>NC_133328.1:211179608-211490680 GCF_042186555.1 Aquarana catesbeiana | reverse complement strand
ACTTCCAATTGTGCAGTGGAAGGAAAATAATAAATAATAAATGCCTGTGCGCCCCTAATGGATGGGCTGCCACTGCTCTCTAGATGTGCAAAGCTGGTAGAGACATCCCCAAAAATACAGTCAGGTCCATAAATATTAGGACATCGACACAATTCTAATCTTTTTGGCTCTATACACCACCACAATGGATTTGGAATGAAATGAACAAGATGTGCTTTAACTGCAGACTTTAATTTGAGGGTATTTACATCCAAATCAGGTGAACGGTATAGGAATTACAACAGTTTGTATATGGGCCTCCCACTTTTTAAGGGACCAAAAGTAATGGGACAGATTAACAATCATCCATCAAACTTTCACTTTTTAATACTTGGTTTCAAATCCTTTGCAGTCAATTACAGCCTGAAGTCTGGAACGCATAGACATCACCAGATGCTGGGTTTCATCCCTGGTGATTCTCTGCCAGGCCTCTACTGCAACTGTTTTTAGTTCCTGCTTGTTCTTGGGGCATTTTCCCTTCAGTTTTGTCTTCAGCAAGTGAAATGCATGCTCAATCGGATTCAGGTCAGGTGATTGACTTGGCCATTGCATAACATTCCAATTCTTTCCCTTAAAAAACTCCTGCTGCTTTTGTCAGCAGTCACATCATCAATAAATACATGAGAACCAGTTCCATTGGCAGCCATACATGACCACGCCATGACACTACCACCACCATGCTTCACTGATGAGGTAGTATGCATAGGATCATGAGCAGTTCCTTTCCTTCTCCATACTCTTCTCTTCCCATCACTCTGGTACAAGTTGATCTTGGTCTCATCTGTCCATAGGATGTTGTTCCAGAACTGTGAAGGCTTTTTTAGATGTAGTTTGGCAAACTCTAATCTGGCCTTCCTGTTTTTGAGGCTCACCAATGGTTTACATCTTGTGGTGAACCCTCTGTATTCACTCTGGTGAAGTCTTCTCTTGATTGTTGACTTTGACACACATACACCTACCTCCTGGAGAGTGTTCTTGATCTGGAGAACTGTTGTGAAGGGTGTTTTCTTCACCAGGGAAATAATTCTTTGGTCATCCACCACAGTGGTTTTCTGTGGTCTTCCGGGTCTTTTGGTGTTGCTGAGCTCACCGGTGCATTCTTTCTTTTTAAGGATGTTCCAAACAGTTGATTTGGCCACATCTAATGTTTTTGCTATCTCTCTGATGGGTTTGTTTTGTTTTTTCAGCCTAATGATGGCTTGCTTCACTGATAGTGACAGCTCTTTGGATCTCATATTGAGAGTTGACAGCAACAGATTCCAAATGCAAATAGCACACTTGAAATGAACTCTGGACCTTTTATCAGCTCCTTGTAAATGGGATAATGAGGGAATAACACACACCTGGCCATGGAACAGCTGAGCAGCCAATTGTCCCATTACTTTTGGTCCCTTAAAAAGGGGAAGGCACATATACAAACTGTTGTAATTCCTACACCGTTCACCTGATTTGGATGTAAATACCCTCAAATTAAAGCTAAGTCTGCAGTTAAAGCACATTTTGTTTGTTTCATTTTAAACTCATTGTGGTGGTGCATAGAGCCAAAAAGATTAGAATTGTGTCGATGTCCCAATATTTATGGACCTGATTGTACTTGCAGCTGTAATTGCATCAAAAGGTGGTTCTACAAAGTATTGACTCAGGGGGACTGAATACAAATACACGCCACACTTTTCACATATTTATTTGTAAAACATTTTGAAAACCATTTATCATTTTCCTTCTACTCTACAATTATGTGCCACTTTGTGTTGGTCTATCATATAAAATCCCAATAAAATACATTTACATTTTTGGTTGTAACATGACAAAATGTGGAAAATTTCAAGGGGTGTGAATACTTTTTCAAGACACCGTAGGTGTCAACAAAGTGGCCCATTTCTAATAGCAATAGTAAATCAGAACCTGTGTGTCAGATTTGGTTATCATGTGTGCTGATTTTTTTTTTTTTTTTTTTAATTAAATTATCTACAATTCAAATCTTATAAAAAAATATACCTTGCACTTAATATTTCCATATATTCCATGATTTCTTAAATTACCCCTAAAGTATATCTGATCCCAAATACAAAAATACAATATAATACATGCAGCCTACTCATCTTTAGATGTGGTGGCTGCATTAGTTTTCTTTTTTTCTGACTTTATTTTCACCTGTTATACATACTTCCTGTCCCTATATGGCTACATTTACTCCTCTATCTATGGATGGGGCCAAGGTTACCACCCAGGCTGGACCACTAACTGTGCCTCTTTCCCTAGTGGGTCAAAAGTTTACATAAGAAAGAAAACTTTATTTGTCTTCAATGCAGCTTACAGAAATGAACAAAGTCACACCATTTCTTTATACTTTATACACTCTACATACTTTTGTTAAGATTTTCCTGCTGAATGTGAACCTGTTGGGAGGGGGGCAGCTATCATGGGATAGAAACAGACAGCTATCTCTATATTATGGAGAAAACAGTTTTGTAGAAGTCTATGTCCCTAGTGGAGAGATTTCTAATCATTTTCTGCCTTGACAGGAAGTGAGGAAGAAATCTCAACAATAAACTCATAGCTGTAACAATCCAGTTTGTCTAATATCCATGCATTCATGTTGTCTGTGCTGGCAACATAGCAACATTTAATTGCATCTGGTCAGATGAAACCCAAATGTTTTTTAATATTATGTATTTGTGTGTTTGTTGCTTTGATGTTCTTTTTCTTGTGCTAGAATATTTTACTGATGTTAAACATGGGTTTATAGATGGCGGCATTTCTTATTTTGGAAGATTTCTCACTTACTAAAACTAATTGCTTACAGTGAAAACACATGTGGGGTGTATGAACACTACTGTGCTAATTTCCGCTTTCATTTCAAATCATTTCTAACTTAATATTGGCCTGTAGTTAGATCCAATAGAGAATGGTTTACATTACTGAAGCATGTTTGGTAATAAAAGCAAAAATATGAGTAAGGTCAGGTTCACTTTTTTCACCACATCTGGCATTAAATTCCATCATTTACATAAGAGATGCTTGATGTACCAAAGTGGTGTTTGTAGCACCTTTTTTAAATTGTGATGTGACAGCTACCAACTGTGAACCCCAATTATTCCTAAAGTGGGTCTATCGTTAAATTTACAATGCATAAATAGATTTCTTTTTTTTTTCAAATATAAAGTTTATTGAAGCAACTGGGGGGGCAGAGCCCAAACAATAAATATATTGATACCATACATACATGAGCATTTCCGTATCGCAAACATGTGAAGTATCTAACAAAGGGATGTGACTAACAAAAGCCTCTGCAGTTCACATGAATACAATCAACCGATATTTCTCATATACTACGTCTGCCGAGACATGAACTGGTAACTGTATACAGTATCGTCAGAATGTTACAGTAAGCTGCCCAAACCTGCAGCCATTTTTCTTATAGCTAAAACTAATAGGAACAACGAGAAAAGTAGACTTGAAAATAAGAAAAGAGTGGAGAAAACGAGGTAAGGGGTACACAAGAAAGGGGGGTGGAAAGGAGGGTGGGAGTGAGGGCTGGGGGGGGAGGGAGTGGAGGTTCTTGGCAAGTAGGGCACCATACAAAAGACTGGGAGAGTTCAGCGGACCGTAGAGGGTATTTTATGATCCTAGTAAGGCAATCCCCTCATCGGACCATTCGTACATATTCCATAGTCTCCATTGCTTAGAATGTTTTTCCTGTCTATTCTGTGCCGTGGAAATCAGGTCTTACATATCTTTTTTATCTCCTCCACCCTGCGCAACCAACTCGCAATAGCTGGCGGCTCCTGATGTTTCCAGAGCGGGGGGATGCATACTTTGGCAGCATTCAGCAGGTGACGCACAAATGATTTTTGGTAGCTTTTTGCAGGAATGGTAGACACATGGAGAAGGAAAAATGTTGGATCTGCAGGTATCTCGTATCCCGTGAACTTCTGAGTGACCCTCCGGACTTCCAGCCAGAAATGTTTCAGTTTGGGGCAGGACCAAATGATATGTAGGAGCATTCCCCTGTCCGTCTGACACCTCCAGCAGCGATCTGAGGTGTTAGGATAGAACATATTCAAAAGATGTGGTGTGTGATACCACCTTGTTAATATTTTATAATTAGTTTCCTGTATTTTTGTACAGAATGATGACTTTCACGAAAATCTAAGAATAAGTTGTTTTTGGTGTTCCGAGAATGAACGGTGTAAGTCTGTCTCCCATTTTTGCAACAACAGGAGAGTCAGTCGCTCCGGGGGGGGGGGGGGTAACCTATAAAGAGTAGGTCTTGGCTAAAACCTGCGGTAGTGTCCCTTCATCCAAACAGTAATCCTCAAAGGTCGTTAAACCACGGTTGAATCTCTGAGGGTTTGTAAGGGAGTGCAAGAAGTGGTGCAATTGTAACGCCTTCCAAAGAGGAAGTTTGAATTGTCCTGTCTGACTCATCAGTGCTGTGATAGATGGCCAACCATCTGTGCTCAGAAAATGCGACGCTTGATGCAGACCGTCTTGGAGAAGGCGTTGGAAAGTGATTTGTTCCCAGTCCAGGAGTGAATGCCGGGTTACCAAGGATTGGAAACAGTGGAGAGTCACGAGTTGAGAGGGATGCCGAGAAGACGGTACTCGAACATATGCAAAGGGTATTGCCTATCAGAGGGTTGGCTTTGAGAGTTGATGCTAGTTTATCTAAGCACCACAAGGCGCCCTTCATTGGGACATCTGTTTGCGACTGTTCCAGTTGCACCTATAGTTTTATTTTATAGTGGCGTCGCCAATCTACAAACCAGCCGAGGTGTGTAGCTTGAAAGTATTTCCGAACATCTGGGAGGGCTAGGCCCCCCAGGTGCTTGGGAAGTGTAAGATAGAATCTGGGAAGTCTAGGTTTTTTATGCACCCAAACGAATTTAGTGAAGAGTGAGTGGACCTGTTTAAAGTAAATCGCCGGGATCTGTATCGGTAGGGCCTGGAATAGGTATAAATATTTAGGAAGCATACACATTTTTAGCAGGTTACACAAGCCAAACCACTAGTGAATTCCTTTGTGCCACTTATCTAGTAGGAACCGGGTCTCCTTTAACAAAGGTGGAAATTAAGTTCATATGTACATGCCAGGTTGCCGGGAATATGGGTACCAAGATATTTAAGGGCCATATCTGATCATTTAAATTTAAAGTTGGCTTTTAGAGACGCTAAGAGGGTGGGGTCTATCTGGACTCTTATGGCCGCTGATTTATCAAAGTTTATTTTCAAGTTGGATAAGGCGTCATATACCTCATATTCCTTGATAAGATTAAGAAGGGAAACCGCCGGGTTGGTTAGTGAGAATAAGAGGTCGTTGGCATACGCTGATAATTTGTATTGTGTGTTACCAGCATTTAGTCCCATAATATCTGGGTTTAAACTAACCGTACAAAGAAACAGTTCTAGGGATAGGGCAAACAGTAGGGGGGGGGGGGGAGTGGATACCCTGGTCTTGTATTGTTTTTAATGGGGAATGGGTCCGACAGCACTCCATTGGCCTTAATTTGTGCAGTCGGAGTGGAATATAGTCTGGAGATCCACTGTATCATGTGGTCGCCTAGGCCAATATGTCTAAGAACTGAAATCATAAAGGTCCAATCTACGGGATCAAATGCCTTCTAAGCATCTGTGCTAAGGAAGCTACAGGGCATACGGGTCTTGGAAGCTATGTGGACTAAATTAAGTACTTTGGTGGTGTTGTCTCTCGCTTTCCTCATGGGAATAAATCCCACTTGGTCCAGATGTATTAAATCTTGTAAGTGCTATGTCAGTCTACTTGCCAAAATCTTTGTGAAGAGTTTTAGATCAGTATTCAACAGCAAAATAGGTCTGTAGCTGCTACAGGAGGCCGGATCCTTTCCCTCCTTCAGTATGACCAAGATGTGAACTTTCAGGGTATCCCTCGGGAGTTCCGTGTCTGAGCTGAGTGCGTTAAATAGTTTTACCATATAGGGACCTAATATAGGGAGTAGTGATAAATAGATTTCTGACATGTCACACTGTATACAACAGCATAATTTAAAAAATGTGTACCTTTTACTATTTTAAAAAGTAATGTTTGAGCTCTTGTCAAGAGACTTTTCCTGGGCTGAGATGATGTCATCAACCTGCTTCAACCTTCAAGCAAGGGGAAACATTTCATCCATGTCCTTTTTCCCCAGTAATCAAGGTGGGAGGCGGCATCAGAGATTGATCTGTGCCAGATATTTGTTAAATAGATCCTGTAGCCAGACCAATTATATCAACAGCAATCTTCCCATACACTTTTATAGTATTTGCATTTCACACATAGGCTACTATTACCTGTAAAAGCCTCTCTTGTGTAGACAGCCAAAGGCCTTGACACAGTTGTTGGGCACTGCCATCTTGGATGCGATGTCAGCAGCTCCAGTCATCTCACAGCTGTCACTCAAGCGATATTGTTTAGTGTTCTCCTTTGCTCTTCTCCTGGCAGCTACATAAAGGGTTATCTAGGGAGGTAGTTCAGAGGTGTCATTGATCTGTGCTTGATTATCTCCAGTGGAGGACATACTGTAGGTGACATTAGGGGTCTGACACACCCCTGATGTCTCCATTAGAGGACCTGTCACCTGCCTATGCTATCACATAGGGGATTTGTTAGCCTCCTTGTGATAGCAATAAAATTAAATGAAAAAAAAAGTGTTAAAAAAAAAAAAAAAATAATAATGAAAAATGTAAAAACAATCCAGTTACCCTTGGATAAATGCATATGCACATAGAGAGAATATGTGTATGTAAACGTGTGAGGTATTGTTGTGTATTTTGGAGTGAGAGCAAGAATTGTGGAGCCATAATTCATGATTAGCTCTAAATTGATAACCTGTAAATGCTTTCAAAATCATCAACTGGACATTTTGAATCATCAAAATGGACAATTCTGAGTATCATATTTTTTGTCTTTTCACTGGTGTGTACAATTTTAAGGCTTTGGAATCTAGTTACTTGACACAACCACATATTTTATATTTTCTGCCAAAAATATTGTGTATTATATCGGGTCTGTGTGCACAAGAGGGAAGGAGAGAGCAGCTCAGCGGGAGGAGGAGCAACACCTGACTGACAGAGGGCAGGAGGAGGTCGGTATAGAGGCCGGTCCTAGCCAGCGAATAAGAAAGAAAAGGCTGTCCCTTTTCCCCCTAGCTTCTAGGTAGGCTCTAGAGGACTGAGAGGCAGGTCGCTAGCAAAGAACAGGAAAAATCGCTCTCTCACTACTTCTTCAGCATTAGCGGTTGCCAGCGAACAAGAACAGGCTGGCTTAGTACAGGTCACAGCAGAGAATACAATTGATGCTCACCTGTCCACATTAGGAAGGCAGTCTGAGCTTGGAAGAGCAGAAAGGTATAGCATTATTCTTTTGCAAGGAGTGCAGCAAACCTCTGCTCTGGGTGAGCTGTCTCAAATGTCTGTTATTAACAATCTTCATTGTACATTATCAAATATAGTTAAGTCAATGGCTGAATTGAAGAATAATTCAAGTAATAATGATACTGGGGTTGCTAGTGGTATTATTCCCATTGGCTAATGATTCGGTCCAAAATTATTTTCCAGCTTCAGGGATGCACGTTCCAGAAACCTTTTTTAAGGGAGTCTTGCCCTGTGAGGTTTCACCTCTTGGCTTTCATTTGCCTATTTTCGTCAAGTAAAAAATTTGGTGGGGGAATTTCATAGATGTTTTGTCTTTGCTTCCTTTGGTTAAAGATTGTACATTTAAATCTGGAAAACAAAAAAAAGATAAAGCAGATAATGACAGGTGTAGGCCAATTCCAAGGACTTTCTTCAATTGGTTGCAAGGTTTTTGCATCTCTGCAAGCATTATGGCTGAAAAACATCCACACCTCTGCAGCAGTTTGTTTTAGCTTGTGGACCATGTGCTAGAAGCATATAAAAACTTTGGGGGATTTTGATGGTTTATATACAATGAGTCATTCAGACAGATGAAGGATGTTGGGCTGTGACTCGATCTTATTTTGTCACAAAAAACACCAGCTGTAAAATTACCAGTCAATTCTCAAACAGCAGGATCGGTATATAGGAAAGGTGTGTGCTTTGCATACAATGAATCCCAGTGCAAATGGGGTACTACATGTCCTTATAGGCATGAGTGCTCATTTTGGGCTGGTGAACACCCAATAGCAAAATGTTTTAGGAAGAACAGTAATGCAATACAGTCACAGAAGGATATTTTTCATAAGAGTCTGCACTCTGCACGCCCTTGAGGCTAATAGAATGTGCCCATGGTTGGATCAGTATCCAAACAGGGTGAAAGCCAATTTCCGAATTTAAGGGTTTTACATTTGGCTTTCCTCTTCCTCAGTTCATAGGTTCTGGTTGTGGGGTGGTTTCTAATCTGAAGTCAGTTATTCTTTTTTCCCTATGTGGTAAGAGACATTTTTTTAAAGGAAATTGTAGAAGGTAGGGTGTCTGGCCTCTTTTCATCCGCTTTTTGAGAGATTTTATATATCCCTGCTTGGAGTTGTTCCCAAAAAATAACCCAGGTCATTTAGACCAGTGGTTCTCAACCTCGGTCTTCAAGTACCCCCAACAGGCCATGTTTTGGGAATTTTTCTTAGATAAAATAGCTATCCAAAATAACAAGCCATTGACTCTGATTTAAAACACCTGTGCAAGATAAAGGAAAACCTGAAGACATGGCCTCTTGGGAGTACTTGAGGACTGAGGTTGAGAACCACTGATTTAGACTGATACATCACCTTTATTTCTCGAAAGGAAATTCCTTATATGATGACATAGTTATGTTCATACGTTATACGAAATGTTCAGTATCTTATTCCACATTTGAAGATGCTGTATTGAGGATTACAGCATTTGGCCCACGGGCTTTGTTAGCCAAAGCTGATATTAAATCTGCCTTTAGGCTTCTGCCTATAGACCCGGCGGTATTTAATTCATTAGGATTTTATTTTGACGGTTTTTATTTTTTCAATAAATGCCTACCGATGGGCCGTGCGTTGTCTTGGTCATAGTTTGAGAAATTTTCATCCTTCCTAAATTGGGCAATTTGCTTTGAATCTGGCTCTGAAGGTATGATTCACTACCTGGATGACTTTTTATTTATAGACCCTTCAGAGTCAGATCAATGTGATCGCTTACTTCAACTATTTTTTGACACTTTTTTTTGCGGATTCCATTAGCGCCCAAAAAGACTGTTTTGCCAAGGGTCTCCTTGGAATTTTTGGGTATCTTAATTGATACATCCATAATGGAATTCTGCTTACCTGTTGAAAAAGTTGACAGGATAAAATCTTTGATTTCGAGATTTTTAAGATGCAAAAAGGTCACTTTAAGGGAGATACAATTATTATTGGGTCTTTTAGCGTTCACATGCAGGATTATGCCTATAGGGAGGGTTTTTTCCAGGAGGCTTTAAATGGTTACATCTAGTTTGAAAATCACCTTTCTCTAATATTAGGCTGATCAACTCACTTAAAGAAGATTTGATAGTTTGGGCAAGATTTTTGGTAGGTTTCAGTGGTAGAGCCTTTTTCAGGAGAAGTTTATAGATTCTGAGGCATTAAAATTATTCACAGATGCAGCAGGATCAGTGGGATTTACAGCTGTTTGGGAATCCCATTGGTGCTGTGGGAGCTGGCCAAGGCACTGGGTTCTGAAAAAAGCTACAAAAAACATTGTGTTATTAGTAGTGTTGGGCGAACGGCCGAATGCCCTGCAATGCACTGCACGCTGAACATTGCATTCTGCGCCCTGATTGGGCAAAGCTTTGCTCAATCAGGGCTCAGTAAAAGCTTGTTGTTAAGGAACAGGCCCCGGAAGCCAGCTGCACCATCCTTAACAACCGATGGGTCATCAGCTGTCAATGGGCTTCCCCGCTGAAAGCTGAATAAAAGAAAAAACATTTGCCCGTAAAAAAATAGTAAAAAAAAAAAATGGCGTTCTCCCCCCCCAAAATCCCCATCAGACCCTTTTTTGAGCATGCAGCCTGGCAGGTCAGGAAAAGGGGGGACAAGCAAATGATTCGTAGGTGTGCCTTGCTACATTTGGATCATTGGGCACTCGTATATGTTTTGGGCATGTAAGAGAGCAGCTGGCGAAGTTAATCAGAAAATGTATCCATGTCACCTGTACTTTTCAACGTGCTATGGAAGAATATTAGAGGTTTGCAATGGCGACAATTTTACTTTATCAAAATTATTTGAGACCTAACCTCCTCCATCTATATTAATAGTGCATCCAGCCACCTCTCAGCCTGCTTCTGGAGAATTGCCAGAAATTCTAGGACTTTAGATTTACTGTTTGCTGTAAAAAATTATTTGTATAGGTTGACTTCTCCAAATACCAAGGTTATATTTTCAGAAATAGTCCCTAGACTATCTTGGCTATGCTCTCCGCATTGTAGAGTAATGGAAAAAATCTGAAAGAATTAACAGGGCAATGGAAAAATATTACAGGCATGTAGACTTAGAAGGAGGATTTGCAGGTTTGTATCGCCAAGATGGTGTTCACTTATCCGATGTTGGCCTAGACATCTTTAATTTGGGCCTACAGAATTGCATTGAAAGGGCCGTGGGTTTGGGGTAGGCCGAAATTGTTCTTTGAACAAGTGCCGGCTTGTGGGGTGTTTTTGTAATGGCTGTAAATGTAATTTCAGGTTCTCAATATTGAGCTATTGCTGATGTTATTATTGAAATGATTTGTATGTTTACTAACAGCAAATATTTTGAAGAAGTGAGATGTTTATATTAGCAAATACCAATAATGTTTTAGATCTGTTAAGGTCATTGGCAGGTTGTGGCCTGCTATCCCATATAAAAAGGGGGGCACAATCCTTTGTGCACACCTGTATGTGATAGCGGTCACCCCGCTGGTTTAAAGACTGGTTTTGCTAAATAAATTTGTTTACATGTGTTGGTTCATTTTTGCAGACATTTCCCCTTTAAGAAATATGTACAGTTTTTGAGGAGGGAATTCATAGTTACATAGTTATTCAGGTTGAAAAAAGACACAAGTCCAACTAGTTTAACCAAATAAAAATAAAAAAATACAATCCCTTATACACAATCCTTCACCCACAGTTGATCCAGAGGAAGGCGAAAAACCCCAGCACAGCATACTCCAATTTGCTACAGCAGGGGAAAAAAATTCCTTCCTGATCCCCCGAGAGACATTCGGATTTTCCCTGGATCAATTTTACCTATAAATGTTAGTACCCAGTTATATTATGTACATTTCAGAAATGATCCAGGCCTATTTTAAAGCAATCTACTGAGCTTGCCAGAACCACATTTTCACAGCTCTTACTGTGAAGAAACCGTTCTGTATTTGGAGATGGAATCTTTTTTCCTCTAGATGTAAAGAGTGCACCCTTGCCCTCTGTGATGACCCTAACGTGAATAACTCAACACCAAGTTCACTATATGGACCACTTATGTATTGTACATGTTTATCATATCCCCCTTAATCTCTTCTCAAGAGGGAATAGATTCAGTTTCTCTAATCTTTCCTCATAGCTGAGCTCCTTTATGCCTCTTGTCAGTTTGGTTGCCCTTCTCTGTTTTTTCTCCAGTTCCCCTTTTTTGAGAACTGGTGCCCAAAACTGAACTGCATATTCCAGATGAGGTCTTACTAATGATTTGTAAAGGGGCAAAATTATATCTCTCTCTCTATCTGGAGTCCATGCCTCTCTTAATACAAAAAAGGACTTTGCTCACTTTGGAAACTGCAGCTTGGCATTGCATGCTGTTATTATGCTTATGCTCTACCAAAACCCCCAGATGCCCCCAGTTGTACTCCCCCTAGTATGTATGCTGCATGCATATTCTCAGCCCCCAAGTGCATAACTTTACATTTATCAACATTAAACCTCATTTGCCACTTAGTTGCCCAATTAGAGGTTGGCTTGTAAATTGGAGACATCCTGTAAGGACGTTATTCCACTGCATAGCTTAGTGTCATCTGCAAAGACAGAAATGTTACTTTTAATCCCAGATCCTATATCATTTATAAAGTTAAGTAAGGGTACTTTGGTACTGAACTTTGGGGTACACCACTGATAACCTTAGACCATTCAGAGTAAGAGATATTAACCACTACTCTCTGAATTCTGTTTTTTAGACAGTTTTCTATCCATTTACAAATTGATCTTTCTAAGTCTGTAGACTTTACCTTACACATGAGCAGTGTGTGTGGAACTGTGTCAAACGCTTTTGCAAAATCCAGGTATACCATGTCCACAGCCACCCCTCTACCCAAGGTTTTACTTACCTCCTCATAAAAAGAAATCAAGTTTGTTTGACAACTTCTGTCTTTCATGAATTCATGCTGTCTGTTTCATAAAAACTTTTTTTTCCCAGGAAGAACTCATCTATGTGGTCTTTAAATAAACTCTCCAGTATCTTCCCGACTATAGAAGTTAAACTAACAGGTCTATAGTTACTTGGTAAACACTTTGATCCCTTTTTAAATATGGGCACTACACTGGCTAAGCGCCAATCCAGTGGTACTATTCCCGTCATTAATGAGTCCCTAAATATTAGAAACAATGGCCTTGAAATGACAGAGCTCAATTCTTTTGGGATCAGTGGGTGGATGCCATCTGGTCCAGGTGCTTTATCCACCTTTATTCTGTCTAAA
This sequence comes from Aquarana catesbeiana, assembly GCF_042186555.1. NCBI lineage: Eukaryota > Metazoa > Chordata > Amphibia > Anura > Ranidae > Aquarana > Aquarana catesbeiana. Next base: position 211,478,005 of record NC_133328.1, on the reverse strand, counting down.
TATTTCTGGACCATATCACTTTTGAGCCATTGTGGATCTTTTGGAGCTATGTCAATACCACCCCCATTATGGACATGAGCTCCCCCATGCTCTTTTGTATACACAGAGCTGAAGAAAGTATTTAATACATTTGCCTTCTCTTTGTCCTCAGTAACCCACTCTAGATTATTTTGTAAAGGGCCTACATGCTCAGACCTGACCATTTTACTATTAATATATTTGAAGAATTTTTGGGAGTTTGTCCTACTATCTTTTGCAATCTGTTGCTCGTTTAACCACTTGCCGACCGCTGCACGACGATGTACGTCGACAGAGCGGCACGGGCAGGCAAAAGGACTTACAGGTACGTCCTTGCCTGCCCGCGGGTGGGGGGACCCCCCCCCGTTGCCTGCGGCGGTCGGCAAATCTCCCCCGGCGATCGGTGGTGAGGGGGAGGCCATCCATTCGTGGCCCCCCCCTTGCGATCGCTCCCAGCCAATGGGATCATTTCCCTGCCTCTGTAGTGTACACAGAGGCAGAGGAAATGATGTCATCTCTCCTCGGCTCGGTAATTTCCGTTCCGGCCCGAGGAGAGAAGACAGGTATGTGAGTGCACCAACACTACACACACAGTAGAACATGCCAGGCACACAAAACACCCCGATCGCCCCCCGATCCCCCCCCAATCACCCCCCCCTGTCACAAACTGACACCAACCAGGTTTTTTTTTTTTTTTTTCTGATTACTGTATTGGTGTCAGTTTGTGACAGTTACAGTGTTAGGGCAGTGAGTGTTAGGCCCCCTTTAGGTCTAGGATACCCCCCTAACCCCCCTAATAAAGTTTTAACCCCTTGATCACCCCCCGTCACCAGTGTCGCTAAGCGATCATTTTTCTGATCGCTGTATTAGTGTCGCTGGTGACGCTAGTTAGGGACGTAAATATTTAGGTTCGCCGTCAGCGTTTTATAGCGACATGGACCCCCATATACTATCTAATAAATGTTTTAACCCCTTGATTGCCCCCTAGTTAACCCTTTCACCACTGATCACCGTATAACTGTTACGGGTGACGCTGGTTAGTTCGTTTTTTTTTTATAGTGTCAGGGCACCCGCCGTTTATTACCGAATAAAGGTTTAGCCCCCTGATCGCCCGGCGGTGATATGCGTCGCCCCAGGCAGCGTCAGATTAGCGCCAGTACCGCTAACACCCACGCACGCAGCATGCGCCTCCCTTAGTGGTATAGTATCTGATCGCATCAATATCTGATCCGTTCAGATCTATACTAGAGTCCCCAGCAGTTTAGGGTTCCCAAAAACGCAGTGTTAGCGGGATCAGCCCAGATACCTGCTAGCACCAGCGTTTTGCCCCTCCGCCCAGCCCAGCCCAGCCCACCCAAGTGCCGTATCGATCGATCACTGTCACTTACAAAACACTAAACGCATAACTGCAGCGTTCGCAGAGTCAGGCCTGATCCCTGCGATCGCTAACAGTTTTTTGGTAGCGTTTTGGTGAACTGGCAAGCACCAGCCCCAGGCAGCGTCAGGTTAGCGCCGGTCGCGCTAACACCCACGCACGCACCGTATCCTCCCTTAGTGGTATAGTATCTGATCAGATCAATATCTGATCCGTTCAGATCTATACTAGCGTCCCCAGCAGTTTAGGGTTCCCAAAAACGCAGTGTTAGCGGGATCAGCCCAGATACCTGCTAGCACCAGCGTTTTGCCCCTCCGCCCGGCCCAGCCCAGCCCACCCAAGTGCAGTATCGATCGATCACTGTCACTTACAAAACACTAAACGCATAACTGCAGCGTTCACAGAGTCAGACCTGATCCCTGCGATCGCTAACAGTTTTTTTGGTAGCGTTTTGGTGAACTGGCAAGCACCAGCCCCAGGCAGCGTCAGGTTAGCGCCGGTCGCGCTAACACCCACGCACGCACCGTACACCTCCCATAGTGGTATAGTATCTGAACTGATCAATATCTGATCCGATCAGATCTATACTGGCATCCCCAGCAGTTTAGGGTTCCCAAAAACGCAGTGTTAGTGGGATCAGCCCAGATACCTGCTAGCACCTGCGTTTTGCCCCTCCGCCCGGCCCAGCCCAGCCCACCCAAGTGCAGTATCGATCGATCACTGTCACTTACAAAACACTAAACGCATAACTGCAGCGTTCGCAGAGTCAGGCCTGATCCCTGCAATCGCTAACAGTTTTTTTGGTAGCGTTTTGGTGAACTGGCAAGCGCCAGCGGCCTAGTACACCCCGGTCGTAGTCAAACCAGCACTGCAGTAACACTTGGTGACGTGGCGAGTCCCATAAGTGCAGTTCAAGCTGGTGAGGTGGCAAGCACAAATAGTGTCCCGCTGCCACCAAAAAGACAAACACAGGCCCGTCGTGCCCATAATGCCCTTCCTGCTGCATTCGCCAATCCTAATTGGGAACCCACCACTTCTGTAGCGCCCGTACTTCCCCCATTCACATCCCCAACCAAATGCAGTCGGCTGCATGAGAGGCATTTTTATGTCCTCCCGAGTACCCCTACCCAACGAACCCCCCCAAAAAAGATGTCGTGTCTGCAGCAAACGCGGATATAGGCGTGACACCCGCTATTATTGTCCCTCCTGTCAATCCTGGTCTTTGCATTGGTGAATGTTTTGAACGCTATCATTCACTAGTTGAGTATTAGCGTAGGGTACAGCATTGCACAGACTAGGCACACTTTCACAGGGTCTCCCAAGATGCCATCGCATTTTGAGAGACCCGAACCTGGAACAGGTTACAGTTATAAAAGTTACAGTTACAAAAAAAGTGTAAAAAAAAAAAAAAAACACAAACAAAAATATAAAATAAAAAATTATAGTTGTCGATTTATTGTTCTCTCTCTATTCTCTCTCTCTCTATTCTCTCTATTGTTCTGCTCTTTTTTACTGTATTCTATCCTGCAATGTTTTATTGTTATTATGTTTTATCATGTTTGCTTTTCAGGTATGCAATTTTTTATACTTTACCGTTTACTGTGCTTTATTGTTAACCATTTTTTTGTCTTCAGGTACACCATTCACGACTTTGAGTGGTTATACCAGAATGATGCCTGCAGGTTTAGGTATCATCTTGGTATCATTCTTTATAGCCAGCAGTCGGCTTTCATGTAAAAGCAATCCTAGCAGCTAATTAGCCTCTAGACTGCTTTTACAAGCAGTGGGAGAGAATGCCCCCCCCCCACCGTCTTCCGTGTTTTTCTCTGGCTCTCCTGTCTCAACAGGGAACCTGAGAATGCAGCCGGTGATTCAGCCAGCTGACCATAGAGCTGATCAGAGACCAGAGTGGCTCCAAACATCTCTATGGCCTAAGAAACCGGAAGCTATGAGCATTTTATGACTTAGATTTCGCCGGATGTAAATAGCGCCATTGGGAAATTGGGGAAGCATTTTATCACACCGATCTTGGTGTGGTCAGATGCTTTGAGGGCAGAGGAGAAATCTAGGGTCTAATAGACCCCAATTTTTTCAAAAAAGAGTACCTGTCACTACCTATTGCTATCATAGGGGATATTTACATTCCCTGAGATAACAATAAAAATGATTAAAAAAAAAAAAAATGAAAGGAACAGTTTTAAAATAAGATAAAAAAGCAAAAAAATAATAAAGAAAAAAAAAAAAAAAAAAAAAAAAAGCACCCCTGTCCCCCCTGCTCTCGCGCTAAGGCGAAAACAAGCGTCGGTCTGGCGTCAAATGTAAACAGCAATTGCACCATGCATGTGAGGTATCACCGCGACGGTCAGATCGAGGGCAGTAATTTTAGCAGTAGACCTCCTCTGTAAATCTAAAGTGGTAACCTGTAAAGGCTTTTAAAGGCTTTTAAAAATGTATTTATTTTGTTGCCACTGCACGTTTGTGCGCAATTGTAAAGCATGTCATGTTTGGTATCCATGTACTCGGCCTAAGATCATCTTTTTTATTTCATCAAACATTTGGGCAATATAGTGTGTTTTAGTGCATTAAAATGTAAAAAAGTGTGTTTTTTCCCCAAAAAATGCGTTTGAAAAATCGCTGCGCAAATACTGTGTGAAAAAAAAAAATGAAACACCCACCATTTTAATCTGTAGGGCATTTGCTTTAAAAAAATATATAATGTGTGGGGGTTCAAAGTAATTTTCTTGCAAAAAAATAATTTTTTCATGTAATCAAAAAGTGTCAGAAAGGGCTTTCCCTTTCCCCCCCCCCCCCCCCCCCCTTTTCCTTTTTTTTTTTTTTTTTTCACCTGTTTATGTCTGTGGGTGGGTTATGCATGGGGTGTATGATAGGGTTGTATGGTTGACTGCTAGGTTGTATTTAGATGGTATGTTTACAGGATGGTAGTATCACATCAATGTCATATGGAATAACCACCATCTTTGCGATGTATGTGCTTTCCTCTTTAATGTTTTTTCTGCAATAATGTTAAAAATTGTAAACTGTTTGGATAAATAAAGATATTAAAAGAAAGGGCTTTGTCTTCAAGTGGTTAGAAGAGTGGGTGATGTGTGACATAAGCTTCTAAATGTTGTGCATAAAATGCCAGGACAGTTCAAACCCCCCCAAATGACCCCATTTTGGAAAGTAGACACCCCAAGCTATTTGCTGAGAGGCATGTCGAGTCCATGGAATATTTTATATTGTGACACAAGTTGCGGGAAAGAGACAAATTTTTTTTTTTTTTTTTTGCACAAAGTTGTCACTAAATGATATATTGCTCAAACATGCCATGGGAATATGTGAAATTACACCCCAAAATACATTCTGTTGCTTCTCCTGAGTACGGGGATACCACATGTGTGAGACTTTTTGGGCGCCTAGCCGCGTATGGGACCCCGAAAACCAAGCACCGCCTTCAGGCTTTCTAAGGGCGTAAATTTTTGATTTCACTCTTCACTGCCTATCACAGTCTCGGAGGCCATGGAATGCCCAGGTGGCACAAAACCCCCCCAAATGACCCCATTTTGGAAAGTAGACACCCAAAGCTATTTGCTGAGAGGTATAGTGAGTATTTTGCAGACCTCACTTTTTGTCACAAAGTTTTGAAAATTAAAAAAAGAAAAAAAAAATTTTTTTTTTGTCTTTCTTCATTTTCAAAAACAAATGAGAGCTGCAAAATACTCACCATGCCTCTCAGCAAATAGCTTGGGGTGTCTACTTTCCAAAATGGGGTCATTTGGGGGGGGTTTGTGCCACCTGGGCATTCCATGACCTCCGAAACTGTGATAGGCAGTGAAGAGTGAAATTAAAAATGTACACCCTTAGAAATCCTGAAGGCGGTGATTGGTTTTCGGGGGCCCGTACGCGGCTAGGCTCCTAAAAAGTCCCACACATGTGGTATCCCTGTACTCAAGAGAAGCAGCAGAATGTATTTTTGGTGCAATTCCACATATGCCCATGACCTGTGTGAGCAATATATCATTTAGTGACAACTTTGTGCAAAAAAAATAAATAAATAAATAAATTGTCACTTTCCCGCAACTTGTGTCAAAATATAAAATATTCCATGGACTCAACATGCCTCTCAGCAAATAGCTTGGGGTGTCTACTTTCCAAAATGGGGTCATTTGGGGGGGGGTTTGTGCCATCTGGGCATTTTATGGCCTTCAAAACTGTGATAGGTAGTGAGGAGTAAAATCAAAAATGTACGCCCTTAGAAATCCTGAAGGCAGTGATTGGTTTTCGGGGCCCCGTATGCGGCTAGGCTCCCAAAAAGTCCCACACATGTGGTATCCCCATACTCAGGAGAAGCAGCTAAATGTATTTTGGGGTGCAATTCCACATATGCCCATGGCCTGTGTGAGCAATATATCATTTAGTGACAACTTTTTGTAATTTTTTTTTTTTTTTGTCATTATTCAATCACTTAAGACAAAAAAAATGAATATTCAATGGGCTCAACATGCCTCTCAGCAATTTCCTTTGGGTGTCTACTTTCCAAAATGGGGTCATTTGGGGGGGTTTTGTACTGCCCTGCCATTTTAGCACCTCAAGAAACGACATAGGCAGTCATAAATTAAAGGCTGTGTAAATTCCAGAAAATGTACCCTAGTTTGTAGGCGCTATAACTTTTGCGCAAACCAATAAATATACACTTATTGACATTTTTTTTACCAAAGACATGTGGCCAAATACATTTTGGCCTAAATGTATGACTAAAAATGAGTTTATTGGATTTTTTTTAAAACAAAAAGTAGAAAATATAATTTTTTTTCAAAATTTTCGGTCTTTTTCCGTGTATAGCGCAAAAAATAAAAACGGCAGAGGTGATCAAATACCATCAAAAGAAAGCTCTATTTGTGGGAAGAAAAGGACGCAAATTTCGTTTGGGTACAGCATTGCATGACCGCGCAATTAGCAGTTAAAGCGACGCAGTGCCAAATTGGAAAAAGTGCTCTGGTCAGGAAGGGGGTAAATCCTTCCGGGGCTGAAGTGGTTAAAATGTTTGCATCATCGATTTCCTTTTTACATATTATGTTATATTCTTTGTAACATTTAAACGATGATAGCGTTCCTTCATTTTAAATTTTTAAAAAGCTTTTTTTAATTATTTATAGCCATTTTAACTTTAACCGTGAGCCACATAGGTTTTATTTTTAGCCTTTTAAACGTATTGCCCATGGGAATATACTTTGCAGTAAGTTTACATACAGTCACTGAAGAATTCCCATTTCTGTTCTGTGTTCATTGATGCCAATATTCCCTCCCAGTCTAAGTCCGGGAGAGCAGCTCTCATCCTTGTAAAATTTGCTCTCTTAAAGTTAAATGTTTTTATCTTACCTGTATGTGTTTGTTGCTTACAGCTAACATTAAATAAAATCATGTTATGGTCACTGCTACCCAGATGCTCTCTTATATGAATATTGATAATAAGCTCTGCATGGCTTGAGATTACCGGGTCCAGCAGAGCATTATTCCTAGTCGGGGCCTCAATAAACTGGTAAATAAAATAGTCTTGTAATAGGTTTATAAATGTTTGCCTTTTAACTGTCCCAGTAGTGCCATTACTCCAGTCAATTTCAGGGTAGTTAAAAATCCCCCATTATTATCACTGTCCCAGCCCTTGCAGCCCTTTCTATCTGTACAAGGAGCTGAGTCTCCACCTCCTCATTAACACTGGGAGGTCTATAACAATCTCCAATGACAACCTTTGTAGTACACACACCCATGTACAGTTCCACGTATAATACTTCAGACTCACATTCTCCATCAACCAGGTCCTCTTTCACACTCGCTTTGAGGAATAGGAATACCTGGAATTTTCCTTGCACTGGAACCCCTTATCTTATAGAAGCTCCCTCCCACCCAACGCAGGTACTTTATGTGGTTATCTGCCACCTTGATATCTCAAGGGGGATGTTGTTGTAATGGCTGTAAAGTTAAGCTTGAGTTCTCAAAACTGAGCTACTAATGATGTTAATTATTGAAATGATTTGTATGTTTACTAACAGCAAATATTTTGAAGAAGTGAGATGTTCAGTTTTGCAAATACCAATATAGTGCCGTGGCCTTTTCAATGCCAATGGTTTGTGTGCTGTCTTTATTTTGTATGTTTTAGATCTGGTAAGGTGGTTGGCAGGTTTGTGGCCTGCTATCCCATATACTATTATGCTAAAAAAATGTGAGGTTTGTAAGGCCGGGTTTTTTTGGTTATTTTATTTGTAGGTTTTGTTTCTGTCTGGCAAAATGTTTATTTCATGAAAACATATACACAAGCAAATATTCTTGCAAGGTTAAATAATTACATTTATTTCCTATATGATCTTTTAATGACAGGCTTCCTTATTTTCTAACTACTGCCATTTATCTATTCCATTTATCACATTTATAAAGTGGTTACATGTTACCCATATAAAAGAATAAATCCGCGCTTAGGACAGGGTAAGGGCTGCTGCCTATCTCTAATTAGTACCCCTAAGGGTCTAACTGCATAGTAAATACGTAAAATGAGATCATAAACGGCGCTGCCCTCTATACTAATGGGTACCAGAAAAAATATATCACAAGGTACACACTGAATTCAGATAACTGCGATGCATAAAAACTCCACCAATATCAAAACGTACTACGGTTTAGGCCAAAAATGAAGCATATATTGGAGATAAGCAAAAGCACCAATACTAAATGTTGCTAAATAAAATGTGTTCCCCCAGCGGGATATAAGTGTCATCCAGAGTGAAATATATAATACCTAAGTGAAAAAATATATAATCCCTGAGTTTAGAAAATTAAAGTAGGACAGTGCAAAACACAAAACAGTGTAAAAAAAAAACAAATCAAACAATAAAATTTTTTACCCCAAAGTTCAAAAGTATTGGGACAAGATGGCGTCAGAGAATATTCAAAAGTATTGGGACATTAATATATAAAAAAGGTTTTATATGAATATATGTGCTAAATGTTATCAGTGTGGTGTCTACGTGTCCCACATAGACACCACACTGATAACATTTAGCACATATATTCGTATAAAACCTTTTTTATATATTAATGTCCCAATACTTTTGAATATTCTCTGACGCCATCTTGTCCCAATACTTTTGAACTTTGGGGTAAAAAATTTTATTGTTTGATTTGGTTTTTTTTTACACTGTTTTGTGTTTTGCACTGTCCTACTTTAATTTTCTAAACTCAGGGATTATATATTTTTTCACTTAGGTATTATATATTTCACTCTGGATGACACTTATATCCCGCTGGGGGAACACATTTTATTTAGCAACATTTAGTATTGGTGCTTTTGCTTATCTCCAATATATGCTTCATTTTTGGCCTAAACCGTAGTACGTTTTGATATTGGTGGAGTTTTTATGCATCGCAGTTATCTGAATTCAGTGTGTACCTTGTGATATATTTTTTCTGGTACCCATTAGTATAGAGGGCAGCGCCGTTTATGATCTCATTTTACTTATTTACATGTTACCCATAGTTTACTAGTACATTTAACCATTCACATAAATCACTGCTCCAATTAAGCTTCTAATCTAATGTCAAACAATTTGGGTAAGAACCTGTTACTTAATTATTTAACTCTTTAATGACGAAGGTCAAAACAAATCTTAAAGTGGTATTAAAGTGGTTCTAAAGTTAGAAGTTTTTTATCTTAATGCATTCTATGTATTAAGATAACAAAAATTCTGTGTGCAGTAGCCCCCCTAATAATTACCTAGGCTCCTTCTCTACCCAGTGATGTTGCATAAGAGTCTCGGCTGTCCAGGACTCTCCCTCCTAATTGGCTGAGACAGCAGCGGCTCCCGTTGCTGTCAATCAAAGTCAGCGAGCCAATGGGGAAAGAGAGGAGGCGAGGTTGAGCGGTGGCTACACACACAGACCTTGGCTCAGGTACCCCATAGCAAGCTGCTTGCTGTGGGGGCACTTGGCTGGAGGGAGGGGCCAGGCGTGACAGCGAGTGACCCCAGAAGAGGAGGATCGGGGCTGCTCTGTGCAAAATCACTGCACAGATCATGTAAGTATTTTTAAATTTGTTATTTTTAAACAAAAAAACAAGACTCCAAAATGTAATATATCATCATTAGATATGGTAGCTGCATTTGCTTTCTTGTATTAGACTGCCCCACTGTGGATGAATCAGCACAGGGGCACCTTTGGAAAGCAGTATTGTCAGTCTGGGGGGAGGGGCGTGTTATATGTACTAGCAAATTTAAATGCACTAACAAATTGAATCTACACTCCAGCTCACATTATTTAAGCAGTTATAGTTTCCTTTTAAAGGTTTTACATGAACAAATACAAGTTCATTATTGTAAGCACCCCTGCCAGTGTCACATTGCTTGTCATCTCTTACTGGCCAGATCAGCAGGTGAAAATTGAAGAAAGAAAGGTAAAAAAAAAAACTAATGCTGTATAAGAATTGGTAAGCTGCAGTAAAAATTTTTGCTTTTGGGGTTCAACACTACTTTAATGTCTCAAATAAGTTTTGTGAATTTGGCATGTGTAAGCAAATGTTAATAGATATCTCCCCATTTTGTTTTAATTATCACAGTAAAGCTCACCCAAAATAGTAAAAAAAAAAAAAAAAAAAGATTAAAAAAAAAAAAAAAGACTGTATATGTCTTGTCTGTCTTTACAGTAATATACAGTGGGTTTGACTTACTAAAGCTGAAGAGTGCAAAATCCGGTGCAGCTGAGCATAGAAACCAATCAGCTTCCAGGTTTTATTGTCAAAGCTCCACTGAACAAGCTGAAGTTAGAAGCTGATTGGCTACCATGCACCAGCTTTTCACAGTTTTAGTGAATCAACCCCAGTATATGACTCTTCTTTTGTAATTCTTTTCAGCTAAGTGCTGAAGCAAGGGTTATAAAATCCTGTGCTACCAGCATACATGAATGTTGGACCTGGACTCTTACATACAAGCTTTCACATGCTCAAATGTGCCCCACTGGCACTCTAATATAACCATTGCTCGATTGGACATAATTCCCTCTCCCTGAACAGTGCTGCTGATTAGGCAGTGTTAACGGGGGCATGTCAGACAGCTGGGCTGCCTCATGAGTGTAATGGCCCGTACACACGATCAACGCTGTATCCTGGCATAGGCCGACAAGGCCCAGGCCTAGGGCAGCATTTTGCAGGGGGCCAGCACGGAAAGAGTCCCTGCCAGCTTGCACTGATAGTGTAGTACCAGTCTTATGGGGCGGACTGGGCTGAGAGGCAAATCAGGCACTGCTTCCGGTATGCGGGTTGCCGGCAATCCGCAACTGTGGGGGGGGGGGCGCTTCTAATTTTGACTGTCCTATCATCCTGGACCACAAACCTCCCTCACTGTGCAATATGTTTTCTGCTGCACCATTGGCATGATTATATCTTCTTAGTCCTCTCCATAAAATTATCAGAAATTTGTGCTTAAAGTAGAACTATGGGCAACACTTTTTTTTTCATTTTGGAAATAGTAAGGGGGGGTTATAGACCCTGTGAGTTTATTTTTTTACCATTCCTGTCCCATTGCAGAGATTTCCCTTCACTTCCTGCCCCATAGACAAACAGGAAGTAAGAGGAAATCTTTGCAAATGAAGGGAATCCATTGCCCCCCAGGCCCTCAGAACTAGTGTCCCCACTCAAAAATTTCAGGGCGGGTCTTAAACAGCAAGGGGTGTGGCCTTGACAGGAAGGGGTGGGTCATATTTAAATTAGGGGTGCACGAGTTTAGTCAGGCCTAGGGCAGCACAAAACCTAAATACACTACTGCACACGATGAGATTATCAGATGAATGATCGTCTGTTTTCTTTTTGCATGCTAATCTCAGATTGAAACTGAAGGGTTTACTAAAGTTACAAAAATTCTCGTACGACAATAAATATTCAAAAGTGATGTAATGTGTTGTAGTGTGTTTGTATTGTATTTTTGAAGGACAACTGTACTAATTTTAAAACGAAAATCGTATCATCTGGTATTATACGAGAAACATTGTCGTGCTTGTCTGAGCTGATACTCTAAGATGAACTGTCGTGATAGGCTCTCAAAAGCTCTGTACTAATGATCAGATTATCATACATAGGAATGAGCTTCAAGTTCGAGTCGAACATGAGTTTGACTCGAACATCAGCTGTTCTCCGGTTCGCCGAACAGCGAACAATTTGGGGTGTTCGCGGCAAATTCAAAAGCCGCAGAACACCCTTTAAAAGTCTATGGGAGAAATCAAAAGTGCTAATTTTAAAGGCTTATATGCATGGTATTGTCATAAAAAGTGTCTGGGGACCTGGGTCCTGCCCCAGGGGACATGTATCAATGCAAAAAGAAGTTTTAAAAACGGCCGTTTTTTCGGGAGCAGTGATTTTAATAATGCTTAAAGTGAAACAATAAAAGTATAATTTTCCTTTAAAATTCGTACCTGGGGGTGTCTATAGTATGCCGGTAAAGGGGCGCATGTTTCCGTTTTTAGAAAAGTTGGTCCAACAATACACATAAAAGTTCATTGATAAAAACGACATGGGATTTCCCCACAGGGGTCCCCCTAAATTCCATACCAGGCCCTTCAGGTCTGGTATGGATATTAAGGGGAACCCCATGCCAAAATTTAAAAAAAAAATGACGTGAGGGTCTGCCTCAAAATCCACACCAGACCCTTTAGGTCTGGTATGGATTTTAAGGGGAACCCCGCGCCAAAATTGAAAAAAAATGGCGTGGGGTCCCCCCAAAAATCCATACCAGACACTTATCCAAGCACGCAACCTGACAGGCCGCAGGAAAAGAGGGGGGGGGGACGAGAGAGCACCCCCCTCCCCTCCTGAACCATACCAGGCCACATGCCCTCAACATTGGGAGGGTGCTTTGAGGTAGCCCCCCAAAGAACCTTGTACCCATGTTGATGGGGAGAAGAGCCTCATCCCCACAACCCTTGCCCGGTGGTTGTGGGGGTCTGCGGGCGGGGAACTTATTGGAATCTGGAAGCCCCCTTTAACAAGGGGACCCCCAGATCCCAGCCCCCCATGTGAATTGGTAATAGGGTACAAGTGTACCCCTACCATTTCAAAAAAAGTGTCAAAAAGGTTAAAAAAAACAAGAGACAGTTTTTGCCAAGTCCTTTATTAATTTCTTCTTCTTTCGGCTTCTTCTTCCATCTTCTTTCTTCTGGTGTTCTTTCGGTGTTCTTCTTCCTCCATCTTCTTCTTCATCTTCTTCTTCTCCATCTTCTTCTTCCTCCACTCTTCTCATCCCTCATCTTCCTCCAGGCTTCTTCTCCACTCCGTCCGCACGATCCGCCTCAGTGGGAGTCTTCAGCCGTATGATGCTTCACTTCTTCTGACATTTCTTATATAATGGAGGGCTGGGCCACCCAGTGACCCCGCCCTCCTCTGACGCACGGGGAATTCACAGGACTTCCCTGAAGCTTTCCCCGTGTTGACAGAGGGGGGGTGGGTCACCCGGTTACCCCCGTGTTGTCCCCTCTGACAACACGGGGAAAGCCTCAGGGAAGTCCCGTGAATTTCCCGTGTGTCAGAAGAGGGCGGGGTCACCGGGTGGCCCCACCCTCTGTTATATAAGAAATGTCAGAAGTGAAGCGTCACACGGCTGAAGACTCCCACTGAGGCGGATCGTTAGGACGGAGCGGAGAAGAAGCCTGGAGGAACATGCGGGACAAGAAGAGCGGAGGAAGAAGAAGATGGAGAAGAAGAAGATGAAGAAGAAGATGGAGGAAGAAGAAGAACACTGAAAGAACACCAGAAGGAAGAAGATGGAAGAAGAAGCCGAACGAAGAAGAAATTAATAAAGGACTTGTCAAAAACCATCTCTTGTGTTTTTAACCTTTATGACACTTTTTTGTGAAATGGTAGGGGTACATTTGTACCCCATTACCAATTCACACGGGAGGTGGGATCTGGGGGTCCCCTTGTTAAAGGGGGCTTCCAGATTCTGATAAGCCCCCCGCCAGCAGACCCCCACAACCACCGTGCAATTGTTGTGGGGATGAGGCCCTTCTCCCCATCAACATGTGGACAAGGTGCTTTGGGGGGCTAACTCAAAGCACCCTCCCAATGTTGAGGGCATGTGGCCTGGTACGGTTCAGAATGGGGGGCGCTCTCTCGTCCCCCCCTCTTTTCCTGCAGCCTGCCAGGTTGCGTACTCGGATAAGGGTCTGGTATGGATTTTTGGGGGGACCCCACGCCATTTTTTTTTTTATTTTGGCGTGGGATTCCCCTTAAAATCCATACCAGACCTAAAGGGTCTGGTATGAATTTTGAGGGGACCCCCACACCATTTTTTTTAAAAATTTTGGCACGGGGTTCCCCTTAATATCCATACCAGACCTGAAGGGCCTGGTATGGAATTTAGGGGAACCCCACGCATTTTTTTTAATTTTGGTTCGGGGTTCCCCTGTGAGGAATCAATGAACTTTTATGTGTATTGTTGGACCAACAATTCATTATAGCCATGAGTAGTTTTAAATTACTTTTTTTCCTTTGAAATGTCATTTTGCTGTCAGACTGTTCTAAACACGGGAAACATGCGCCCCTTTACAGGCATACTATAGACACCCCCCAGGTATGAAATTTAAAGGAATATTACACTTTTATTGTTTCACTTTAAGCATTATTAAAATCACTGCTCCTGAAAAAACGGCCATTTTTAAAACTTTTTTTTGCATTGATACATGTCCCCTGGGGCAGGACCCAGGTCCTCAAACACTTTTTACGACAATAACTTGCAATTAAGCCTTTAAAATGATCACTTTTGATTATTCATGTTCATGTCCCATAGACTTTAACGGTGTTCGCGTGTTCGTACAAATTTTTTGCCTGTTCGCATGTTCTGATGCGCACTGAGCCAGGGGGTGTTCAGCTCATCCCTAATCATACAATCGCATTGAAAGCGGTATTTTTTCAACAATTTTCGGATCGGATTAGAAGATAAAAAAAAAGGTATATATACACTACTGCCTATGCCACCTGGTTGCATCAAAATAATAAATTAAGAGGGTTCTATTGGGCTTTTAAATTCTGTAGTCAGCCTCTCACAAACCCTGTTTACTAGCTATTACATATTTGGGGATTGTGGGAGAAAGGGGGAGGAAAACAACCCCACAAAAGTAGAACATATGAACTTCATGGAAGTGATGTCCTAGGTGGAAATCAAACTCAGGGGCATGTCAACTGTAATAACCATTGCTGCTTGCTCTGGCCAATTTATATTTCATCATAATAGTAAATGTGTTTACAACTTGGTGTACACTCTGCCAGCAAGCCATGCAAGAGAAACTGTCAATTAAACCCCCTCAACATAAGTACAAGTGTTGCCAATGATCCCTTTAATTATACAACATACAATTTATCCAGCTCTGCAGCTGATTAGAACTATATCTCACATGGTTTTATTTGCCACTTTTTAATTACATGTGTTAGTAATTAAAAGGATAAGTTGCCAAAAAACAAGCAATATACATTCTCTGGCCTCTAGACATTCCTATGACTGTGTGAAAACAGAAAACAGAGTACTGCAAAAACCCTTAAACTATGAAAGTGAAATACAAATAATTATTGTCTACTTGTAATTTTTTGTCTTAATATAGCTATAAAGAGCAAAATTATAATACAACATAGGCACTGCATTTTTATTTTACATTACATTTATTTTACACTGACATAGACAGAAAAAGATATTCTCTTAACCACTTCTCGTTCAGCCTATAGTCAATTGACGGCCAGTCTGTGGCTTTCCCATTCTGACTGAATGTCATATGACGTCATATCAGGATGTGCTGATCTCGCGACCAAGGGGCTGTGCAGCAGCGCGATCTGTCAACAGCCAATGACTGATCAGGGTACAGGCTCACTGCCAGTACTATGTGACCATCGTGACCAATCACAGCAGGTCACATGACAGTTGAAAATAATGGATGGCTTGGTTTCATGCCATCCATTGTGTACAATTATGTTGCTAGCTGTGATTGGTCAATTTGATCACATGGTATAGACAGGGCCAATCACAACCCACCATGTGATTAGCTTTGACCAATCATATCTAATCACAACAAAACAAACTAAATGATTCAGTTTCATTTAGTAAAATGTTTGCTTATAAAAATGTAAATTGCTGCTATAAGCAAACATAATGTGTAAAAAAAAAAAAAATATATATGATCACTTCCCCAGACTAGTATAATGTTATTATGGCAACATTATATTGCTCTGGCCACAGCGTGTTAAAAAAATGTAAAAAAAAAAGAAAAAAAATTGAATAAAAAAATAAATAAAATTGAAAAAAAATGTTTTTAATTTTTTTCGTACTGTCACCAGTCAGTGTCCCTGATCACCACCACACAAGTTATATGATGATGCTGTACGGCACTGGTGACAGTATGTAATTAAAAAAAATTCTTAATTTTCCAAAAAATTATGACAAAAGATTTCAACATTAAAAAATCCACCATGACTCTCACTAAATACCTTGGACTGTCTACTTTCCAAAAATACGTAATTTAGGGGTATTTTAACTGTCCTGACATTTTAGGGCCTCAAGAAATTAAATAGTCCGTCAGTATATAAATTTTCAGATATATACCATTTGGACTCTATAACTTTCCTACAGACTAAATAATATACACTCATTTGGGTTATTTTCACCAAAGAAATGTAACAGAATACATTTTGGGCTAAATTTTTGAAGAATTATTTATTTGCAAAATGTTATAACAGAAACAAAGAAAAATGTGGGGTTTTCTGTTGAAAATTTTCAGTCTTTTTTCATTTATTTAAAGCGTAACTCCACTTTTGTTGAGAAAAAACATTACCCTCTTTGTGATCTATGTACATTGCAAGGATTATAACAATCTTTGTTGCAGATTCCTACCTCTTGTTATTCTGAAGCAATCCATGTGTGTTTGTCTGTGCCTCTGTGCTTAGTGGGTCTAATGGGGGTGGTTTCATAATTATCAGTCAACTGTGGCAACTGCAGAGCACTAATGAGGAAAGCTGCTGGGTCTGTATCCCTTTAGACGTGTTCCTATAGGGAGTATCTCACCAAAAATGAAATTTTTGCTGCAGGGAATGCCTGAAATCTGACTATCTTAATGCAGACTTCTGGGAAAATCGCTGAGCCAATCGCACAAGCAGGAAATTATGTTTCTGGTTAGTGGTCAGTACACATTCTGTATACAGAACAACTCCATGTAGCCATATTGCATTGCATTTATAAAAAATGACAGCGGCTGCAGATTGAAAAGGAAAGGTAATTTTTAATAGCATTCAATTACAATATGACTTGTATCACCATCGTGCACGCTATATGATTTTTTCTTTATTTGCTATTTTTTTTTCCCCACGAAAGTGGAGTTACCCTTTAAAAAAAACAGTGCTTATTAAATACCACCAAAAGAAAGCTCTAGTTGTATGAACAAAATGATAAAACTTCAGTTTGTGTACAGTGTTGCATGACCGCAAAATTGTCATTCAAAGTGCGACAGCACTGAAAGCTGAACATTAGCTTGGGCAGGAAGGGGGTAAAAGTGCCTGGTGTTGAAGTGGTTAAGCAGAAGTGTTTGGCTGATATAGCAGTATTTTGCTATTTTGAGCTATATTCTATATCCACAGCCAAAGAAGCTTTTTCTTCTCAGAGAATAGGTGCAGATACTATATTCTCCCCCATAGGTGACCTTGGCCTCCAACCCTACCCACCTCCAAGCATCACCTCTAGTCTCCACCCTCACTTACCTCCCAGACCTTCCTAATTTTAGAGAAAAGATTCACCAGCAGCAACAATGAATCTCCTAGCAGCAACAATAAATCCCCCAGCCAGCATCAACAAACGATCCCTCCAAGAGCAACAATAGACCCTTCTACCCTAATACACATGAACAATCTGCCAGTCAGTAGGTAAGAGTTAGTAAAGAAAGTTTAGACAAACCAGCCAGAGTATTTTCTGTAGACTGTTGAACACAGGCAGTCATGGCAGGAATGGAGGACTCAACCAAAGAAGAGACAGAACTTTAAAGCCTCGTACACGCCTCTACTTTTTTTTTTTTTTTTTCGTTCCACCCAGTGGATTTATTAACATTGTGGATGTGTAACACCACATTCACTAGTACCCATGATTTTCCTAAACAAACATATTGGACATCATATTGAATATTATTTATAATGCTGTGATAATAGTAAGGAAAGCAAAAAGACCTCTCAAGTGATATTTTCACATTATATGGCTGATGATATAGGAAATTAACTTGTGTGGACTAAGAGCTTTCGATAGTGAGTTCCAAGCAGTATTTTCCTGGTTCTTTTATTTGTACTGGATTCACCATGTGAGGAAAGCACGAGAGTACATGGGTGTTTGAAACAGGGAATTGTTTTGTTTGACCTGAAAAAATCATGTCCGTCTAAAGAGTTATATTGAAAGAAAATATAATGTTGCCAGAATTAATATACAATTTAGTAGCAGAAAACAAGAAGAGTGTGCAATTCAGATAGAGGCATGTAAATTAAAGATACTGTTTAACAAAGGACCTAAGCTAGCATAAAACTGTTGAGTCTTAAAATAAAAAGAAATAAACAAAGGCAGTGTTTTGAAGTAGGTCCACTGCATCACTGGCTTTGTTTCATGTAGTCTGCAAACCAAGGAACTATGAAGACCACTGAGTGAAGGCAATCCTAAAGCCTAAATCCTACATGTAAACTTCCTAAATCTAGTTTTAATATGTTTGTCATGATGCTTCAATGTATACAGTTTTCTATAGCAAATAGTTTTTTTTAAATTTGTTGTACAGCTTCCTACCTGGAGGTCTTGCCAGTAACAGCACTTCCCATTTCAGCTGACAAAACTAATCCTAGAATTTAGTAGCTTTGTTAGCCTGTCATACAAGCTTCTTCAGTTGACGTTGGGCTATCCAATAGATGTAATGGGCAGCTCACGGACACGGAGCTTACAGGGCAGGCTGACAATGCTGCTACTATTGGTAAGGCAGTGGCTTAGTATTGGTAGCCTGCTTTTACTGTTAAGGCCCATACACACGATATTATAAACAGATGGTGCAGCACTAATAGGAGACAGATTGGTATATAATCAATATATACAGAGCACAGTAATGATCAAATATCTCAAAGTTCATAAAAGCATAGAGAAGTCCATAGATAATCCAATACTCGTGTATGATCAAACAGCATGCTGAAAAGGGTGACAAATCTACAATGTCCCATGCTAAGATGGTAGCCATCGATCAAAATCAAATTCCAAAATTTGAAAAACTTTGGCATCCTTGGATAAAACAACAGTTCCTGTCAAACTTCAATGACTCTGTCCTGTTGCCATGGTAACAGATTAAATGACTTACAGAGACACCCATTCTAAGGCTTCAAAGAGAACTAAAAAGAATAATAAACTGACGAGCGGGACAACCTTGTGGACCATACCTCTACCTTTCAACCCTTTTTCTTCTTTCTCTTTCCTTTTCTCCACCTTACGATTAAAGCTCATTATCAGAATTTATTTGACCTATATACACTCTACTTGTAAACAATATGTATAGTAGGTATAAATCATTTAAATACCTACAAAAGTAACTAAGGAAATTATATATATCTTTAATTTAGGTTTACGTGAACCCAATGTTTAATATTTGAAATTTCATGATATTTACCTATATAAACCCTACTGTAAAACAATGAGCTTACTTTATAGATCCTTGTAAACATACTTTATGTATCTTTATAACATTGTATACTCAATAAACTTCTTTTGACAAGGAAAAGGGTGACAAATCGATGAGCCCACCACCAATATTCAGAATGGCCTCTCACCTGATGAAATGGACCCTTTAATTACAGAGGGTCATTAAAGGCATTCCCTTAGGGTCATTTGGATATGAAATGATTCAGCATACACAGACTTCCATCAGAACACTGGGTCAGGATACTCGGATAATGCTTATTTTACCCTGTCTTGAACAAGCGGTTGAGAGAGACGAAATGCAGAGCTTGAATATTCACTTCAGGGCTTGGTTTATTAGCGAAAGCCTTCAGGTGCATTTCTTATTATATACTGCAAATTTCCTTCTTCTCAGCCTTCTTGCAAAAGTATTCATACCTCTTGAAATTTTCCACATTTTGTCATTTGCTTCCTAAATTATGGGCTCCCTTATCTTTACAATTTTGGCCTCTTGGTCCTCCTGTGAAAGCTTTCACATTGTTCACGCTGTTCAGTGTATCCTGACAGTGGAGAGGCCTGCTATCAGAATACAGTGTCTCAACACTGGGGTACCTTCATCAACCTTGCTTGTGTGGATGGAGAAATCTTAATTTTTTTTTATTCAGCCTGCTGGCTCAATGAAAAAAAAGATACCCATCTATGGCCAGCTTAATTTCAGTATATGTACAGAATTTAGTATCACAACAAATAAACATTCTTGGATGCCAACCATACTCCAAAAATTGCCCATAACACATGCTTTTCAGGCATCTGCCACAGTCATCAAATGGTTAGCATGGGCCAGAGCACAATGATTTTGAAGCCAGTATTTGACTTCAAAATGTCCCAGGCTTTTTAGTTCTTTTCTGTGCGCTATAATAGCTGAAAAACCACTTCTATGAATTTGAAGTTACTGGAGGCTTTAGTGGCATCATGAAAAATCTTTAAAGCACCACAATTAAACAGTTAGTAATTTATAGCTGTGAATTAATGTCCATGTTTTAAACTGCCCATTCTAGTTATTTAGCTAATGCATGGGACCACATAAAAAAATCTGAGCAATAGTTGGGGCTTTTAGCTATGCCAACAACCATATTATAATGCACATTTCTGTGAAAGGAGAATGCTGCAGCAAAGTATGATTATTAAATATGCAGAAAGCTTCAATGGCATTTGACATGAAACAGAGTAAAAGAGCTACTGGAGATTTCCTACTACTGGAAGAGCATACCAAACACTGTTTTTTTTAAATAACATCTTTCAACACTGAAATCATGGATTCCATTATACAGAGTTAATGTATAATGTAAACTGACTGTCACTCTATCAGTTCTGTAAAGGAAATGAAGGCTATTTCTGGATCAAAACTTCCTTCTAATTTAAACTAATGTGCCAGCTTGGCTTCTTTATGTAAAGTGTTCCAGAGCTGAAAAGTTCAAAATGAAACCAGGATTGCTAGCTTGTTACAGAACAGTAAAACAGCATACAGGCAGTTGCATGTTTGCATCTTACAGTATGTCTTTTTTTAATTTGTGTAATAACTATCCAAGTACTCTTTGATTTATATTGTATAATGGGTATAATTAAAGTGTAACTCTATTCAAACAGAGAGAGGAAGGGTTGGAGAATCTGTCTTATTTGTATGGCTGTCTGTGTATGTGTTAGAGTGATTTTCCATTACTTCTCCTGGAGGAAAAAAAAGGAAGTTAGGAAACATAATTTTTAAACATGGTCCTTTAAAACAAAAAAAACAAAAAAAGTCCTTAAGTGCACTGTGTTTGCTGGACACAGTGCACTATGGGAAGTGCCACGTCTATGCAATCATGAGATTGCAGACGAGGCGCTTCATTTGCAGGGTTTGGAGCTGCTTTGTGGCACAGTCCATCGCACCGAACAGCTTCCGCCCGGTGCCCGTAGTGTATCACTACAGTCGAGTGCTTTGTTCTCAGTGTGAGACCAACGTCACTTCCGGTGGGCTACAAAAAGATGGCCATGAGGACTAATCCCCTTGTGTTTAGTGATGTAAGGAGGGACTCTGCTGGGGTACCTGATGTAAGGAGGGACTCTGCTGGAGATGCTTGAAAAAGGAGTGCCGCTATCCCCTCCATCCATAGCGAACCGACTCAGAAACGCATCACACAGTAGTGACGTCACCGCCCGATGCCCACACTGTGTTTGCCTTCCAAGCCTCGATTTGGCTCCCACTGCACGGCCGTGTTACTTCCCATCACGGATGCCATACGAGGAGTTGCTGATCCCGCTGCACAGCTGATGTTTTGGCTCTGGCGTCCTCTCTACACTCTCCCCATAGAACCCGCATCATCTTCTGATGGCGCCACGTGTGACTCCATCTCTTGTTGGTGTGTTTTTACTGGACTACCTATAGAGCCTGCTACCACTCATCCCTGATGGACATGATGTGATGCTAGCATAAGGACCTATTGTCACTTGTAGTCCCCCTCTCTCTCCTCTGCCCGGAGATGTGCCTGAACTCTACTTCTCAGTCTCACATGTGAGTGGATACTGTTTTTACTATTAAAGTGTTTTTGATACATATTCAGAGGCACCCCTTCTCCTTGCTTTCCTTCTTAGACATATTGGACGCGGCTTCCGGTCCCCTAAGGTGGCAGCCCTGATTGACACAGTGCATATATTATCTACACATATCTATATGCATATTTTTTGCGCTTGGACTATTAGGAACGGTTTATTGAGGTACCTATATATTGCGCCTTTTTTACTTGTTTAAGGGACTCTGCTAGAGGCACATGATGTAAGGAGGGACTCTGCTGGGGGCACCTGATGTAAGGATGGACTCCGCTGGGGGCACCTGATGTAAGGACGGACTGCACCTGATGGCATCTGGTGGCAGGCGACATGGCAGGTGACACGCTCAGGGCCCCCACTGATTCTGCATTATGGTGAGTTGAATAAGTGAGTGTATAAGTATGAACAGGCACAATTAGAAAGAATGGGATTCTGCATAGTCAGGCAGAAAAATGCTCAAGTATGAATGAGGGTGGGGAAATCTATGGAGCCCCCAAAACCCACTGTACACCTTGTTGAAAAATATTTGGACTCTTAACATTTTATGTAGTAGAATACCATTTGGAGTGATTAATAGGGTTAGATAATCCTTAATGCCTGTGATGATGGAATGGCTACAGCAAAATACCAAGTAGTAAAGACTTCCTTTAGAGCCTCTGTCATTCCACCGTACACCCAGTGTGGTCGTGGTGTTACACACCACGACCCAACATCACGGCCACACTGGGTGCATGGTGGAATGACATAGGAAGTCTTTACTACTTGGTATTCTGCTGTAGCCATTCCATCATCACAGCCATTAAGGATTATCTAACCCTATACCCACTAAGGCTTTAAATAGACTCGAACTTAAGGTGTTTGCCTGTTCCCCGAATTTAGAACATTATGGGTCATTTGCGGGAAATTTGAGTGCCTGCTGAATGCCCCATAATGCACTGCGAGATCGCAGTGCACTGACGGCTGCTGAATGGCCAAAGCATGCACTGGCCAATCACAGTGCGCTCTGCTGTGAGAGCCATGATTGGCCAAACGCAGGGTGCCATTGGCCAATCATAGCTAAGGGGGCTAGGTCCATGGCCCACACTATGTCAGGCTGCTTATATAGTGGCCATACATAGTGTAATGAATGAGAGCAGCAAAATGAAATTTCTAAAGGAAAAAATGTCATGTAAAACTGCTTGCGGCTGTAATGTAATGCTGGTTCCTGGCAATATACGTAAAAATCATTGAAAAAAAACGGCGTGAGTCCCCCCCCCCCCCCGTTCCATTACCAGGCCCTCCAGGTCTGGTATGGATTTTAAGGGGAACCACGCGCCAAAATAAAAAAATGGTGTGGGGGCCCCCCCAAGATTCATACCAGACCCTTATCCGAGCACGCAACCTGTAACGTAATTTTTCTGTGGTGCTGTTATGAACATGGGAAAGATGCGCTACTTTACAAGCAGACTACTGAGATCCCCCAGGCATAATATTTAAAGGAATATTTCATTTTTATTGTTTCACTTTAAGCACTAAGCACTGCTCCTGAAAAAACTTTTTAAACTTTTTTTGCATTGATACATGTCCCCTGGGGCAGGACCCAGGTCCCCATACACTATTTATGGCAATAACTTGCATGTAAGCCTTTAAAATTAGCACTTTTGATTTTTCATGTTCGTGTCCCATAGACTTTAACGGTGTTTGCATGTTCGCACAAATTTTTTTCCTGTTTGCTGTTATGCTGCGAACCAAACCGAGGGGTGTTCGGCTCATCCCTAGCTTTAACAACCTTATCAAAACTGACCCACATGCTTTGGTTATTCTTTACTTCTTGCATGCTACATTGTGAGGCCTTAGTATTATTGATGCGATGTGTTGAAATACTTTCCTTATCTCTACAGATTTTTGAATATTTGATGACAGACCTCCATAATCACCTCCGCTGTGTCCCGCTGACGCGGCTCTTTAATCATGTGATCAGCTGTGTCCAATCACAGCTGGTCACATGTAAACAAGGAAGTGCCAGAAATCGGCGCTCCTCGCCTCACACTGACAGTGTGTGGCGAGGAGAGCCGATCAGCAGAATCTCCACACAGGGGACAGTAAGAGATGTAATCAGGAATCTGATGATCAGTGCCCTGATTACATTAGAGTGCTAAAAGTGCCACCAATCAGTGCCCACCAGTGGCAGCAATCAGTACCCACCAGTGCCCACAGGTGCCAACAATCAGTGCCCATTAGTGATGCCAGTCAGTGCTGGCTTTCAGTGCCCATCAGTGCCGCTTATCAGTGCTACCCATAAATGCCCATCAGTGCCACCCATCAATGCCCATGCGTTCCTCCCATCAGAGCCACCCATCAGTGTCCATTAGTGCCGCCCATGAGTGCCCATCAGTGCTGCTTCCATGCCGCCTATCAGTGGCCACCAGTGCCAGCTATCAGTGCCCGTCAGTGCCACCTATCAGTGCCCGCCAGTGCCACCTATCAGTACCCACCAGTGCCACCCATCAGTGCTGCCTATCAGTGCTCATCAGTGCCACATATCAGTTTCACCTATCAGTGCAGTACCCATAAGTGCAGAATATTGGTGCCTCCTCATCAGTGCCACCTAATCAGTGCCCATAATTCCCGCATCATAAGTGCCCATAAGCGCCAACTCATCAGTGCCCATCAGTGCAGCCTATCAGTGCCCATCAGTGCCGCCTCATCAGCACACATCAGCGCACATCAGTGAAGGAGAAAAATTACTTATTTACAAAATTTACTGACAGAAACGAAGAAAAACTTTTTTTTTCAAAATTTTCAGTCTTTTTTTTTGTAAAAAATACAAATCCCAGCAGTGATTAAATACCACCAAAAGAAAGCTCCATTTGTGTGAAGAAAATGATAACATTTTCACATGGTTACAGTGCAGCATGACCGCGCAATTGTCATTCAAAGTGCGACAGCGCTGAAAGGTGAAATATGGCCTGGACAGGAAGGTTAAAGTCCATTATTAATCACTCTAAATAGTATTCCAATTCAATTGGGATGTGGCACATCTGTATCCTATTTGTATCCACAGTGCCACCCTGTGGTGATACAATTAATTGTTTCCAATTTTATGTAGTGCTCCTTATTTCTAATGTTTGTATCCCAGTTTAGGCATCTTTGAAAGCATCACCAATTGTGTGAGCAGCCTATCCAGAGTGGTTGCACTCCACTTCACAAAGTGGCAACTAATCTTCCTTGGTTCAAGCTCCTCTATCCAACATACCCCATCAATAAATGCTTGATAGAGGTTCTAACAATTCTACAGTCTATTCAAACATGTTCTTGCTTGAATTCCGTATTAAAATATAAATACAAATACATATGTTAAAAAAAAAATGAAGGTGTTGGATTGGATTAGAGGAAGAATATTATATCACATTAGCTACCCCCTGTTATTTTATGCAAAATAATTTTATTTAGCATTTATTTTGTCATTATAGTTACATAGTTAACCACTTCAGCCCCGGAAAGATTTGCCCCCTTCCTGACCAGGCCGTTTTTTGCGATACGGCACTGCGTCGCTTTAACTGACAATTGCGCCCCTGATAACGACCCTAAACACACCTCCAAGATGACCACTGCCTTGCTAAAGAAGCTGAGGGTAAAGGTGATGGACTGGCCAAGCATGTCTTCAGACCTAAACCCTATTGAGCATCTATGGGGCATCCCCAAACGGAAGGTGGAGGAGCGCAAGATCTCTAGCATCTACCAGCTCCGTGATGTCGTCATGGAGGAGTGGAAGATAACTCCAGTGGCAACCTGTGAAGCTATGGTGAACTCCATACCCAAGAGGGTTAAGGCAGTGCTGGAAAATAATGGTGGCCACACAAAATATTGACACTTTGTGCCCAATTTGGACATTTTCACTTAGGTGTGTACTCACTTTTGTTGCCAGTGGTTTAGACATTAATGGCTGTGTGTTGAGTCATTTTGAGGGGGACAGCAAATTTACACTGTTATACAAGCTGTACACTCACTACTTTACATTGGAGCAAAGTGTAATTTCTTCAGTGTTGTCACATGAAAAGATATAATAAAATATTTACAAAAATGTGAAGGGTGTACTCACTTTTGTGAGAGAAAGGAAAAAGAAAACGAGAGACATAATGCAAGGGATTTTCAATCTAAGTGACATCACATTTACAACAGATGAACTAAAATATTGGAATTAGGCCTTAACCACTTGCCGACCGGGCCATAGTCGAAAGACGGCTGCAGCGCGGTCGGCTAGTTCTGGGTGGACGTCCGTGGGACGTCCTCCCAGAATACTGCTCTCGCGCACCCCCTGGGGCGCGCACCCGAGAACTTCCGTGACCGCCGGGTCCAGAGGACCCGGCGCATCACGGATCACGGTAAACGGCCGCTGATCGCGGCCGTTTACCATGTGATCGCTCCGTCAAATGACGGAGCGATCACATGTCAACAGACCGGCGTCATGTCATGACGCCGGTTCCTCCCTCCCCTCTCTGTACCGATCTGTACAGTGCGAGGGGAGAGGGGGAGGGATCGGATGGCAGCACCGCTGTGGGCTGCATGTGTAGTGCCCACAGCGGTGCTCAGTGACAATTGCAGTCACATCCATCCATCCCTCCATGCTCAGCCATCCCTGCAATACTCTGCATAATACCCCGCAATACTCTGCGTAATATCCCGCAATACTCTGCGTAATACCCCGCAATACTCTGCATAATACCCCGCAATACTCTGCATAATACCCCGCAATACTCTGCATAATACCCCGTAATACTCTGCATTATACCCCGCAATACTCTGCATAATACCCCGCAATACTCTGCATAATACCCCGCAATACTCTGCATTATACCCCGCAATACTCTGCATAATACCCCGCAATACTCTGCATTATACCCCACAATACTCTGCATAATAACCCGCAATACTCTGCGTAATACCCCGCAATACTCTGCATAATACCCCGCAATACTCTGCATAATACCCCGCAATACTCTGCAATATACCCCACAATACTCTGCAATATGCGCAGCAATACTCTGCAATATACCCAGCAATATACCCTGCACTACTCCGCAATACTCTGCAATACCCCGCAATTTTTAACCAGTTCCCGCCCACAGTCATATGACGTCCTTGACTTTGTGCGGGGATATCTGAATGATGGGTGCAGCTACAGGCATCATTCAGATATCAGCTTTTTCAGCCGGCGATTTCCTACACCATAAGAATGATCATAGTGGCTGTTACACTGCTTGATCGTTCTTACGGGAGGCGAGAGGGGACGCCCCCCCCCTTCCCGCCACCCTCCGGTGCTTCTACTGACTCACTGCTACGATCGAAGCCAAGATCGTTTTTTGTTTTTTTTTTATTTCAGGCTTCCCAGCCTAAAGGTGAGATGTGAGGTCTTATTGACCCCATATCTCACTGTAAAGAGGACCTGTCATGCCATATTCCTATTACAAGGATGTTTACATTCCTTGTAATAGAAATAAAAGTGATCAAAAATTTTTGGGGGGGGAAAAAGTGTCAAACTAAAATAAATAAAGTAAAATAAACAATAAAAAAAAAAAAAAAAAATGTTTAAAGCGCTCACATTCGTGTGCTCGCATGCAGAAGCGAACACATATGTAAGTCCCGCCCACATATGAAAACGGTGTTCAAACCACACATGTGAGGTATCACTGCGAACGTTAGAGCGAGAGCAATAATTTTGGCCCTAGACCTCCTCTGTAACTCAAAACATGTAACCAGTAAAAAATTTTAAAGCGTCACCTATGGAGATTTTTAAGTAGCGACGTTTGGCACCATTCCACAAGAGTGTGCAATTTTGAAGGGTGACATGTTAGGTATCTATTTACTCAGCGTAACTTCATCTTTCACATTAGGCAAAAACATTGGGCTAACTTTACTGTTTTATTTTTTTTTAAAGCACAAAACTGTTTTTTTTCCAAAAAAAAAGCGTTCGAAAAATTGCTGCGCAAATACCGTGCAAGATAAAAAGTTGCAACAACCGCCATTGTATTCTCTAGGGTCTTTGCTAAAAAAAATATATCTATAATGTTTTGGGGTTCTATGTAATTTTCTAGCAAATAAATTATTATTTTTACATGTAGGAGAGAAATATAAGAATTGGCCTGGGTGCTCCAGAATGCCTGGAGGTGCTCCGTGCATGTTGGGCCTCTGTATGTGGCCACGCTGTGTAAAAGTCTCACACATGTAGTATCGCCATACTCGGGAGTAATAGCAGAATGTGTTTTGGGGTGTAATTTGTGGTATGCATATGCGGTGTGTGAGAAATAACCTGCTAATATGACAATTTTGTGAAAAAAAAATGAAAAAAAAAAATCTTGATTTTGCAAAGAATTGTGGGAAAAGATGACAATTTCAAAAAAACTCACCATGCATCTTTCTAAATACCTTGGAATGTCTTCTTTCCAAATAGGGGTCATTTGGGGGGTATTTGTACTTTTCTGGCATGTTAGGGTCTCAAGAAATTAGATAGGCCGTCAGCACTTCAGGTGTGATCAATTTTCAGATATTGGCACCATAGCATTTGGACTTTCTAACATTCACAAAGACCAAATAATATACACCAAGTTGTACTTATTTTTACCAAAGATATGTAGCAGTATAAATTTTGGCCAAAATTTACAAAGAAAAATTACTAATTTGCTAAATTTTATAACAGAAACAAAGAAAAATTCATTTTTTTTACCAAATTTTCAGTCTTTTTTCTTTTATAGCGCAAAAAATAAAAAACCCAACGGTGATTAAATACCACCAAAAGAAAGCTCTATTTGTGTGAAAAAAAGGACAAAAATTTCATATGGGTACAGTATTGTATGACTGAGTAATTGTCATTCAAAGTGTGAGAGCACCGAAAGCTGAAAATTGGTCTGGTTAGGAAGGGGGTTTAAGTGCCCAGTGGTCAAGTGGTTAAATATGCCCCAGATAGGAACCTTAATAAGTTTGAAGTTTTTACTGATTTTTAGAAATATATGAGGAAGATTGGTATTAAGAAACATTTTAATAAAGTTCTAGGATAGAACCAGAGGATCCATATTACCAACAGACCAATTTGAGGGATAATTCAATTTTTAATCCCAAAAAGTGTTCAAAGCATTGGTTGAACAAGACTTGGAAAAACTTAAAGTGAATCCTACTAGAAGGAAGAGAGAGACTGAAAAGGGATTAGAAGCATTAGAAAAAATAAACAGATTGTTATCAGAGGGGCAGATAAGGGAGGGGGCTTGGTGATTTTGAATAAAACAGACTATTTAGCTGAATTAAACAGATTGCTAGCTGATGCAGAAACCTATGAAAAGTTAATGGGAAATCCAACATCCAAATACAAAGCCAAACTTAAACGTCTTGTCAAGAGGGCCCATGAGGGAGTTGAGGGAATGTGAACAAAAGGGAGGCCAGGTATTTGATACCTGATGCTCCCAGGGTTCCCGTAATCTATCAATTGCCCAAAGCTCATAAGAACCCCTCTAAGCCTCCAGGTAGGCAAATTTCTAGTGGGGTAGATTCATTGTTTGCTAGAATAGGAGAATATATGTGTGTATATATATATATATATATATATATATATATATATATATATATATATATATATATACACACACACAGTATCTCACAAAAGTGAGTACACCCCTCACATTTTTGTAAATTTTTTATTATATCTTTTCATTTGACAACACTGAAGAAATGACACTTTGCGCCAATGTAAAGTAGAGAGTGTAAACAGTGATGGATCTATTATATCCCACACTAAATAAACAAAATGATCTTCAACTTTAATGCAGCGAAAGATGTGATCCACCACCAGTACAGAAGGAGTTACTTCTTACCGGACGTAAATGATCCCCCATTACAGAGGATCATAACGGGCATGTCAGCTGTATAGGCTGGACTGCTGCGGCTGTGCCTCAGAATGTCAGGGGGACCCGATCGGTGCAGTGGTGAATTTAGCATGTAACACAAAGTGGGAAACTCCAGTCGTGTAAAACCTTTTAGCTTTATTGTATAAGAAAGTCAAAAACACACTTACATAGAACGTCCATAAACAAGCCTAAAGTCCGGTGTGTCGGCCGAACACACACAGACAAACCCGTCCTACTGGAAGAGAACACACAGTCTGGAGGTGACGTCAGCGCGTCGTCCTGCTCTGCCCTACGCGTTTCGTGATAGGTCACGTCATCCAGGGACTCCCACTTTGTGTTACATGCTAAATTCACCACTGCACCGATCGGGTCCCCCTGATGTTCTGAGGCACAGCCGCAGCAGTCCAGCCCGGGAGCTATACAGCTGACATGGCCGTTATGATCCTCTGTAATGGGGGATCATTTACGTCATTTAGATCCATCACTGTTTATTTATTTATTTTTTGTGACATCTAATAGCGCGATTCAGTTGTTTTTTCTATTTCTAATTTGGTATATGTGTGTCATATATTTTGAATTGCTGCTCTCACGATTATTGGTTTATGGTATACTGTTTTCACTTTCTTTTCTTTATTTTTTTCTTTTCCTCACGTGTGAATGGGTAGCAGGTGTGTTAAATTTTGTGTTATCGCTCTCACTCTCTCATACTGGTCACTAGAAGTTCAACATCGCACCTCATGGCAAAGAACTCTCTGAGGATCTAAAAAAAAGAACTGTTGCTCTACATAATGATGGCCTAGGCTATAAGAAGATTGCCAAGACCCTGAAACTGAGCTGCAGCACAGTGGTCAAGACCATACAGTGGTTTAACAGGACAGGTTCCACTCAGAACAGACTATGCCATGGTCGACCAAAGAAGTTGAGTGCACGTGCTCAGCATCGTATCCAGAGCTTGTCTTTGGTAAATAGACATGAGATACTGTATATACATACACAGGAATATATATATATATATATATATATATATATAGCCTGACGTCTATTAGAAACTGTACACACTGTATTAGATACTGTGTATTAGCAACTGTACACCATGGAATGCACTATAGATATAGGCTACACTGAATGCAGAGAATATATATATATATATATATATATATATATATATATATATATATACACTAGACTGTATATATATATTAACACACACCACCTGAAATGGATTAGAAACAGTACACCATAGAATGCACTTTAGCTATAGGCTACACTGGATGCAGAGTATATATATATATATATATATATATATATATATATATATATATATATAAACACTGAATATATAGTCTATGCTAAATGCAGAGTATATATATATACTAGACTGACTGTATACATATCAAATACACTGCCACTAAATGAATAACTTGCCTGCTTAATCTAACTCAAGCTACCTCTCTGTCCACGCCAACAACACTACACACGGCCGCTCTGTAAGCAGCCTTATATAGTGTGGGGCATGGACTTAGTCCAACTGAGCCATGATTGGTAAAAGGCACCCTGCGCTGTAATACAGCACAGTGCGCTATAATTGGCCAAAGCATGCAGGTCAGGTGCATGCTTTGGCCAATCATCATACAGCAATGCACTGCAACCTCGCAGTGCATTTTGGGGTGTTCCACTGCACTCAAATTTTCTGCGAACGCCCCATATGTTCATTTTTTCTTAGAAAACCCGTCCGTGAGCTCATCCCTGTATATATATATAGCCTTGCCAAGTCTAGTGACTATGGTTATATGCATAGTCATGTTGTGTATCCAGTTTCAACTGTATGTCGTTTCATATGAGTTAAAATTTTATGCCAATACTAAAGAGTTCTGCCACCAATCTAATATGCAAATATAAATATTAACATCTGCTTTTCAGTCAAATACGAACAGCTTTTATTTTGCTCAATATAAACATTATATTTTGCCTAGTCTAAAGATCTACATCCAGTGCTTAGTTAGGATCTGCTTTAAAAACCCATCTATAGGGTTCATAGCCTGCTGCCCAATACAATTATCAACATCTGGAGACCATCCTCTTATACAAAATCTTCCTCTGGGGCCCATTTAATTTACATAGTCTGGTGCTCAATGCTATAGTTCTCTCATACCTTGTGTCGAACTGAATATACAAAGCCTTGATCGCTTTCCATTCTAGCTTACACATTTTTTGTCTAATTGTACCTTGTTTAGTGTATTTTAATGATGTGTGTGTTATGTCTAGCTCAAGTTCTACAGCTCAAGGGAGAAGTTTAAAGTAACAAAATTACAATGACAAAGAAAATGCATCATATGTTGACCAAGGAATATAAGGTTTGCTAGAGGAACAAATGAGCACCATGTTGCAAGAACTGGTCCCTTTGATTTTCTGGTCTTCCTTCATCAAAATGCCACTATAAACACTGATAAACAAAAAAATGAGTGGTTACAGGAACCCCCATGAAATAAATTCTCTTACCATGGCTTTTTAAAAGATCTAAACATCACTGAACATTTATGGACAGTTTAGGAGGCAAAGATACCAAATTTAATTACTACCTCCCTTATCTCTCTTACATGAATTATACAAAATGGCAATACACAGAGTCTGGGACTGGTCAGGCAGCATGTCTAGAGGGACTGGAGCTGTTTTTAAGATAAAAGGTAGCCCTGTTCCTGATTACTATATTGTCAGGTATTTCTGTCTGTCTAACCCCGGTATCTCACAGTGTTGGCAAAAGTGCCTGCACTCTATGAGGACATTACTGCTGTAACCCATTTAATGGATAATTCATTTTGGCTAATGCTATAACCACATGTCCTGTAAACATGCACTATTACTGATCCTTGAGAAAACTCAGGTCATAAACGTAGAGATATTGGGCTGTGTCCAAAGTAAGCGTTAAAGTTTATCTGCACTGGACCCATACAGTCAAGAAAAAGATATATTGTATAAAATGATGATTCAATGCTACCATGGAATATATGTTTATATTTTGTGAGACAGAAGAATGCCAGAATATAGAGAATTACAAAGACTGTTTAGACACACTAGGGAAAAACAAGCTTTAACGTGATGAAGTGGATCAACTACAAGGAGCTTTTCAGTTTTCCCTTGACCTTAACAGGGATGAATTGCATGTTTTCCATATGTGAGAGGGAAAAATGATGAGAGTGTTTAGAGTCAGGGTGGAGTCACCAAAAAGAACTGTAAATATAGTGTGCTTGAATGTTTAAATTAAGGGATTTTAATGCAACTAGAGTATATGGTTTGCACAAATAATATGCTAATGACAAAAGGGCCAGACTGAGTCATTAAGAAAATTACTTGAAATATTGCTGAGTTTCTTTTTGCATGACAGGAACACCAAAGCATATATGATTGTTCGTAAACAATATTTTGATGGCTGGCAACATCTGTATGTTTTAGGACTATAAAAGAGAAAGATCTACTGAAAATATCACGTGGTATTAAAGATATTGGTGAAAGCAAAGCATTTAAGTTGTGGCATTATTAGGGAATTTTTTTAGAACTAGTGTGCGCTATTACACACACCTACAGTACTACCATGTTACTATCGCCATTAACACCTTTATACCCTTTAGTGCTGTAGTGCTCCCTTTGAGTTTGCCCGCTCCCTTGCACAGACCACGTACATTTCTTCACTTTGTATTAATAGTATTATGTACACTCACATGTCATACTTTCATACCCAGTTCCTACACTGCCCATTCTCCTATACCTATAAAATGTGTTTTTACATAGGAGAAATAAAATATGTAATGTTGATATTTATGGATCAGACGATTTGTTAGCAAAATGTATACACACTGTGTGACTGATTGTCTAAAGGAGTAGAACATGTTTACTCTGCAAGGGAATTTTCACCTTGGTAATGAGGTAAAAAACGGAGATTTTTCTTACATATGATCGGATAATTGATGTCAGTGCAGCTTCGCCTCTTCACTAAATTAGGAAAAATTCCCTTGCAAAGGGAACATGCTTTACACCTTTAGAAAATAAGCCATAATGTGTTGGTTTGACACAAGTCCATTTTACTGTTAAAACATTTACCTTTCATCTTGCACAGATCTTACTTTTACAGTGTGCTAGGCTATTTACCACTATTGATACTCACATTTCACTTCACATGTGGATGCAAATCTGATGTACAAAATAGTCATGTACAGGGCTTTTTTTGAGGGGGAACTGGTGGAACCCAGTTCCACCCCCTCTGGCTCAGACCCTTTCATGCCTGCTCACCATAATCACTTGTAAACACAGAATTCTTGTTTCTGTGTTTGCAAGCGAAAGCTCTGCACTCCGTGTGTAACCCCCATGATCTCTGCACTCTGTATGTAATGCAATCCTGATATGTAATGCCCCTTTAAGACCCTCCTACTGTTTGTGAAATATGACCACATCCACTATTTGATGTGATTTGGAGGGTGTATGTGGGGGGAGGGGTTTGGGGGGTCATGGTTGAGTTCCAGCACCTATTGTTTGAGAAAAAAAGCCCTGGTCATGTATATTGGAAAGGTGAGTCTATGGATGGAGGGTAAAAGGTGGAAAAATCAACACTAAGTTCACTTAAGTGAACTTACATTTCACAAATGATTCACACTTTAGACCTCCTTATCTCACAGCACTTTACTTCTGCAGCTGGTGGGTGGTGGCACTCTGACCACTTATCTTCATTATACCTAGAAAGAGCCCCAAACAGGATCCCGAGATTGAAATGAAATCAAATTGATAGTGTGGTTTCTACACTAAGCAAACTTATAAACTCAACACTTTTGTGTTTGCCCCTATTTATCATGAGCTGAACTTAAAGATCTATGACTTTTTCTATGTACACAAAAGGCCTATTTCTCTCAAATATTGTTAAGAAATTTGTCTAAATCTGTGTTTGTGAGCACTTCTCCTTTCCTGAGATAATCCATCCACCTCATAGGTGTGGCAAATCAAGATGCTGATTAGGCAGCATTATTATTGCACAGGTGTGCCTTAGGCTGCCCACAATAAAAGGCCACTCTAAAATGTGCAGTTTTATCACACAGCACAATGCCACAGATGTCACAAGTTTTGAGGGACCGTGCAATTGGCATGCTGACTGCAGGAATGTACACCAGAGCTGTTGCCCTTGAATTGAATGTTCATTTCTCTACCATAAGACGTCTCCAAAGGCGTTTCAGAGAATATGGCAGTACATCCAACCGGCCTCACAACCACAGACCACGCGTAACCACACCAGCCCAGGACCTCCACATCCAGCATCTTCACCTCCAAAATCATCTGAGACCAGCCACGCGGACAGCTGCTGCAACAATCGGTTTGCATAATCCAAGGATTTCTGCACAAACTGTCAGAAACCGTCTCAGGGAAGCTCATCTGCATGCTTGTCGTCCTCATCGGGGCCTCGACCTGACTGCAGTTCGTCATCGTAACTGACTTGAGTGGGCAAATGCTCACATTCGATGGCGTCTGGCACTTTGAAGAGGTGCTCTCGTCACAGATGAATCCCGGTTTTCACTGCACAGGGCAGATGGCAGACAGCGTGTATGGTGTTATGTGGGTAAGCGGTTTGCTGATGTCAACGTTGTGGATGGAGTGGCCCATGGTGGTGGTGGGGTTATGGTATGGGCAGGCGTATGCTATGGACAACGAACACAGGTGCATTTTATTCATGGCATTTTGAATGCACAGAGATACCGCAACAAGATCCTGAAGCCCATTGTTGTGCCATTCATCCACGACCATCACCTCATGTTGCAGCATGTTAATGCACGGCCCCATGTTGCAAGGATCTGTACACAATTCCTGGAAGCTGAAAACATCCCAGTTCTTGCATGGCCAGGATACTCACCGGACATGTCACCCATTGAGCGTGTTTGGGATGCTCTGGATCGGCGCATACGACAGCGTGTTCCAGTTCCTGCCAATATCCAGCAACTTCGCACAGCCATTGAAGAGGAATGGACCAACCTTCCACAGACCACAGCCTAAGGCACACCTGTGCAATAATCATGCTGTCTAATCAACATCTTGATATGCCACACCTGTGAGGTGGATGGATTATCTCGGCAAAGGAGAAGTGCTCACTAACACAGATTTAGACAGATTTGTGAACAATATTTGAGAGAAATAGGCCTTTTGTGTACATAGAAAAAGTCATAGATCTTTAAGTTCAGCTCATGATAAATAGGGGCAAACACAAAAGTGTTGTGTTTATAATTTTGCTCAGTGTATTTATGCTATCTCTATTTACTTTTCAAAATGGAGATTATTTTTGGTGCCTTTAAAACCATATTAACTTAAAGTGATTGTAAAGGTTTGCATTTTTTTTAAAATAACAAACACGTCATACTTACCTCCACTGTGCAGTTTGTTTTGCACAGAGTGGCCCTGAACACAGACTTCTGGGGTGCCTCGGCGGCTCTTGCGGCTACTCCTCTTATCAGATAACCCCCTAGGAGAAGCGCTCGCGGGCTCGCTCCCAAGTCCAGCATTTGCGTCCATAGACATGAATTCCAGACTCGGCCCAGTCTCAGCGGCGCTCATGTCATTGGATTTGATTGACAGCAGTGGGAGCCAATGGTTGCGCTGCTATCAATCTATTCCATCAGGAGCCGAGAACCCCCGGGCAAAGGAAGAGCGTGTCTCCACCAGGTGAAATTTCAGGGCTCAGGTAAGTAAAACCGGGGGCTGGTGACTGCCAGATGTTTTTTCACCTTAATGGATAGGATACATTAAGGTGAAAAAACACAAGGGTTTACAAGCCCTTAAGTATGGTTATCTCTTGTGAATGACAGTGATTAGGCATTACACCCATTATTTTAAATACTGCACAGCTGCATCAGACATTACAATACCAGGTTTTTAATGATTGCATGAAGGAATTGCTATAATATAGAATAATGTATAAAAAAAACATTACTGAAGAATCCTTTTATGACAGCATAACATCGTCATTATGTCTGTGTAAAATGGGGTGGAGGGAAATTCAACCACTGGAGTGTCCAATAGATATAAGTTGCTGGCACAAAAATAAAGATATCAGTTCTGAGTAAAGACAGACTTATCTTAAATGTGGCAGATAACTGGCCAGTAGAAATGAGCCAAACTGCCCTTGGTTTGGTGTAAGCAGGATTTGCTATCCATGTTGTAGGCTAATGGGCAAAGGGTTGTCAAAAATAACACAGGGGATAGGCATTGCTCTGTGGAAAAAAGTCCGTTCTGCTAGGAGTAGTAATTTTTTTATTTCTATTTTTTTTAAGCACTGACATTTACAACGGAAAAAAAGTATTTTAAATTGCTGGGAAATTACAATTCCCTCCAGGCTTCTTTTTTTTAAGGAAAAAATGGCACATAGACATCCCCTTTTGAGCAAGCAAAAGAGGGTTTGGGACATTACATGAGGTAGATCTAGCATGGCTAAAAGATGAGTCAATGTAACAAG
This sequence comes from Aquarana catesbeiana, assembly GCF_042186555.1. Classification (NCBI taxonomy): domain Eukaryota; kingdom Metazoa; phylum Chordata; class Amphibia; order Anura; family Ranidae; genus Aquarana; species Aquarana catesbeiana. Next base: position 211,440,979 of record NC_133328.1, on the reverse strand, counting down.
ACATGTTTTATTCATTAAAAAACATGACATGGCAATATGAGTACATACATAGTAAATAAGCATTACAATCACATTTTATTGACCAGATATTCATAAAAACAATCAAAGCAACTTGTTGATGACATATTGAGGTATCGGACAATTGTCCATAGTAAAGAATTGCTGGAAAAGCAGCATGGTGGGATAGCTTGGGAGTGGATGAAATAAAACCATCTAAAATGAAAATGGTGCATCAAAATTGGCCCGACGCACGTTTCGTGGTTTCTTACCACATCATCAGGGGCGAGTGCACCAATGTCTGTAAAAAAGCATAAATAAACGATATGGTCCAAAGTTACACCCAAACACAAGGGAGACTATATATGTAAAGGAGGGGAGAAATGAACTCATCCCACTAAGCACTTACATATCAATTAAGTGAGGGGTCTGAAAGCTGTTTTTTTTTTTTTTTTGTCGGCAATTTAAATGGTATCGTTTGTTTTCTTTGTACATGTCACTTTGCTGAAGCACACCCTACAGCAAGAATGAAAAATTGTGCATAGAGTCTTCCCAAATGCATACCAGACTTTTTGAATCTGGTAAGGATTCTAAGGGGGCACCCTAGGCAAAAAACAAGTGTCAGAGAGGGACTCCATGCAAATAAAAAGTGTGTGGTCCCCCTGAGAATCAATACTAAACCCTTAACCCAAGCATGTAGCCTGGCTGACCAGAAAATAGGTCACATACCCTCAACAAAGAGGATTCCTTGCTAGGAGGGACCCCCCATGCAAAGTACCTTGTCCCAGTGAAGGAAGTGAACTAAACACAGGAGATTATCCCAGCTGGATCGGCTCCATGATCTGGCCAAATTATGTACGTGGATTCAACGTTGTGAGAACGGGGATCGAGTGTGGAGAGTGTTATCCATCCTGCTTCCAGTCTGCTATATTTGCTGGTGTCCGGTCATTTATGGAGGTTTGAGGTTTTCCTCTTCCATGCAATGCTTATTTGACCGCTGTAATAAGGATCCAAAGAGGAAGGTAAGAGGCAGTTAGTCTGGGTGCCGGTGGTGGTGATTCTCTCCTATACGATTTACTGCTCTACCCTATGGACCTTATCATTTACATTTTCAACTGATGATCAGAAGGGATCTATGGACATTTCTTAGCACTGTACCTATTCTATATATATTTCATTATTGTTGTTCACCAATACTGTGCTGGCTGCTTGTCCTGTTATTACTTTTCTAGTTTTAGTTTTATCTAGCATAGCAGGCACCCACTTCTAACCTTGTCCCAGTGCTGATAATGACAAGGGCCTCTTCCCCACAACTCTGTCCCACCTAGAAATAAAAGTAAATATTTTAAAAAATCCTAAAAATGTCCCTCATTGTAATTCCTATATCAATCACAATGCTCGCTGACTGCAAAAAATAAAGATAAACCTTATGGCCCAGCACAAAATATTGATTCCAATGGTACTACTAGCTAAATGACAGCTTCCAGACTGTCATCGGCTAAATAAAGGAAGGGTTGAGGAAGGTGGTGACATCATTTTTGTCATCATCTCATTGCCCAAATAAGGCTAGTGGTCATATTTGGGCAGTGAGGTCACCTCTGTCCCCACCTGTTTGCTTACATGGCCAGAGTTTCCCTAAGGACAAAGCAGGAACAATAATCCATTGCTTCCTTAGCAATAATTGACAACAGGAATATCCTACCAAAAAGGAGCCAAACAAGCAAAAGTATTGATCTGAACACCTGAACAGCCAAACTTTGGTCTGAACCTAGGTTTGGACAGAGCCTTTGGTTCATCTCTATTGCATAGCTTTCGTGCTTCATAGAATTGCTGATGATAATAATGTTAATTAAAGATGCAGTAAAGCCTCATTAACAACTACGTACAAACTTTTTTCCAGGTGAGTCAAGGCAGTCCCAGGAGCGTAGATAAGGGGGGTCAGGGGTGTTCAAATCCCCCCCCCGAGCATCCTGGCAAAATGCCCAGACAGTGTCCCTGCTGCTAAGCCGCAGCATCAGCACAGTAGAAGCAATCAGAGTTTTGGAGTGCAGCAGCAAGCCCCCCTTCTATTGTGCCTCATGCCCTCAGTTTAATAAAGAGTCCCCATGAAAAGCATGAAATTACTCCGAGGTCTCAGATACCGGAAATTGACAGTGCATGGTTGAGGGAACTCCTAGACTCCTCCTCAAGGTATCATTTGACACAGCCGAAGAGAGACTGGGGATACAGAAGTTTTCCTACTCCTTTTTCCCATGCTGAATCTGAGGTCTGGTAAGTGGGGAGGCATGGATTTCTGTTTTGGGAAGGAGGAAGTGAGAATTCCAGCCTGGGGGAGTTTCTTTAGGTGGGGGGGTTAAGGAAAGGGGGGTGGGTTTGCTTTTGGTGAAGGGGGAGTTTCTTCTAGAGAGGTTTACAGGGGGTGGTTCATTGCAGGGATTTGTTTCTGGGAGGGAATGAGGCACTCCCTCTGAGGCAGAGGGAGTGCCTCAGAGGCAGATATTTTTGCTTTGGGGAGTCGGTTTAGAGACAGGGGGGGTTCAATTTTTGGGGGTTTACTTGAGGGAGGGAGATATTTTACAGTGGGAATCTTTGCTTGGGGAGGGGGGTTCTTAGGAGGGAGAGGGGGATTTTTTTTCCTTTAAAAAAGATGTTTTTTTTTTAAATTATACTTACTTAAGTGGATGCAGCATTGATCCAATGTTGCATCTGTCCCCAGCTGCTTCTAAGACCAACAACAGAGCGAATAACCACTTCAGCCCCAGAAGGATTTACCCCCTTCCTGACCAGAACACTTGTTGCGATTCGGCACTGCGTCGCTACGTTACGGTCGTGGGACGTTACACCAAAACAAAATTGACGGCCTTTTTTTCCCACAAATAGAGATTTATTTTGGTGGTATCTGATCACCTCTGCGGTTTTTATTTTTTGCGCTATAAACAAAAAAAAGTGACAATTTTGAAAATAAAGCAATATTTTTAATTTTTGCTATAAAAAAGATCCCCAAAAAAATATATAATAAACACTTTTTTCCTCAGTTTAGGCTGATATGTATTCTTCTATATATTTTTGGTAAAAAAAAACGCAATAAGCATATATTGATTGGTTTGCGCAAAAGTTATAGCGTCTACAAAATAGGGGATAGATTTATGGCATTTTTTTAATTAATAATTTTGTTTACATAGGCATCTCCCCGTTCTGCCGCTCTGTGACATGATCGTGCGCGTGCCCACTAGCCCCGCAAATTAAAGGGGACGTACAGATATGCCCATTTGCCCATCGTGCCGACGTATATCAGTGTGCGGCGGTCGGTAAGTGGTTAAAGACCTCTGATCACTCAGTTCTCAGCCTTCAGTGAGCAAAGAGTGGTGACTGTCAGTCCCTGCCTCTGCCTCCCCCCCCAAGCTCACTGGAATGCCAGGCTATGGAGGGGGCAGGAGCGGCTGGCTCAGTGTCCTTGCAGCTCACTGAGTGGCTGAGTGAGCTACTGGTCCAGGCATCTGGGTGAATCCTGACTTTAAAGTTAGGATCTTTCCACCGCCTAGACCTGCTGAGTGATGTCAGCTGACAGCGGGCTATAGCTGGCTGTCAGCTAAAAATGGGTCACAAAAGTACAGAACGAACTGCGCTCCTCCCCAGGAAAAGTACAACCAAGTGGTATGCATCCCTTCAGAGCGCATGCACTGTGACATCACTGGCTGCTTTCCATGTGAATATCTCCTATACACCACATGTTTAGGAGATATTTAAGACTGAATAAAAGCCAACCATATTGACCAGGTGCAAAGGGCACCATCCTGTGGTAGGCAGTGTACAATATATTTTTTTATTCATCTCTTAAAACATTTCATAAAATTTCTTAAGACACAGTTTTTTAAGGTTTAAATAAATCACTAAATTTACTGCCTACCACAATATGTTGCCCCTTGCACCTGCTCAACTTGCACAGTAAGGTTAGCTAAAATCCAGTCTTGCATCTTATTCATACATCCAACATGACCATAGTGCAGCAAGTAAACTGAAAATACCTGCACCCAAGATGTTCCAATCTCTTTTCAGCCCATCACTCAGGTGAACAGGCTGAGCAGCTGACAAAAATTAAATAAATCTGGGATCCTGGCTGTAGGTATTCATGGTATATTTGCCATTCCATGAGCATTTAGAATATGAATGAGATCTAAAGCCTGGTTTACACTGTAAGTTTTTTTTAGTTCAACCCAGCGGGCTGAATGAAAAAAAACAAAACTATGGAGCTTAGGAGGAGCTTGCTGTACTAATGAGTATACTACTGCACCACAACTGCTTGCATTGTGTTCTATTCAGTTGAATGGGGATACATTTTGCTGCGCTGCATTGCAAAGCCTCATGGTCCCACTCTGCTGTCACATGTTTTTACCGTACCTCCCCCAACATAAAAGTGTAAATGACGCCTTTAAGTTTGAAAGACCTGAACCCCCCCCAGGAAAAAAAAATATCTATGGCCCTGGGCAGTCCATGTTTAATGGACCCATACAGCATACATTAACATGAGCTGCACTAAGCCAATCTATTTACAGCTATAGGCATGTTACCATGCGGTTTATGTTGAATAAAAGTCGCCTAATCACTTTAAATGGGCATTTAATTGGCACTATTTTGGCAAACATAGCACATCAAAATACGCAGTGAATTCACATCTGTATGTTGCTTTGCATTGAATGGCAGATGGATTGCTTTTCACTGTATATGTACATTCCTTTACACTCTATATGTGTATGTTAGAGGTGGCATTCATGATAAATGGTAACGCATCGCAGTGTACATGAACTATGCATTGTGGTGCATGTGTATAAAGGGGTGAAGGAAGCTATGGTGCCATATCACAATGATGATCCTATTGGTGGCATGAACTTAATATTAGCAGAATGTCTTCCTCATGTGTCACTCCCTTGCTGGCTGGAGAAGTGAAGTTGTGCTTTCATGCAGGCAACTCATGCTCTAACCCTTTCACTGCCAAAGCTGTTTTTGCATTTATTTTGCACATTTAAGGTCTGAGCTTAGTTAAAAAACTTCAAACTGCATATATTATGCGAAAAAAACACTAAAGTATATAAAAAGCCAAAGGTTAAGCCTTAAAACTGTGCACAGCAGTGAAACATTGACGAATACAAAAAACAAGCACAGATCATGCTTGATCAGCTTCATCCCTGGCCACAGCAGCCAGGGAATAACTGCTCTGAACCCAGAAGTGATATCATACACATCACTTTTGGATTTATTCATTGGAGGTACGATAAGTAAGCAGATGTTTGCTAAGACCTCTCTGATCTACTCAGTGACACCAACCATGCTCATTCCAGATCTGCAAGTGGGACAGTGGAATGTATAGCGAGAGGAACAGTACATTTCAGTGACTGAGGAAGTGATGGGGGTGCTGTAAATAAAGCTGACAGTTGGCTTCACAAATACACACACACTTGTGTGTAAATACACCCGCTGTCAACATACAATATATATCTGTGGCAGCCAAAGGGTTAAATTATTTTTGGTTAAATTATTTTGTGTGTGTCACCCCCTCAATGTTGGTGAGGGGGTGACACACACAAAGCAGGTATGCGTTCTCTCTGTGTTTTCTAGGGATCTGTCACTGGCATTTTTTTTTTGCAACAGGATCACTGGTACTAATTGCCACTAAAGGTTTCAATATTTTCTGGGAAGTAAACAATATATAAACATCCATTCCAAAACCACAGTTTAACTCAACAAGTTTTTAATTATTTGCATACAGTTCTTAATATTACCATTAATATTTTCCTAAATCTGTTATGGAATAAAGACATCACCAACTTCCTACTTTGTTCTTTTGTATCAAAATTTTTAAAATAATCCTTTAAATAAACTGAATATGTTTTTGCATTGAATAAGTGTATTTTCTATTGCAAACCTATGATAAATAATATGCAGCATTTTACTCATGATACTACAATTACTGACCTCTAGCCACTTGCCGACCGCTCACAGTACATTTACTTCTTTAATTTAGCGTTAATGACCGTTGTTATGACAGCAGCTAACTGCCATAACCCTGTATCCTTTTGTACTGTGGGTGATTCTCTACAAAAGTGGTCCCAGTGGCGGATTTGCCACGGAATCACTTTTAGAGGTGGCTGGAGAAGTGCCCTCCACTCCCATAGCTCCCCAGTTGTCTCTGAGCTTACCGGAGCCATTGGTCTGATTCCTCTGATGCTTGGGCAGGAAGTTGAGTGAGGACAAGATAGCCCCCCACACAGTTTTATGCCCTTGGGGGACCAGAACGACGTCTGATGTCACTTCCGCCTCTCGGTCTTAAAGGGATTTTTTATTTTTTTTGTTAAAGTCAAAGTGTCATTTTTTTTTTTGCTATTAGGGGGAAAATTAGAGATCTGGGTTCTTTTTGGGGACCTGTCATGCTTATTTCTATTACAGGGGATGTTTAGATTCCCTAAAATAAATAAAAGTTAGGTATATACACGTCAGAACTACACCTATCTATACTCTTTGTCTTTTGTATATTTCAGCCAATTCTCCCTTATTAAAAATATTCTGATGCTGGCCAGTTTTGGTCTCCTAATTCTTAATGATAGTTTAACCACTTGACCACTGGGCAAACCCCCTTCCTAACCAGACCAATTTTCAGCTTTCGGTGCTCTCACACTTTGAATGATAATTACTCAGTCATACAACACTGTACCAATTTGAAATGTTTGTCCTTTTTTTCCCACAAATCGAGCTTTCTTTTGGTGGAATTTAATCACCACTGGGCTATAAATCAAAAAAGACTGAAAATTCGGTAAAAAAAAATAAAAATTTTTGTTTCTGTTAAAATTTATTGCAGAGTATTGGCGAGTATTGGCAGAGTATTGGCAGAGTATTGCAGAGTATTGCCATAGTATTGCAGAGTATTGCCATAGTATTGCCATAGTATTGCAGAGTATTGCCATAGTATTGAAGAGTATTGCCATAGTATGGGCACTGAGCAGCGCTGTGGGCTGGATTTGTAGTGCCCACAGCGCTGCAAATTAGCTCTCCCTCTCTCCTCTCACACTGTACCGATCGGTACAGAGAGGGGAGGAGCTGGCGTCATGACATGATGCCGGTTTGTTTACAAGTGATGCTCCGTCATTTGACGGAGTGATCACGTGGTAAATGGCCGATATCAGCGGCAATTTACAGTGATCTGTGGGGGACCCGGCGGTCATGGATGTTCCCGGGTGCGCGCCCCAGGGGGCGCGCAGGAGCACGATTCTGTGAGGACGTCCATAGACACCCACCCAGAATAAGCCGACAGCTCTGTAGCCGTCTTTCGGCTATGGCCCGGTTGGCATGTGGTTAATAAAAATTTGCACAGGAGCAGAATTTTTTTTTCTGCTTGAATCTGTATGAACAGAGATAGCCTCACCAAACTACTGGCCAATTCTATCTGCTGGTCAAAGTGGGCCAATTACCTGTCAATAAAAAATATCACGCACTGTCACTGCTACAGCTACCTAAAAAAGGCCTTTTTTTCCTTGTCAAAAGAAGTTTATTGAGTATACAATGTTATAAAGATACATAAAGTAAGTTTACAAGGATCTATAAAGTAAGCTCATTGTTTTTCAGTAGGGTTTATATAGGTAAATATCATGAAATTTCAAATATTAAACATTGGGTTCACGTAAACCTAAATTAAAGATATATATATCATTTCCTTAGTTACTTTTGTAGGTATTTAAATGATTTATACCTATTATACATATTGTTTACAAGTAGAGTGTATATAGGTCAAATAAATTCTGATAATGAGCTTTAATCGTAAGGTGGAGAAAAGGAAAGAGAAAGAAGAAAAAGGGTTGAAAGGTAGAGGTATGGTCCACAAGGTTGTCCCGCTCGTCAGTTTATTATTCTTTTTAGTTCTCTTTGAAGCCTTAGAATGTGTGTCTCTGTAAGTCATTTAATCTGTTACCATGGCAACAGGACAGAGTCATTGAAGTTTGACAGGAACTGTTGTTTTATCCAAGGATGCCAAAGTTTTTCAAATTTTGGAATTTGATTTTGATCGATGGCTACCATCTTAGCATGGGACATTGTATTATTCATTCTGTGAATTGTTTCTGCTAGTACCAATGTAGGAGATTTCCATGCCTTGGCCACTGTTTGTTTTGCAGCCGTTATTAGTTGGATCATAAGTTTGAATTGAGAGAGTGTTAACCATTCCGGTTTTAGATTAAGTAAAGTTAAATATGGATCTGGTTGTATTATTTTTTAAAATATTTTAGATGCAATCACGAAGACTTCCTTCCAGAAGGTTTGGATTACTGGGCACGTCCACCATATGTGTAAATATGTGCCTATTTCTGGGCATCCTCGAAAACAAAGAGCTGAGGTATTAGGTGAATATTTTGCCACTCTAGCGGGTACAAGGTACCAGCGAGTTAGGACTTTATAATTTGTCTCCAGTGCTAAGATGTTGGGTGAAGATGACTTAGATGTGAGCCATATGTTAGACCAGTCCGTGTCTTCTAAAGTTCGTCCCAGGTCCTCCTCCCACCTCTGAACGTAAGAGGGTCTATTAAGATTTGCTACTCCATATAATTGATTATAAAGTGATGAAATTGTACCTTTAGCAAATGGATCTTTTGTACAGATTGATTTAAAAATGGATAATTGGGATAATGGTGTATCCCCCTTTAGGAATGGTGTATAGAAATTTTTGATTTGGAGATATCTAAATATCTCAGAGTTTGGTAGATCATATTTTTCTCTAAGCGATGGGAATGAAAGGAATGATTTAGATGCTATGAAGTCATTTAGTGTCTGAATGCCTGATGTTGTCCAAGCTTTAAAAGAGTTTGGGTAGATCCATGCCGGATAAAAGGCCGGATTTCTGATAAAAGAGAGGAGAGGATTGTGTGGAGATTGTAACTGATATTTGGTTTTTAGTTTATCCCAGAGAGATAAGAAGTGTTTAGTTATGGGATTATGAATTTTAAAGTGGTCTTTAGGATCAAGCCATAATAAATTTGATATTAATAGAGGGTCATTTTCTGAAGCCTCTATAAATACCCATAATGGGATTTCCTGTTTTGCATGGTATTTGGACAGACTGGCCAAATGTGCTGCTCTGTAGTAGTTAGTAAAATTAGGGTATCCCAGGCCTCCTTTATTTTTGGGAAGATGTAGTGTGTGTATAGGTATACGTGGTTTAGAAGAGCCCCATATAAACGAAGTTGCTCTTTTTTGTACTATTCTCAAAAAATAGGAAGGAATTGGAATAGGGAGGACTCTGAATAGATAAAGCAATTTGGGTAGAATAGTCATTTTGATTGCATTAATCTTCCCTATCCAGGATAAAGGAAGTTGCGACCATTGTTTTATTAGATTTGTGATCTGTCTTAATACAGGAGGATAATTGGTTGAGAATAAGTCAGAATGAGATGCTGTTAAATGAATTCCAAGATATGGGATTGATTTTTCTGCCCATGTGAATGGGAGTGCAGCCCTAGCCGGGATCAATTCCATGTTTGTGAGTGAAATATTAAGCACTAGGCATTTCTTAGGATTAATCATAAGGCCGGATAGGGCTGCAAATCCATCAAGAGCTGGTATTAAGTTAGGACCAGAGACCTGTGGTGATGATAGAAAAAGTAATATATCGTCTGCAAATATACATAATTTGTGTGTAATACCTCCTACTTCAATGCCAGTTATAGTTTGGTTTGTTCTGATGTATTGGGCCATGGGTTCGAGTATAAGGGCAAATAATAAGGGAGATAATGGGCAACCCTGTCGGGTACCTCTTTCGATATTAAAGGCTTCAGATTTGTATCCAGCATATTTTATATAGGCTTTGGGTTTATTATATAATGCTTTGATCCATGTTAAAAAGTGGGGTCCAAAACCCCATTTTTGTAATGAATATTGCATATATTGCCAGGATACTGTGTCAAATGCCCTCTTAATATCGAGAGATAGAAAACATAAAGGGATTTTCCGTTTTTTAGCAATATGTGCCAATAACACTGCCCTGCGTATATTATCGCCTGCCTGTCTATTTGGCATGAAGCCTACTTGATCTCTATGTATTAATTTTCCTATAATGCTATTGAGGCGTTTTGCTATTATTTTTGCTAATAATTTAATATTGAGGTTTAACAGAGAGATAGGCCGATAATTCACACAGGAAGTATCATCAGAAAGGGGTTTTGGGATCATACAAACAATTGCCATTAGTGTTTCTTGCCGAAAAGAATGTCCATCTAGAAGTTTGTTAAAAGTTTCAGTGAGAATGGGAGAGAGTATTTCTGAGAATGTTTTATAGTATAAAGCCGAGTAGCCGTCTGGGCCGGGTCTTTTGTTAAGTTTTAGGTCTTTTATGGCGTTAGCAACTTCATCTATAGTTATAGGCTCATCCAAACTGCTTTTTTGATTCTGAGATAACTCAGGTAAGGTTATTTTTGAGAAGAAGGATTCAGCCTCTGTAGGATTAAATTCATTGTTTGTCTTGTATAAAGTTGCGAGATGTGAGTGAAATTTATGGACTATTTTAACTGGATTACAAGTGTAAACATTTTTTGATAATTTCAAGCGTATTGGTTTGAAAGATTTGTTAGTTGAATTTAATGCCCGAGCCAAATATGTACCTGGTTTGTTTGTATTCATGTAGAAATTGTGTTTGGAGCGTTTGAGGGATTTATCAACTGACTCAGTGAGAAATAGATCGTATTCCAATCTAGATTTTTCCAGATGAGATTTTGTACTCTGAGATGGATTATCTTGAAATGATATGTAGGCTGCATTAAAATTGAGTTCTAGTTTTTTTGCTAGATTTTTGCGTTCCCGTTTAAATAGTGCCATTTGTCTTTGTAATGTACCACGCAAGACAGGCTCATGAGCTTCCCACAGTGTTATTGGGGAGATGTCTGTTGTACTATTAATTGATATGTATTCCTTTAAAGCTTGTTCAATGGCCATCTGATGTAGTGGGTGTTTGAGCATTATGTCCGGTAAGTACCACGTTGGGTCATGCGCTTTTGGTATGGCTGAGGCTATAGTAGTGTATACTGCATTATGGTCAGACCACGGAATCGGAATTATATCTGATGCAATAATTTCTGGTATCATTCCTATTGTTAGAAAAATATGATCTATTCTGGTGAAGGTTTGATGAGGGTGCGAGAAATAAGTGAATTTCTTTTTCATTGGGTTACTTTCTCTCCATGAATCTACCAGATTGTATTTGGAAAGAAGTTGAGAAAAAGGTAATCTAGAGGTTATTTTGGATGGTGTAAAAGGTGATTTATCTAGAAATGGGAGGAGGACCTGGTTCGAATCCCCACACATTATCACTGTTCCTATTTTGTGTGTATTAATCACTTGTAATATATGTGAGAGGAATGGTGTAGGTTGTTTGTTAGGAGCGTAGTAGGAAATCACCGTGATTGCTGTATCCATTATATAACCCATGAGTATCAGGTATCTACCTTCTGGGTCTTTAATTTCTGATGATAAGGTGAATGGTGTGGATCGGTGAAATGCAATTAGAGTTCCCCTTTGCTTGGTACAGGCAGAAGCCATGTAAATTTGTTGATAAAAAGGAGAAATATATTTTGGAGTAGAATCTTTGGTGAAGTGTGTTTCTTGGAAGCATACTATGTGAGCCTTCTTGTTATGGAAAGTACGGAAGGCTTTGGTCCTTTTTTGAGGGACATTTATTCCCTGAACATTCGGGGAAAGTATATTCAGTGGTGCCATGGCAATAGATCAAATAGTTTTGACTTACTTTTTGTTATGCAGAGCTGACTGCGCAGATCAACCTGTGTGCACTGAAGAGATGAATAGATAGAAAAGAAACCAGTGAATTCTGGAGTAAAGAGTAAACAAAAAACATATGAGATTAGATGATACATTGTATAAATTATTTTTTGCAAGTAATCACAATTTACCCGTGAAAGAGAATAAATATCTCTCTCAGGGGAATAAGTGCCTTCGTCACACTCCCACATAATATGGTTGGGAGAATGAGGAGGGCTAATGGGGGTACAGGGATCTTCCGCTTACAGGAGAGAAGTGCTATGTCAAAAGACATCAAAATGATGTTTCATTAATTGGAGTGCAGAATATAGTTTTTGTTGAAATTATTTATTCCAGGGTGGTTGTATATGGTTAGTCTTGCCCTAGGCTAAATAATTCAGTTAGAAAGGTACTGTTAATAACTTTGGTATTGATGAAGATAGTTTGAATTATTTTGGGATTTTAACCCTTTTAGAGTAAACAATTACATATTTTATTCATATGTAACTGTTTAGATATGTTAACTCATAAAATTGAGGTTGTATTGCTTCAGATTAGAATAAACAAAAACATAATTCTAGGAACTAGTTAGGTTATAATATATTTGTTTTAAGAAAAGAAAGAAAAAGCTTCCGTTACTTCTGGATTATTGAACATATTTGTCCTAAAAAGTAATAAATCTATTGTTATTACCTGATAATATATAACTGAACAAGAATTTCCTTCTTTCACTTATATATTCTAAGGCTATATGAATCAGAAGTAATAAGAAATATAACTGGAATGTAACATGATCCCACACAGTGTGTGACTATCAGAATGCAGTTACATTCAGTTATAAATATAGGTTTTTTATAGAGAACCATCTCTTGTATAATAAATGAAGAGATATCAGGAATTAGGATGTCAGTCCATTGAATCTTCTTGGTCCATGGATGATGTGGCATAACGGCCTCTTTTGTGAGAATGATGATTCCCATTTTGTTCTGAAATTTTCTGGGTGCTGCCTGAAGGTGAAGATGATGCCATTCTTCTGCGTGTGGGAGTGTTGCTGCTTGTGGGTTCTGTCAGATTTAATTTTAAAAGGGTTTGTTGTAGTTCATCTGCTGATCTGCTTCTGTAAATTGTACCTTGGTAGTTAAATCTGACTGAAAAGGGGAAGCCCCATTGATATATAATGTTGTGGCGTTGCAGTTCCATTAGTTGGGGTTTCATGGATCGTCTTTTAGTAATAGTAAGTTGGGATAGGTCAGCAAAAATTTGATAATTGTGTCCTTGAAAATTAAGTTCCTTTTTTTCTCTTGCAGCAATTAGTATTTGTTCTTTTGTTCTGTAATAATGAAATTTTGTGATTATATCACGTGGGGGTCCATCTTTCTTTTTGGCTGTGAGGGCTCTGTGTACTCTGTCCAGTTCTAAACGTTCAATAGGGATATCTGGCTTTAGTTCTTGTAATAGAGCAGTAATAGTAGATTGCAGGTCTGTCACAGTTTCAGGTATTCCCCTTATGCGCAAGTTTGAACGTCTGGCTCTATTTTCGTAATCTTCGAGCTTAGTTTGAAGTATTAAATTCTCTTTTTTTAATTGTTCCAATTCTGTTATATTTTCTTGGGTTGTAATTTCAATTTCATCCATTTTTATTTCTAAGGCTGCGGTGCAGTTTCCCAGCTCTCTTATTTCTTTGGTTAGGCTTTTTGTTATTTGGTCTGAGGTTTGTTTTAAAGCCTTATGAAGCATCTTTTCAAATTGTAATAATATTACTGGGGATACTGAGGAGGCTTGTGGAGAAGTTTGTGAGAGGATTTGTTCTGTATCTGACTCAAATGGAGAGTCTTGCTGTGACATTTTCTGTCTGTGAGAGCGCCCTGGTGCTGTATCTTGTGAGGTGACTGGAGCTGCTTCAGCTGCAGTGAGTGCCTGTGAGCTCTTTGTGAGGTGATTTTTATTTCTGCCACGGTTTCCTCCCAGTACCATATTTCCTGCCCAAACTTTCACAGTTTGTTCCCTGGGGCAAAAAGGTTCAAATGGATACCTTTTGAGCCTGCAGGCTCCGCTTTGTCCTTCTCTTTTCTCCTCAGCGGTGTGGAGCTCTAACAATGCATGTCTGCTCCGCTAGGCTCCGCCTCCTGCCCCCTCTCAAAAGGCCTTTTTTTCAAACTGAAACTGAAATTAACCAGATTGCAGTTTTGTTGTATGCGAGCCAAGCTAAAAAAACACATATAGATAAATATGCACTGTGAGAGTATACGCTGTCACTGAATTTGTCCATGAAACTTCCAGAGTCAAAAATCTAAAGATTAAACATTTATTTGTACAGAAATGCATAGTGTTCCCCTTAATTTTCTCTACAGACATGCTGCCTCGTGGTCAGGAAAGGAAGAGAAGCAAGTATGTGGGCTTCCCCTCCTCAACCATATTAGGTAACATGCCTTTCAATATTGGGGGGGCACCTTGCTTTTGCAGTGTTGAGGGACAACTCTTTGCCCCCCCAAAGAGGAGGTAGGGGTAAATGAGAATATCATAGCGGAATTTGGAAACCCCCTTTATAAAAAGGATGTGAGCCGATATCCACCCATACTAGGGAATTAGTACAGGGGTACAATAGTGAACCTTACCCATTCCCGTAAAAATAAATAATAATAGGATAAGCACATACTAAATTAAAAACGCTTTCTTTGCATTAAAACAAAAACACATACTTACCTTTTTCTAAAATAAATTAGTATAATGCCCCCAGAAATAAATCCAGCATCGCAACTAGAGATGAACCAAATATACCTGGGCTTTAGTTCTGGGCAGGTTTGCCAAACATTGCTGAAGTCTGAGTACCACATTTGAACCCCATTGAAGTCAATGGGGGCTAAATGTTAACAAAAAGTAATGGCCATTTTCTATGATAATAAACCAAAGCAAAAAAATGTAAATTATGTTTGGTGGCATTTGGCAGTGTATTTAGTAATGCTTAACCACTTAACAACCACCCTATAACAGATTTACTGCTACAGGGCAGCCGTTCTGTGCAGAGTCACGTATATATGTGTTATTCTGCACTTCTGGGAAGGGGGCGTACTTGCTGCTTCTGCTGTGATTAGTCACAGCAGAAGCCGATCAGCGGGTGCCGGCCAATGGATGTCTGCATAAACCTACTGAGGCTGGATAAAGCTCTGCTTATGCAAACAAGGTAGAGCTCCATCCTGACAGGGGGGAAGTGCTGGATTTTCTTTTCCTGCAAATCCATCACATCCCTTAGTAAAAGCACCACGCAAAGTACACAAAAACACTGGCCCTTTGATTGTCCTAGATGTCAACCCCCTTGACAGCCAGTGTTATTAGTACAGTGACAGTGCATATTTTTAGCACTGATCACTGTATTAGTGTCACTGGTTCCCACAAAGTGTCAGTTAGTGTCAGAATGTCCCCTGCAATATCGCAGTCCCACTATAAGTTGCTGATCCGCACCAATACTAGTAAAAAAAAATAAAAAAAATACAAATTCCTGTATATACCATAGTTTGTAGATGCTATAACTTTTGCGTAAACCAATCAATATACACCTATTGGGATTTGTTTAACAAAAATATGTAGCAAAATACATATAGGCCTAAACTTATGTAGAAATTTGATTTGTTACATTTTTTATTGGATATGTTTTATAGCCGAAAGTAAAAAATATTGTTTTGTTTTTTTAACATTGCGGGGATTTTTTTGTTTACAGTGTGAAAAATAAAAAATACAATGATAATTTAAGTGATCAAATACCACCAAAATAAAGTTTCTATTTGTGGGGAAAAAATTAGACTTGTGCACAATGGAATATTTCATTTAGTTTTGTTTAGTTTTCATTTGTAAAATACATAATTTAGTCCTGTTATATTCGTTATGTTAAGTTAGTTCGCTTTCGGATGATTAGTTATTATTCGTAGAGTGTCGATATTCGTTATACTGAATCTTGAATCATGTCGAATTCATTTGTTATATCCGCTATAATTTCTTTCGAATTAGTTGACATTTGATACTTATGTATGTATATATATATATTCGTGATAATGATTTGTAGTTTGGAAAGTCGTTTATTGAATCTATTAAAACACACAATGACAATATCTCTTCTCCTCTGCTAAAATACAATACAACACCCTTCTTACTCAGTTCTCAGGAATGCACTTTGCCAGTAATCCAACCTCCAGCTGATTGGACTGTAATGCCCTGTACACACGACCGGTTTTGCCGTCGGAATAAACTCCAAAGGTTTCTCAGATTGAACTCCGATAGAATTCCATTCAAGCGGTCTTTCCTACACACGGTCAAACCAAAGTCCGACCGTCAAGAACGCGGTGACAAACAACACGTACGACAGGACTAGAAAAAGGAAGTTCAATAGCCAGTAGCCAATAGCTTCCGTCTCGTACTTGCTTCAGAGCATGCATAATTTTTGGTCCATTGGAACAGCATAGAGACGAGCGTTTTTCCCGATAGGAATTGGTTCCGTTGGAAATATTTAGAACATGTTCTATTTCTAGGTCCGTCAGAATTTTCTAAAAAAAAGTCCGATGAGGCATACACATGATCGGAATATACAATGAAAAGCTTCCGTCTGACTTTTTCTGTCGGACATTGCGCTTGTGTGTACGCGGCATAAGATTTACTTTGAGCTGACCTTTTGTTTCATTAGATCTTTAACGAATTACCAAATCATGTCGAACTAATTTGTTATATCCACTATAATTTCTTTCGAATTAGTTGAAATTCGTTGTTTTTTTTATTCGGATGCATCCAAACGTCCAAAAGATGCAAAATTCGTCCGAATTTCGATTCGTTACGAAACGAATTGCACATGTCTAGAAAAAATGACATAAATTTTATTTGGGTACAACGTTGCATGACCACACAATTATCAGTTAAAGTAACGCCGTGCCATATCGCAAAAGATGGCCTGGTCATGAAGGGGATAAATCTGTCGGAGGTCAAGTATTTAAAGGGCTTCATTCTGTTTGTAAAAAAAACAGCCTAGGATTCTCTTCATCTATACCAGACCCTAGAGGAATGGGCTAAGCAGAAATATATCACTGATTATTAGGATGCTCACAACTGCCTAACAACGAGGAGCCTTGAACCGGAAGCTGTCACATTTAGCAGCAGTAGTAATACCACTACTAAATGTTTTACTTTCCTCAGCAGTCAGAGGTTTGATATGCCTGAATGCCAATTTAGTATGTTCATTTGCTGAAACTTCGAACAGTCAAATTCAGTCAGAACCACAAACTCATCCCTAATTAAGAAATACAGTGAAGTAATCCACATCAATCATGGCATCCAGCAATGGTTTCCATGCCAAACATGACCCATCACACAATGTTCTGTACACATTGCACCCCTGCCACTGAATAACAAAATTCCAAGTGATGTCATTGACCAAAAGTACAGTTTACCATATCTTTTTTTGACAGTAGTTTGCTTATTAGCCACACAAAATGGCCAAGATATACTAGCATACATACAGTAGACATCAGTTTTGTGAAGCTCAAAAATAATTTGCTGAACCCTGTGGTGATATAAACCCATGTAGATTCATTCATCTCTAGTGTTCAGTCATCAAGCTACCTGGTAGTCAGGGAATTGAAGCCATTGTTGAGTAGATATACTGTAAATCCATTGCAACAGTGGATCGCAGAAGAACCCCAGTTGAGAAACCCTGCCTTACATGATCTACTACTTCCTTTTGTTACTTCACATTTCTGTAGCAATCTCACGGGTTAATTTATTAGATTATACACTATGCAGTAAGGCCCCTTTCACACTGAAGCACTTCTAAACTGCCAGTAAAACACTGAGCGCTTTTGAAGAGCTTTTCGGGAGCTTTTGAAGAGTTTTTCAAGCACTTTTGAAGAGCTTTCCATTAATTACAATGGAGAGGGGCGTTTTTGTCACCGCCGTTCCAGCGCAATGCTCCAGTGTGAAAGCATTCATTGATCTTAATGGAAATAGTTTTTAGTGAGCTTTTCAGGTGCTTTTTTTTAGCAAGAAAGCACCTGAAAAGCACCTCAGTGTGAAAGGGGTCTAATAATTATTGTTATTACATACTGTATATGCAAAAGAGTGTTTTACAGCTAAGGAATGTATTATAAATTATCACTATCTAATGTTATCTTCTCTGCAGCTATTACCTTTTGTACCACCACTCCTCCCTTTAGAATGTAAGGGCCCTCCTGTACCTTTTGTATTAAACTGTACTGTAATTGTGTTGTCTCCCCTATACATTGTAAAGCGCTGCGTAAACTGTTGGCGCTATATAAATCAGGTATAATAATAATAAAATAATAATAATAATAATGTTATTTAAGGTTCTGAATTCTGCACAAGCACACTGAGCAAAGTTAAAAAAAAAAAAAATAATGCAATTTAACAAAGTTTGGATTTTCATAAGTTAGCTCTTTATTTTTCTAAGTGAATGGTGCTTTATTTTAAGTTCTTCAACTGATTCTCATACTTCCAATTCATTTCATATTAAATATATTTCTGCTGCTGAACATTTTTTTTCAGTAATAGCTTTGGCAGCTTTTCCTTAGCCAAAATTATTTCTTTTCCGATTGCTTGTCAGTTGGGACAACCTCCTTGGAATGTGCATTGCTACTTCCCTTACCTCCTCTCAACGCTGCAAACCTCTATGGACTTCCAATCTCCCTTTCCCATTCCCCCACCCAATCAATTTCTTTCCAGTTTTCCATTTGGCAGCCCCAGTAAAAAATGTTATAATTCTCACACCCTTCTCCCCCAGCCGTCAGCTGAAAAAACAACCGCACAGTACAACCAAATTCCCACTGATATCCTTTAGTAAATCCAACTTCTACTGATTTAATGCTACAATCATATCTCATTAAGATATATCAATATTTACTATCAATGATAAATGGTTTGCATGTGAAATTACATGTAATTGTAGTTGCAAGTTGCAAAATCTATTATTGTTACGTTCTTTATGTATATTAAATATTTCCATAATCACTTTTTAATTAATTTAATGTATTCTATATTTATGGAATTAAAACAAAGAAGGGTATTGTATATTTTGGATTTTAGCTTAAATATTACAATACTCTGTTAAAATGGAAAAAGAGAGAATTTCTTGATGCAAATGCATTGTCTCATTTAAACAGCTGTTGGACTTTTATGGGCTGGATCCTTTACTTTGTTTTTTTTTTTGTTTTTTTTATAACTCATAAAAATGTTTTTATGAACTTTGAGGAACTTGGAGATGATACTCTCTGCATAATATTTAATACTATTATTCTAAACTGTTGACCCTCAATTATTTTAAAAATGTAGGTATTAGGTGTTTGTTTTGTTATGTACATTCTTTTGCACATGCAATGAAAGTTCTGAGAAAGGTTTTAAATTATAGCATGAAATTATTATCATGTATTATTATTTTTTTACATAAAGATCAGAATGCTTAGGTGTACAATATAAAAGTTAAAAATAAACATTATAGAGGTGTACCACAATTAAAAAAAACAAGCACAAAATAAATTAAGCATACAAGGAAAAATCTTCTGGTACTCAATGAATAGATGACAAAGTGCACCCATCGTTTCCCCTGAGTTATAACAGCTGGGTCAGAGCAGGCAGGAGAAAGGAAAGATGTTTTGTACCAGTCCTAGGTTTGCAATACTTTATTTTTTGGAAAATGGACAGCATGGTGGAATGCCTCTAGATTACAAACATTACTAAACCAATATAAACTAGTAGATGCTTGACAGGAATCCAACACCATGAGACATGAGTACATCTTTTTCTCTGCACCACATAATTCCTTTTTGAGAATAGACCACACTTTCAGTATTCAAACATATCCTCTGGTCTGACCACAGTGCAGCGATTCTACACCTGACCGAGATCTCCCTCTGATGTCAGCTGGGGAGGACACATGGCCCTCAGCCCCTCCTGCAGTAGTCCTGTAAACCGGCCGAGAGTCACGTAACCAGCCTGAAGATTTCTCTAAACAGCTATTTACAAGCCTCGTTTTTTATAAAAGAATAATACAGTGTGGTATGCCAGGCTATAATAGAGGGGCTGGCACTGACCATTTCAAAGTTTTTATTTGTACTAATTGTGGATACAGAGACACAGAACACAGAGCTGACAGGTAGGGAGGAGGGGGTGAGGGGAGAGATGAGAGCACAGCAGTGCTGCGGATGACGAAGGGACGTACGCTGACCACAGTGGTCAGGGCTCAGCAGCCCTGATTTTTGTGGTCAGTGCTAGGGCTGTCTTTAAGGCAGGGCAAAAGGGGCAGCTGCCCTGGGCTCATCATTGTTGTGGGCCCAAAGCAGCTGCTTCATACTTGCCAACTACTCCAGCTTAAATTCCCTTCTCCCTTGAAGTTTTAGTCCCGTGCTGTGTCCCAATATTTCAGTGTGAAGTTCTGTTACTAATGCTGCCCAGCTCTGCCCTTTTGCCAGGTACAGATGACTTACCTGCAGACCCTGTGTTTATATGTAAATAAACTGCATTAATATGTAAATAGAGGCAGCATTAATATGCAAATAACCATAGAATTGGCAGCATTGATATGTAAATAGTGGTGGCATTAATACGTAAATAGCCGCAGACTGGTAGTAACCTCCAGCAACCAATCAGTGAGCAGTAATAATGTGCAGTAACCTCTAGCAACAAATTAGTGAATGGTAAGGATGTCCAGTAACATCTAGCAAACAATCAGTGAGGAGTATTGATGTACAGTAATCTCTAGCAACCAATCAACAAGCAGAAACCATGTGCTTAAACCTATAGCAAATAATCAGTGAGCCATAATGTGTGCTGCAACCTATAGCAGCCAGTCAGTGAGCAGTATAAAAGTTCAAAATAAACATTATAGAGGTGTACCACAATTAAAAAACAAGCACTAAATAAATTAAGCATACAAGGAAAAATCTTCTGGTACTCAATGAATAGATGACAAAGTGCACCCATTGTTTCCCCTGAGTTATAACAGCTGGGCCAGAGCAGGCAGGAGAAAGGAAAGATGTTTTGTACCAGCCCTAGGTTTGCAATACTTTATTTGTTAGAAAATGGACAGCATGGTGGAATGCCTCTAGATTACAAACATTACTAAACCAATATAAACTAGTAGATGCTTGACAGGAATCCAACACCATGAGACGTGAGTACATCTTTTTCTCTGCACCACATAATTCCTTTTTGAGAATAGACCACACTTTCAATATTCAAACATATCCTCTGGTCTGACCACAGTGCAGCGATCCTACATCTGACCGAGATCTCCCTCTGATGTCAGCTGGGGAGGACACATGGCCCTCAGCCCCTCCTGCAGTAGTCCTGTAAACTGGCTGAGAGTCACGTAACCAGCCTGAAGATTTCTCTAAACAGCTATTTACAAGCCTCGTTTTTTATAAAAGAATAATACAGTGTGGTATGCCAGGCTATAATAGAGGGGCTGCCACTGACCATTTCAAAGTTTTTATTTGTACTAATTGTGGATACAGAGACACAGAACACAGAGCTGACAGGCAGGGAGGAGGGGGTGAGGGGAGAGATGAGAGCACAGCAGTGCTGCGGATGACGAAGGGACGTACGCTGACCACAGTGGTCAGGGCTCAGCAGCCCTGATTTTTGTGTTCAGTGCTAGGGCTGTTACTAATGCTGCCCAGCTCTGCCCTTTTGCCAGGTACAGATGACTTACCTGCAGACCCTGTGTTTATATGTAAATAAACTGCATTAATATGTAAATAGAGGCAGCATTAATATGCAAATACCCATAGAATTAGCAGCATTGATATGTAAATAGTGGTGGCATTAATATGTAAATGGCCGCAGACTGGTAGTAACCTCCAGCAACCAATCAGTGAGCAGTAATAATGTGCAGTAACCTCTAGCAACAAATTAGTGAATGGTAAGGATGTTCAGTAACCTCTAGCAAACAATCAGTGAGGAGTATTGATGTACAGTAATCTCTAGCAACCAATCAACAAGCAGAAACCATGTGCTTAAACCTATAGCAAATAATCAGTGAGCCATAATGTGTGCTGCAACCTATAGCAGCCAGTCAGTGAGCAGTAATGATACCCCTGGTTTCCAATCGCAATCGCTGCCTGATCTGATTCAGTAAACTGATTTTTAGTCTGCTATTTATTGTATGTAGCAGAGCAGGTGGAGAGTGAAATTGCATGGGGCGGGGGCAAGAAAATGTTTGCCCAGGGTCCAATCAGTATTAAAGATGGCCCTGGTCAGCGCAAAGAGGGGGATACGGGAAGTGGCAGGATCAGGCAGGTTTTTTACAGTTTAGAGAGGGGCAGATTACATAGCACAATCACTGTACTGTTTAATCTGCTTTAAAGGACCAGGAGCTGTATTCTTTTGGGGGGGGGGGTTAACAAACACTTTAAGATCGTTCGCCATGGATTCCTTAGTAACCCTATTAAAGTACTAATGGAATTCCATAACCAACTGGCTAAATTATACTGAACCCCTCGTCCACCATCTGATGATCATTTTCAGAGATCCTTCACTAATGTCTCTCTCTCTCTAAGCTATCAGTTGGCACTAGGACTAAATTAGAAGGTCCGATCACTTTGGAAGAAGTTTTTCAGGCAATAAAATATATCATAAAAGACCAGAGCTTCCCTAGCGAATCTGGCATCCATTTCCATGATGGACCATACTGCCAGGATGATCTCACTTTTGAATTTAGATATCAAACTTTTAGCTAAACTACCTTTCTCCAGGTTAAACTTGATCATCAGTTGTCTGATCATTAAAGACCAGGTTGGTTTCATATCAATTTACCAAGCCAAGGATAACATACAACATAATATTAACCTGACACATATAGCCAAAACCTGTAACATCCCATTTTTGTCTGCTATCATTGGACCTATGTAAGGCCTTTGATTCAGCCTCTTGGGCCTACCTCTTTCACCTCCTAAACAGATGGGGCTTTTAACCTCATTTCCTGGTACATCATGGCAGCATACATATGGGGTTGTGACTCCGACCCCACAACCTGATAGGACTGGTTAACTATAAATCAAAGACAGACCCGGCTCACAGCATTCTCCTTTTTTTCCTCACCTGATCAGGACTGAAAAAGCGAGGTATCCCTTACCGTTTGTCACCCCAGCCAGGTTCAGCCTCTCCTGGGTGGAAATCCTTCCTGTACAGTCTCTAAGCCCAGGTTCACACTATACCAGGCTGCGGATCGCACAGGAGCACTGTGCGTCCCTGTTCCCCGTTTCAGGGACAAATCAGGGCCGATTCGATGCCTGAATTCGGCCCTGAAACAGAGCCAAAGACACACAGCGTTTTTGTGCAGTGCATTCCACAGCCGCCCCAGAGATATGTGAACCGGCTCCATAGGGAGCCAGTCACATTTTCCTATTTTGCGAATTAGATGTGGGGAAACGCACATCTAATTCGCATAGGTATTAACCCAGGCTTAATGATCTATATGGTTGGAGCCCCATTCTGGTGGTCTGGGGGGCATATTTCAGCCTCTCCTCGGCAGAAGTCCTTCTTCTACAGTCTCTAAATGAGCTATATGGTTGGAGCCCCATTCTGGTGGTGCAGGCTTCTCAAAGAAAGCTTTAAACAAGCTTTGACGTAAGTGACAGCATTTCCTTTTGCTTTCTATATGCTTTTTGCTACTTTTCTCTGTGTTATGAGCGTTTGCCATTCCCAAGATGGCTGCAGCAGTGCAAGTATACTCTAAGCATGAGAGGCAGGAAGTGATGCAGCCTCTGTGTTTCCTGGCTAGAGCTTTTCCAGGATGGTGATATGAACATGCTCAGGCACTGATATCATCCCTAATGGCAAATGCGAGTTCTAAATGGTTTTATGGCATTTTTGGGCAACAAATGGTGGAGCTCTCTACTCATGCATGCTGGGTGCTTATGTGGTCATTGTTTGCAGGTATGTTTTCCCTTTTTATGGCATTCACCTGTGTTTTTTCCTATCTCCTTCTCAGTGTTGCTCTAGGATCATTGTGCTCTTTATTGCATTCACCTGGACTCTTCCTATCCCCTTTTCAATGCTTGCTCTGGGATCACTGTGTTGGGCTCAGTTTTCACTAGTACGACTTGTTACTGAAAAGTCGTATGACAAGATGTACCCCATGATTTCCAATGAGTACCGTTCATATGTGCGTCCATAGACCTCAAGAATACACAGGCATTGCTTCAAGTCGCATCAAATTTGCGGCAATATCATGCGACTTTCAGGTTGCAATAGTGGAGACTTAGCATTATGCTGTTTTTTCATTTCAGTCTGCTGCTTTGCTCTGTTTCTATAGGAAATGCTGTCCAGTCAGACCACCCATTGCCTTTAAGGTATAGGAATTAGGTAAGTAGTGAAGATTGAGAAAAAGAGAGCCAATATCTATAGTCCTGTAAGGACTACAAGATGGAGGGAGCCTTCTGACGGTCAAGACAAGTCACCATCTAAGAACAGACATCCAGGTAATGTTGATTAAACTCATCATCTCACCCCTCATTATCATTGCTCCCCGTTTACAAACATCACAAGTTACCAGCCCTAATATTCGCTGCATTTGTTGTGGAAAGTCATTGCCTGCCAAGTTAGTATGTCAAATCTGCCTGAAACAAGCACTATATAGCCCTGCAAGGACCTCAAGGTGAAGAGAGCCTGCTGCCAGAACAGTCACTGCTCAAGCGCAGATATACAGGCAACATTGATCAATGTCATCATCTCATCTCTCATTTTGTTTGCTCCCCGTTTACAAACACCACATATTACCAGCCCTAATGGTTGTTGCAATCTTGGTGGAAAGTCATTGTTTGACAAACTACAGTGCATGAATTGCCTAGCACTTCCAACCAGAGCCAGTAGGTGTTGTCCAAATAGGAAAGCTTACCATGAGAATTAAAGGGGCCACAAGCTTTGAAGATTGCCCAATAGAGACTTTTTTGCAAGGGCAGCTAAAGACAGAATTGCCTGGGTTGAAATGGGGGAAACTCTCCACGAGGTTAGAAAGTACTAATTTCCTTCACTGAACAACTGGAAGAGTTAATCCAGGAAGAATTGAAGGGGTCAGAGAAAAATGCCTTTATAAACAGGCTGTCAAAACTATATATCCTGAAAAAGCTAAAGGTCAACCTGCTGCAGTCTCCTCCGATGATGGATGCATCATGAATGTAGCTGGCAAGACATGTCACATTCGAGGAGGCTCTAGTCCAAAAATTAGATCTAGATCTGAAGTGCTCCTACATTCTGTAACATCTGCAGGTGCTGGCACACCAGCAATAACCAGCCCATGTGCTGAGTAAGTCTAATGGGAGTGGTTTCATAATTATCAACCAGCTGCTGCACCTGCAAGACTCTGAGGAAAGTGGCAGAGTCTACATCCCTTTAGACAAGATACTCCCAATAAAGAATCACATCAAAAATGACATTTTTATTGCAGTGGATGCCAAAAAATCTGACTTTTATCTTGATGCAGACTTCTGTAAAAATCAGTGAACCAGTCATACAAGCAGGGCATCAATTTTGTTTGGGAGCCACATCGCACGACTGCGCAATTGTCAGTTAAAGCGACGCAGTGCCAAATTGCAAAAAGTGCTCTGGTCTTTGGCCAGCCAATTGGTCCGGGGCTTAAGTGGTTAAATAACCCCGTCTGGAAGAAGTGAAGAGACAAGGTGGTAACAGCTTTGTAAGAGCTGAAATTGGCGGCATACTCTGTAGTGGATGTGTCAGACGTCAATTGATGTTTTTCAAGAGTGGTGTTCCCCGCGGTCACGGCAAGGAATGCATTATGGCTGAAGTCATGGTTGGTGGATCCCACCAAAAAATAAAAAAAAAATAAAAAATGGTGCAAGACACCAGAACACACATCCAATCTGTTTGGGAGTAGACAGGATACAGCCATCACAAGGGTGACCATTAGCAGGTCAGGGCGCATATCATCTGACAAAAAACAGAAAATTCAAAAGGTCCAGCATACAGGTGGCGACTCCCAAGTAGATATCAGGAGGCAAAATCCTATGGACAGGGAAAAAGATTAGTAAACGACCTGGAGAAGTACTCAATCTTCATTATTGAAGCCTTAAAGATCTAAGGCTCCTGTCTTAGGAGAACAGCGGAAGTCCTTTTTAAGGGTGCACTAATTCAGGGGGTGCCTGTGCGAAGCTTACGATAAAAACCTGGATGGAAAAACTTCAGGATCAGTGGTCCATATCAGCTATATTGGCCTGACATTGGTGGAAGTTAAAGGGAGGTCCGCCTTTCTGGTACAATAATTTTTATTGAAAAAGTATAACATCATGACAAACTCACCCATGCAGGGGCATAATTCAATGAGCATAACGATCATATAACATTGACAGGTGGGAAGTCCACCTTTCAATCTCTTCCAGTCAGTCAGGCTACCAGAGTTGATGGAAAAGTAAAAAATTCTGGTCTAGTTTGTAGCTGGATTAAAAAAAAAAAAAGAAAAACGAACAATCGTAAAGGTTCTAGTTACCCAGAGGAGATGAGGATTCGGTTCACCTCTGTTCCTAGCAAAAAAAAAAATAATAAATAATAAATAAAAGCCAGGTAATCTGTGCCCAGTGCTAAAGTTTAAAAAAAAAAAAAAAAAAAAGGATTTGACAAGCAGCACAGGAAGTAATGCCCCGTACACATGATCGGACATTGATTGGACATTCCGACAACAAAATCCATGGATTTTTTCCGACGGATGTTGGCTCAAACTTGTTTTGCATACACACGGTTGCACAAAGTTGTCGGAATTTCCGATCTGAAAGAATGCGGTGACGTACACCACGTACGACGAGACTAGAAAAGGCCAGTTCAGAACCAAGCGCGGCCCCCTTTGGGCTCCTTTTGCTAATCTCGTGTTAGTAAAAGTTTGGTGGTAGACGATTCGTGCTTTTTCAGACTCGTGGTTTTCAGATCATTTTCTGCGGTTCAGTTTGTACTTGTGGGTTTGTATCTGGTCTTCAGTGCGTGCAGCGAGTTGCGCTTGACTCTATCATTGTGTTCTTGTTCGTTCGTTACTCTTTTTCAGGTCGCTCTTCACAGGCCTTGCTGTTCTTCAGTGCGTTCTGTTACTTCGTTCTGAGCAGCCGACCGTTTTCTAGCCATGTTGCGTATACGTACTCCTCGTAGAGTTCGTGCTGTGCGGGGCTTGGTGTTTGGGTCCTTACCTTGACACAAGTCCAGTCCATGAACAGGGTGGGGAGGAGTTCATGGACCAAGAATTGGTTGATCCAGCATGACCAGTTCTGTCATATGCCTTTGCTCAGTGAGATCCGTGAGAATAATCCTAAAGATTTCAGGATGACGGACCCCATATTTCACCGTTTGTTGGCTTTGCTGACCCCTTATATTAGCAGGCAGGATACCTGCATGAGGCAAGCCATCACTCCAGAGCAGAGGCTAGTCACCACCCTGCGGTACTTGGCGACGGGGAGAAGCCTGCAGGACCTCAAGTTCTCGACAGGCATCTCCCCCCAGGCTCTGGGGATCATTATCCCAGAGACATGTTCTGCCATCATCCAGGTCCTGCAGAAGGAGTATATTAAGGTAAGATTTTTATCCTTTAATATCAAATTTTATTGTATTTAATGTTTGATAATGTAATGTATTTCTTTCCTCATTCCCTAATTACCATGATTGTAATATGATGTGAATGTCCCCTTTGTCCTCAGGCATGCTGGATTTTTAGGTAATTTTTTTTGTCCTTCATACATATTTGCCTTCACTTACCTCCCCAGCATGCTCTCCTGGGCCTATATTCACCTCGTGTAGTCACTTAACAATGTATTTAGTCAGCTCCATAGTAGTGCTTTACCCTAAATACCCCCTAAAATGTGGTAAATTGTGATTTGTGCTTTAAATTCAGGCAGAGTGCCAGAGGGTTTTTTCTGGTGTCCCAAAGTCATTTGGAACCCTCCCCCCAACTGCTAACTCAGCTGATACCAATCATCTATCTGCTGACTTTGCCAAACCCATACACACTATACCCACCTCTTTAGTGGTCAGATTTATGGATGAATTCCCCAAAGCAAGTAGTGCAAGGGCTTGCCTGAATACTTTCAAATGGTACTGTTTAAAGTTTTTGTATCCTATTATTATCTTGATAGGTAATAGCAGATGTCAAATGCAATGTCAAATTGTGCTTAAATGTGTACAGTGTGTATTTATATCTTTGTATTATGACGCTTCTTACCTGTCCAGTGGGCTGCCAATAGTGTAAGTAAGGAGGGGCTGGCCAAAGTAATACACATTTTTTAGGCATTCATCTCTCAATGAAGTGGAGAGGGTTACCTGTCCAAAACATATCCCCCCATAAAATTTTTGAAATGGCCCATGAGAGGGGGGGAGGAGGAATCTGATAGGTGGACCTTATACCTTTTGTCTTTAAATTCTCCCTAAACTAAATGTTATACTGATGTTGGGCAAGAATGTTTGTGTCTAATCTGCTTTCCATGTTTATGTGCAAAATGATTAATTTATTTTTCTTGTTTGACTCCAGTTTCCTTCCAACCCACAGGAATGGCAGACTGTGGCCTCCCACTTTGCCCAGCGGTGGGACTTTCCTAACTGCGGAGGGGTAATTTATGGGAAACACGTCCACATCGTCCCACCACCCAACTCAGGGTCATACTATTACAACTATAAGGGGTTCAATAGTATTGTGATGTTGGCGGTGGTGTCGGCTACTTATGAGTTCCTGTATGTGGACGGTGGGGAAGAATGGCCGGATGTCAGATGGTGGAGTTATCGCCCAGACGGAGTTCTACAGGCGTCTCCAGAATGGCAGCTTGGACTTGCCACCTCCAGAAGACAATGTGGAAGGACTCCCATTCATCTTCGTTGCAGATGAAGAATTTGCGCTGGTGGACCATCTTATGCGGCCATTCCCGATGAGGACCCTCACCCCGGACCAGAGGGTTTTTAATTACCAGCTGGCCAGAGCCAGAAGAGTGGTGGAGAACACGTTTGGAATCATGGCCAGCCGGTTTTGCCTATTTCTTACACCCATACACATGGCAGAGTATAAACTGAATCATATCATCCTGGCGTCCTGTGTTCTCCACAACTTTTTAAGGTGAAATTCTGCCAACTATGATGCCTCAGTGGGGCCAGAGGCCAGAATTCATGGAAATGAACCAAACCTGACGGCGCTTGAGGCTGGCCGTCCTAGCTTGCCCCCCCCCGAGTGCCCGCGAGGTCCGTCTAAGATACCTTGAATACTTTGCGGGTAGGGGGGCCATCAATATGCCAGACAATGTCTGAGCCTTTTTTTAAATAAAAAAATGAGTTACCTACTTAAATATTTGCTGACATTTATTACTGCTTGTGTTTCTTATAGCTGACCCTGACTGAAATGTGGGTAGTTCTGAAAATGACGTGATTGTGTAACATTTGAAAGCACTGTTGGGTGTTATTTACTAAAGGCAAAGACACTTTGCACTACAAGTGCAGTTGAGACTGCACTTGTAGTGCAAAGTGGATTTGCCCTTAGGAAATAACCCCCATTGTCACAGAAAACCACAATTTAACCACAAAAAAGTTTACGAGCATTGAAACAATAATCCACACATTCTTGATTATCAATCTTTTTAATACCAGCACAATCACATGTGCATTTATAAAAGGTTTTTTAAAACAAACCAACATGTTTGTTGTATAACAATTTTTTGGTCACATTAATAAAAGTAGAAATGTCCATTTAAGGTAAAACAGGCATGTTTAAAACCAACAAGAAATACATAAATCTGGAACTTACAAAGTTCAACTTTGTTATAAATTGAAGGCAATATCAGACATGAGTATTTATAAACTGTGTTTGATATTGCATTCAGATGGGGTGAAGTCACCCCTGGAAAAGCCAAATTTTGAAGATGCACACAAATTGCCGAATCTCAACATGTGCTAGCTGCTATCACGGGGGATCAAGGGACACGTTTTGTGGGTGCAACCCCTTCCTCTCAGCTACTTTATTATTGAGGAAGGGGTTGCACCCCCAAATGCATACATTGATCTCCCGTGATGGCAGATAGCACATGTTGACACACTGTGTGCATCTTCAAAATTTGGCTTTTCGAGAACATGTAAAAAAATGTGAGAAATTTTTAGATT
This sequence comes from Aquarana catesbeiana, assembly GCF_042186555.1. Classification (NCBI taxonomy): domain Eukaryota; kingdom Metazoa; phylum Chordata; class Amphibia; order Anura; family Ranidae; genus Aquarana; species Aquarana catesbeiana. Next base: position 211,411,081 of record NC_133328.1, on the reverse strand, counting down.
CCAAAAAGCACAAAAAAGGGAAGGGATTTGGAGTTGTTTTAAACTCTCCCTAAAACATCAATGATGTTTTTCATTTTGTTTTTAACATCATTGATGTTTTTCAGGATGTTTTCCAAGTCCCTATTACACCCCATGATCTCCCCGATCAGGATCTGTGCACTTTCACTGGTGAAATGACCTTGATCCACAACATCACGATCACCTAAAAATATAGAAACAAAAACACACCATGTATTATAAATTTGACGGCATCCATCTTTTACCTGAGCCTGTGGTCGCAAACACTCACCTGTTGTGGTGACAACTTCTATAACGTCTCCCTCCTCCTCCTCTGCTTGGCTTTGGGGGATTTTACCTTCTTCCTGAGGTGGGGGGTCTGTGGTCTCCTTGGATGAGTGGTGTCCTCTGAGTCTTTTCTCCCCTATGTAAGTATACTTAGCACACAGATATTTCATGGCAGAAATAGGAATATAAAACATTGCTTGGAAGTGGGGTACAAGTGTCTATTTTGGTAGAGTTGCAAGATGAAGAAATATTTTTGTCCTTTGTCAAGCTTGAATACTTACCTGTTTTGTACACGCTTCACAGATGGAGACACCCCTATAGTATACACCTGTGTGGGCCCCCGTAATAAAAAGGGTGTTCTGGTGTCCTACACTAGTGCTCCAGTGTCCAGATGTGTAAACAGCTGCTGAGTGTCCTCTCCTTACATAGAATCTAGTTTGCATTTCATTCTAGTTACAAACCCATCTACACAACAAAATTATTTTAAGAGAAGTAGGCTAGCAAAAATGTATTCAAATGCATATGGCCAAAACAATGGTGTTTTCTAGGCCGAACAAACAATGTTTCATACGATTGAATAATGTGCCCATGAACATGAAAGTTGCCATTTTAAACTGTACAACAGTTAAGAAAAGCACATGGAGCAGCACGAACATAATACAAATAAAGAATAGGAACACAGCACAACTACTTACTTTTTTGCAGCACTCTCCTGATCCTTCTGTACTGCTCGTGCTCCCTTAATTTGAGGTCCGACCACCGCTTCCTGAGTTGATCCTTGGATTGCCGTACCCCAAAATTCTTCTGCAGACTCTTCACAACTTTCGCCATGATTTTTGCCTTTCTGACATTGGGGTTGGGGTAAGGTCCATACTTTACATCATAGTCAGCCCTCTTTATGATGTCCACCATCTCCAACATCTCCCCAAAGGACATATTTGAGGCCTTAAATCGTCTCTTCCGGGATTGGGACGTTTCTGGCTCCAGGCTTTCCTCCTCCTCCTCGTTGCTGTAATTAGCACGCACCTGTTGTGTCTCCGCCATGTGCTCTTCCCCACTGTGCCAAACGAGAAGGGGCGGGGAATAGACTAGAAAGAACGTCAGGGGCGGGCGGAGTTTCATGCATGCGCAGTGTATATAAAGCATAACACGCGTGCGTAGTACGTACGATCTGTGAGCGGAGGAAGGAGTATCGGAGGCGCTGATCGTGATAACGAAGGTAAGATTTAAACTTGGGCCTATACTGCTTCTAGATTGAGGCCTATGTTGTGACAAGATTAGGAGAGTTTCGCCTGACATTAGGGTTTGTCTTGTGTCTTGCAGATAAAATGGATGGCTTCAATGACCACAATTTCCTCCCCCTGTTCATAGACAAGTACAGGGAGCTGCCCTGTCTGTGGCAGGTGAAACACCTGCAGTATAATAATAAACAAAAGAGACAGGCAGCGCTGGAGAAACTGCTGTAGTTGGTGAAGCCGGTGGTCCCCACAGCAACCATCCCCTATATAAAAGCCAAAATTGGTGGCCTGAGGAGCACTTATCTTAGGGAGCGCAAGAAGGTCATGCGCTCCCAGAGATCAGGAGCAGCAGCAGATGACGCTTATGTCCCCAGGCTGTGGTACTATGAGAGACTGCAATTTCTGTCAGACCAGACTGGAGTGAGGGAATCCCTCTCAACTCTTCTTTCCACTCTTCCTTCCACCCCAGCTGAGGCTTCCGATGTCCAACCTGGGACTTCCAGACAGGAAGAAGTGGAGGAGCCCAGCTGGAGCCAGGTATAGCATTGTTCTACAGATTTCTGGTCAATAAATAAATGATGTTTACTAGATGTTATTATTGATCACTAATTGCTGATTTCATAAAGTGTTTTACATATCAATAGACAGTAGTGGGCACAAAATTTGGGACAAGAATGAAAAATGCTGGGCTCAGAATGATAGTCTGTTATATTTATTAACATTCAATTTACAACATTCATGAGATGAAAATTGTGTGTGATGAATAAAAAACTAAAACGATGTCCCTTTTTCATACACAGGAAGACCTCAGCCAGAAGAAGGCTGTGGAATGTGGCAGCCAGGAGGAGGCGGGGGTTAGTGGCAGCCAGGAGGAGGCGGGGCTAAGTGGCAGCCAGGAGAAGGCCAGGCCCAGTAGGAGCCTGACAGAATCGCAGGTTCCTCCTCTCCGCCTTCCAACCAAAAGACCCAGGAAGGGGAGTAACGTGCAGGATTCAGCACTCAGGCTGATTCAGGAGGCTTCTGCATTCCTCAGAGTCTTCCCCACTCCTGAAGAAGCCTTTGCCTCCATGGCTGCCACAAAACTGCAGGGCATGCAGGAAGGCCAACGCCTCCTGTGTGAGGACCTTCTTTACAAAACACTAATGCCCCGTACACACGGTCGGACTTTGTTTGGACATTCCGACAACGAAATCCTAGGATTTTTTCCGACGGATGTTGGCTCAAACTTGTCTTGCATACACACGGTCACACAAAGTTGTTGGAAAATCCAATCGTTCTAAACGCAGTGACGTAAAACCCGTACGTCGGGACTATAAACGGGGCAGTGGCCAATAGCTTTCATCTCTTTATTTATTCTGAGCATGCGTGGCACTTTGTCCGTCGGATTTGTGTACACACGATCGTAATTTCCAACAACGGATTTTGTTGTCGGAAAATTTTATCTCCTGCTCTCCAACTTTGTGTCGGAAAATCCGATACGGGGCATAACTAAGGGGGTGAGGGGCGAAATCACACACAAAACCCATCTGTGTGAGTTGGACCATCCTCCTCCTCCTGCCACAACTCCACCACCACAGACACAGCGTGGGAGGAAGACCAGAGAGTTATGGCCTGGGTTCAGTCCGGTCTGACAAAAGATGCAGGCTCTTGTATGACCACAGCCTAGGAACATACATGTCATCTGCTGCTGTTCAGAATCTCTTGGAATTCTGGACCAGACTGTACTCCCTTAGATATGGACTCCTCAGGCCACCAATTTTGGCAGGAAACAGTTGATGTGTGCCCTGGGGGCCAAAGGCTTCACCAATTTCTGCTGTTTCTCCAGAGTTGCCTCCTCTTTGTTTGGTTATGAGCCCTTAATAAAGGATTTTTTGTTGCAATTATACTCGCCTATGTGTATTTTCCTTCAAAAAGGACAGTTTGTTTGTGAGGAGGCAGGTACATTTCAAAACTACAATGTGAAATTAACAAGAGACACCAACACCAATCTCCTTGAGATTAAATAATACAAAATAATAATGGTGTTGTGGTAACTTGACACACAAAACACACCCAAAAATATTCTTGAGTTTAAAAAAAAAAAAAAAATCAGGCTTGAAAAAAATACAAAAAAAAAAAAAATTGAATCAGATGTGACAAATACAAATATTATATTGATGAAATCACGATACATATTAAAGAAAGAAGTTTGTGAGAAGTCTGTGTGAATATCAGCAGCAAAACTACTTAATTCTTCTAGCATTATAAAGAAGAAGAGAGTGCGCTGCATTAAACTATTTAAAACATTGCAGCCTGATGAAAGTGCTATATCCATTCCGAATGCTAATTTTACCAGACCGAGCTGTTCCGTCTCAGAATTTATTGTGAGCACGTGTGGCACTTTGTGCGTCGGAATTGGCCACACACGGTCAGAATTGACGCGATCGGATTTTGTTGTCAGAAAACTTTATAGCCTGCTCCCAAACTTTGTGATGGAAAAAGTCCGATGGAGCCCACAAGTGGTCAGAATTTCCGACAACAAGCTCCGATAGCACATTTTCTGTCGGAAAATCCGACTGTATGTACAGGGCATTAGAGTCATGCAAGATGGGAACACCTCCACTAAATTATATTATTCATAAATATGGGAGACTGGATTCTCCTGTAGGTTTATCGGACACCTACTTGTCCCAATTCATCCTCAATTCCTCTAACAGTTTTAGTGCCTCCCCTTCGGTCTGTACATCTCCCCCCAGGGCATTCACAAAGGTCTTACTGTCTGCAATAGCGACGGGAAAAATTCAGTAGAACTTCCACAAGGGAATTTCCACCCTCTGATAGAGAAAGCCAAAGGTGCTTTGGGAGTGAAGTCTCTTCCAGCAGAACAGTGCCGGAGTATCCTTGGTTGTTCATAACTGACCAATTGTTTTCAGATGGAACATTATCACATCAGACCCCAGCTAGAAAGGTTGGGGAATGAATTTCAAAGAGCAGGCTGCTTAAGGTCATGGGATGTTAAGCTTATGAGGAAAAGTATTTAATTTTCTTGAACCGAGTAGTGTTCAAAGCACTTCTGTCATTCACTCCTTTTAGCAAGAGGAGCAAGATTTGTACTGTGCCTAGACAGCAGTTGAAGGATAGAATTCTTAGGCTGTCAGTGGAGCTTCCTGTATCAATAATTGCAAATATACCATTTTGACTCAGGAGGCTCTAGTGTCTCTCTCTCCTAGTCTTAAGCATTGAATCACCACTGCCACTTCCAGTGATGATGGATTCGCTCTCTCATGGACAGTTTTGCCATCCAGCTCCAAGATACTACTTTTGATGGCATGGAAGTTGAGAGGCAGTGGCTACCAAGTCAAGCATGCTCAGTGCAGGTAGTGCCTACCTTCTGTCAAACCAGAGAGGTCCTCATGAATAAGATTTACCAAAGGATATGGGGAAAATGGTGCAGATCTCACACCGCAAAAGCCTGGAGTCCTTTATTACCTAAACCAGCCAAGGTTCTACAGTTCTTACAACTGGGGCTGAACAGGGGCCTAGGTTCAAATATATTTAAAGCTCAAAGTTCAGCCTTGTCTGCACTTGCAAGGGTTTAAGGAGTCCTTAACTCTTTAATGATGCAATTCTTAAAGGCTTGCATGAAGTTATAGACCTCCCAGGAAACCATTGTTCCCTATGTGGAACTTGCTTATGGTTTTCATTTCTATCAAGGCCTCATTTCTATCCTACAGAATTGACTACACTCTGCAAACCCTAAAGACCATATTTCTGGTTGCTACAACTTCTGTGAAAAAGGATGTCAGAACTACAGGCTTTGCACTCAAGGAGCCTCACTTAACGTTTTACCCGGACAGAATAGTCCTAAAACTCCAGACTGCTTTTATCCATGGGCTATCTTTCTCCTTCCAATTTAACCAGGAAGTCCATTTGCCATCTTTCTTGGTTGAGTGAGAGAACCACATCCCCCTGGATGTTGAGCTAATGCTGGTGACCTGCTTGGCAGCTACCTTTTCATTCAGGAAAGCTGAAATATGTTCTTGGTTCCAGCGTGGCTTAAGGCAGGGTCAGCATCAACATGTTCAGTCACCTCCTAGATTGTTAAGACAATTAAAAGAGCATACTCTTCAAGGCCTTCGTGTTTGGAGGTCTTAAGAGCACATTTAACTAGGGCAGTGCCAGCACTGTGGACAGCTCAGCGCTGAGTGTCTCCTGAGGTTATTTGCAAGTCAGCAATATTGTCCTCCCAGGACAACGTCATTACACTTTAATAGGTGAACCCGGCTCGCGACAGTAAAATTTGGAAATTCATGGTGCATACTTGCGCTACTGATGATTACAAAATTTTTCTTGCACCCTCCGGTATGGTGAGTTAGTCCCCATATGTATGCTGCCATGATGCACCAGGAAAACGGAAAATTGTATACTCACCTTTCCGTAATTTTCCTTTCGCGGTGCATCTTCATGGTTGCATACAGATGCCCACCCAAATGGTGAGAGTTACAGAGAATGCTGTGAGCCGGGTCTGTCTTTGATTTATAGTTAACCAGTCCTATCAGGTTGTGGGGGCGGAGTCACAACCCCATATGTATGCTGCCATGAAGATGCACCAGGAAAGGAAAAATACAGAAAGGTGAGTATACAATTTTCCGTTTTCTGTAAGTGGGTGTCAGCACTGTATGATTCTGAGCATATGTTAAATACTTGGGCTACAAATCTACTCTATTTCCTATAGCCAGGAGTACTTGCCAGGGATGCCCCCTTTTGTCTCTGCTATTCACACTAGCAATAGAACCCCTGACTATTGCACTCTGTTCTAATCCAGCCATTCACACTTAGAATTACAGTAGCAGGCGCACAACATAAACCCAGCTTATTAATTGACAATGTGATATTATACGTAACTGAACCTCATTTATTACTGCCCTAATATTTGGTCCATCCAAAATTGCTTTTCTGACGTTTCAGGACTCAAGGTGAATGAAAAACATTCCAAGGCACTTAACGTAACTCTGGCACAAGACTGTCTCACCCACCTTAAACACAGTTACACCTTTCATTGACAACAGTTCTCCCTTCCATATCTGGGAGTTCGTCTGATGGCCTCCTATGATGATCTCTACACAGCTATATCCCTTTAATGAGGAAACTAAAACCACTCCTGCTGGGAGGGGACAATTATCCACATTTGTGGTTTGAGAGGCTTGGCAACATCTTCCTACTTACACTCAAAAGTGGTCATCACATCTAGTAATAGCATTAGATGCCAGTGACTTGGCTCAAATTTGGGAAACCATTAAATCCTGCTCCACTAATCTGCTGTATATCAGATGATTTTGGTACTTTCAGATTTCCCTTTGCTATTCAACATGCTCTCTTATATCTTAAGCCCCCAGGCATAAACAAATACACCTCCAGAGCAGCAAAACAATCGATCATACAAACATGGCAGTCCCTTACCTCATCAATAACAGAAACCAAGTCCAGGATCAATAATGTCCCCCTACATGGAAAAATTCAAGCAAAACTCACTGATAGAGGCAAAAAGTTCCTGGCCATTTGGAAAGAATGGATTCACCCCTACCTCCCCGTGTGGTCCAACCTGGACCTTTTAACTCTTTGATAGAGCCAACAGATCTATCCACAGATTCTCCTCTCTCCCTTTTTTCTTTTTTTTCCCTTCTCTCTCTTTCTTTATCTTAGTTTAAACTGTCACGTTCTATTACTTGTTACATCCATTATAAGCTTCATGCCATGTTCACACAGATTGATTTCTTCACGTTTGATATATTTGAATTCTGGTTGCTCAAAAAATGATAAAGTAACACTGGTAATCTTCCTATTCTCTTTTCTTTAATATACACTGTAGGTGATGTTGTACTGTATATAACTAAATCTCAATAAACAGATTGAACTAAAAAAAAATGTTCTTTAATCTTGGAGCTAAGGAAGCTTGTAACCCATCAGAAGGGACATTTATTCTGCAAAACATTGAAATTATGTTTATGATGCAAAGTATGGTCCTTACGTTATTTACAAACAAAATAAAGGTTTTTGTTATGTTATATATTTTTAATACTGAATAGTCAGACAAAAAAATACTATCCACTTGCTGTCTGGGGCATTTTTTTTTACTTTTCGCACACATCAGCATTCTTTGCCAGAAATTTACTTAGAACCCCTAGACATTATATATTTTCTGAAAGCAGAGGCCTTGTAGAATAAAATTGTGGCAGTTGAAATTTTATAGATCACACAAGTAAATGTATTAGATAAGTATCACGTGCACTCTCCCCCTTCATAAGTCACCCAACACTCAACTTTTGTGGGGGACATTTCACATGTAAGGTAAGTATTTTTAATTGGTGGTTTGGAACTTACTTACGTTGTGTAGCCTGTGAAGCCATTTTGAGTTGTGTAAGTGGCCTGAGGGGTTTAGGTGGAAGTCTGGGGGGGAAGATACAGTTAGAAGAAGAGGAGGAGAGAGAGGAGAGAATAGAAAAAAACAAGACCGAAGGGTGGGGTTAAGACTAAGAGATGAAGATAGAAAATAAATGCTGTACTGGGGATTGGGGCCATGTTGTTGTTATAATAATAACACTAATAATAATAATAATAAGATATCAGTTTTTTTCATAAAGAGTTTTATTGGAAGATAACAAAATACAGAAGTGGTAAAACAAAATGAATAAAGACAGGTACATTCTCCAGCAATCATGGTGAATAAAAGCATCTACAATAGTATGGGACACAAGAATGCCAGGCAGATTCAGGACATGAAAATATAATGTAGTCTATAATCATGTGGCAACCCAGGGGATCTTGATCAAGAAGCTAAAGTATAAAATCTATATCCATCATTGAACTCCAACTCTCATACTTTAATCTTGCCTATTGCATCAGAGCATGTCAGTATACTCAGACATGTTTCGATAATGAAGCCAACATGCCCATACATTATGAAAATGGGAAATTCTATCTTGTGAGAGGTGAATCAATTCCTCAATGATTTTGTTGATATGCCAAAACCATTCCACTATGGTTGGAGCTTTGTTCTTACGCCAGTGGATGGAAATACACATTCTGGTGGCGTTGACCATGCGCATGGCCAAGGATTTAAAATATAGGTGTTTAGATACTCCATAGTGGTGCAACAAGTACTGGGCCTATACTCCAGGGGAATATCCTTGGCCAGGTGGATGTTGGGATCATCAGGGGGAAGCCCCCTTTAAAATAAGTGGGGTGATGTAGATCTATTATTAATAAGGGTGAGCATCACCCCAACAAGAACAAGACGACCCATGCTATGACGATTCTCTCCTGCTAGAATCCCATTGCAAATGACAGTTCTGAGATGTTGCTGGAATGTAAACAGCAGCGTGGGGAAACCTGGCTGATGCCATTGACCAAATATAGTCATGAACATGTCGCTTTGTTTACAAACTTAGACAGGCTGGGGATTCAAAAGGTCATTTAGCAGTAGTGAATAGGTTGCATGTTAATGTAGATTGAGCCACTAGGTGATACATGCAGACAGCCCATGTAAGTTCATAGGGATACAGCAGTCTATGAGCCACAGTGTCTGTGTGAATGTGGGTATAGTGAAATAAAGGGAAAGAGAGGGAGGGTCCTACCTTTCCTTTTTGTGTCAATAAACTACATTTTCTCAGTGTGACATCAAGCACAGAGTGTTGCCTAAATACATACTGAAAATGTACACTATGTGGATGGGGGAAAATAAATTCTGTACTGGGGATTGGGGGCCATGTTGTGGCTGTCAATCTTCCAGCATCCAATGATGTCTGACAGAAAAACACAGAGTAAATCCACCCATTTTGGGGAGTCTTTGGGGTTTTTGTTCTCGGTGTGATATGAGACAGTTGCTGTATCCATTAAACTGAACAAATAGTCCCAGGGCATGGAGCTCTTGGTGTGTCTTTACAGCTCCATTGCTTGGCCACACTGCATAACCAACACATTATAATTAAGCATGTAACTGAATTAGATTTAAAAAAAAGAAGTAATAATGGCACAGGTTTTCAGTCCCCACAGTCTTAAAACAATATTAGTGGTAAATAATATGTAATAAGATGCAAACATGTATGGTAACACATTGGCAACAATAGTAACGTATACTACTTTTCATATTTGTGATATATTTCTTCTGTATATTCACAAAAAAAGAAGTATTTCATCCTTATATTTTAGTCCTAAAAAGGTTACCATATTTTATGTCTAGTAGTTGGTGTCCTACCATATAGTATTAATTCACAAGAACTTATAGATTTATTCATACTCATTCTAATATGACAAATGTTTAATAGATCTGAAGAAGGAAGTAGAGTTTTAATTTTTAAACATTTTGATCTGCCTAGCAGCTGTTACTTTTACACATATTTTTACAGCAATATACCATTTTAATAAGTACTGGAGTTAAAACCAGAAGGTAGAGGAAAGCATTACTGAAAACAAATGCATAAAAATATAAATAACTGACACATTTTGTGTATACTGAAGGTGCAACTAAGATTCCTAAAATGTAAAGCTGACCTGGTAAAATATTATTTTCTTTTACATATAACATGTAAAAAGTTGGCAGACTGGTGCTGACAAAAAAATACAATGTGACTTATTTGCATCTGTGCCCTGAAACCATTTTCCACCCCTATGGTTCTACATTAAACTTTTAAATACTTATCAGCCACAGCCAGACTCACTGCCAGTGTAGCACTGTATCATCTCTCCGAGTCCAAATTACCTTGTATCATCTCTCCGAGTTCAAATTACAGAAGCTAATGGGTTCTAACTGATCAATTAGCAGCCAGAACATAGAGCAACTCATCTTGTCAAATATGGTCCTGCAGCTGTAAGAAAGGTTCTACAACAATCTGCCACTACCAGGCTCTCTTGCTTTGCTTGTAGGTTATTTATTGTGTTTGTTCGGTGCATGCATCTATTCCAAAAGCTGAGAAAAGCAGTGAACCAATCACATGGGTAGGATTTGATATTCCGGTAGACAAAAATTTGTTTTTTCTGGAAGTTTTTAACTGGTTTAGAATTAAACGGGAATGATGCGTTTTAAATAAAATGTATCTTTCTACAAAACTCCAGAACTTGGTAAAACTCTCTAAACGTAAGTCTTTTGTCTTCAAAATTTCTGAAAATCAATATTGCTTTTCATTGTTTTGGCAAAATGTGAAAACACCATAAACTATTTTTTTAGCATTATTTTGCCCTCTGACATACATGTATAGTCTGCAGTAAAAGGTTAATTATATAAACAAAAATACAGACAGATTTTCAATTATTTTAATGTGGAATGGCATAATGCAGCTGTGTGGGTGTTACACAAATGAGCAGCTCTCATCTAACCTACATAGAGTAAAAATCAATTATTTTACAGATGGGGTAAAAGCCAACGTTAAATAAATAATGTTTTCACAAACATGCACTAATGTATAGCAGAGTATTTTCTCATTTACATTCTGTGGATTGTACAATACATAGGGTACACTGAATATTTTCAAAGCTTAAGGGGAAATACATGCAAAGCATTTGTGGTTTTCTTCCAAGAAAATTATAAGTTACAAAAGCCGCTTCGAAGAACAACAAAATATATGCTTCCGACCAAAGGGATTTATAAAGGCCTTAGTCTGATCTCAGCCATCAAATCTAACAAGAGGCTTTTGTAGTCTTGTAAGTATTTTCCTTCCTTTTTTTGAGGGAGTCTATTTAATTATAAAAGCATGAGCTCCAAAAATAACCAATCTTATGTACTATAAACAGGCTGTTTTGGGCACTTAGTTTCATGTAGTATATTCACATAATAAGTATAGTATACTAAATATAGTATAACTATAATATACTCATGGACTTTATTGTGAAAATTAATTACAACACACGCAAATGTCTAAAATGCATCTGTCATGCATTCCTATAATAAATCGTTTAAGATGTTTGTGTTTTCTGGAACTTGGAAAATATAAATCTTGATTGTATTGACTGGTGGAACCTGGCCAAGTCAACCTGACCTTTTCCACATTTCTCTCATGATAAAAAGTAGTGGAGAAAGGTTATGCAGTCAAATATCCATAGTAATGAAACAATACTGTTAAAAGGGCTTGGGTCCAGCAAAATATCATTATGTTTTCATTTTATTTGACTTATAATTGGGAAGGCCCATCAGTCCTTAAAAATGCACAGCCTGGCCACTAGGCATGTGGGCAGCTGTTCTCAAAGCAGAAGGATTGAAATGTAAAAACTCCAACTCCCCTTCAATATCTCTGTGGCTACGTAAAGTGGTGGGTATTAGATGCATGGTGAATTTAGTCCTCTCTTTCAGAACAAAGTAAAATTTATACAGAAACACTGTCTTTCCTGGACTCATTTTTTGCTCTCCTAGGATGGTAGCTCTTCTAGCTGGGAACACTAACCTTTAACACTATTTACACCATACTCCAGAGAGAATGGTCCCACATTTTGCCTTTACCCCGTCTCTTCCTCCTCCCCCCCCCTTTATATTCTGATTGTGTTCTCTCTCTCTCTAACCCTCTCTTTCATCACTAGTAAGATGGAATCCTATTGATTGTCCTCCAATGATTACTGATTAACTTATGATTACTCCTACTTTTCATAGTTCAGCCCATACTCCCCTTCCTAAATATGGGTTGTAATGTGAGCATTTATGTCTAGCTACAGTATGTTTATCTAAAAGGAATCCTGTTTTAGCCTAATTCTATTAATTTTGGAAAAATGCATTGGAGTCAATAAAAATGGAGAAATGAAGATGGTTGCATTAGTGTTTAAATTGACGGTAGTTCCTTTCAACTATTCTGACCTATACAAAAATATCCATTAATAGACTAAATATTGCAGGAGTCTTCACAGAAAGAAACATCAGACAGTGAAAAAATACCTATAACATAAAAAAATGTAAAGCAACAGTACATAAATAACATAACATACACAAAAAAAAATGAAACCACTATAAATACACCTAAGGCTTAATGTACACAGGACTTTTTACAACCTCCCCTGAATGATTTAACTTGACAGATAGTAAACGATGTTTAAAAACATCTGTCTTGCCATGTTTACATGCCACGTTTAGCTGCGTTTAAGCACACTCTCTAAATAAAGAAAAGAGAACATTGATTTCGTTTAGATACATTTTATCTAAGCAGTTGCGAAACTGGGAGATTTCACTTCAGGAAAAATTTGCTGAAAACAAAAAATCTGTAATTTCACACCAAAATCAATTTTACAGAAATTAAACCACTCATCTCTAGACATGTGCAATTTGTTTTAGTCCAAATATAAATTTGGCCTAATTATTAGTTATTAGGAGATTCGGATGTATCTGAATCTCCAAATGAAATAGTAATGAAATTCATTGAAATTCATTTAATGTATTTTTGTATATTCACTTTCTAAATAATTCCAAATTTTCAGAATGATTCAAATTCGGATCGGTCAAAAAACAGTTGACTGATTCAAATCCTGTGTGAAAAATAGCTGGTTGATAAGGAGCAGGCCGGGAATCCGGCATCCGCATCCTTAACGACCGATGACTCATCAGCTGTCAGTGCATTTCCCTGCAGAGAGCTGAAATGTAGATAAAAGAACGGCGGCAATAGAAAATTATATGCCCCCCATGTTGAGGGCATGTGGCCTGGTATGGTTCAGGAGGGGGGGGGTGCTCGCTCATCCCCCTCTTTCCTGCCCTGCTGGACTGCATGCTCAGATAAGGGTCTGGTATGGATTGTTTTTTTCAGAATTTTCTATTGCCAGCATTCTTTTGTTTCTCTTCTGCTCATTTACTTTCCATGTTGTTAATTTATACAAATAAACTATTAACACTTCTATTTCTGAAAGCATTCTTAATTTACAGCATTTTTTCACATTTGCGTAAAACGTTTGCACAGTACTGTGTATAAGTGATAGAACAACCATCCAACTGGCTTAAAGTCCAGCATTCGGACCAAACTTTAGGGTCGTTTGACACCTGAATTGCCTGATTCCTGTGCAGTTCAGTGAGGTGAAATTGCACTGGATCACACCAAAAGTAGTGCATGCACTACTTTTCAAGAAACCACTACACCGGATCATATGGTAAGGTGGAACTGTGTGATCTGGTGCAGGCAAATGCACTGCGTTTTGAATCTGCATTTGGGGTGGCTTTAGGAATACATTGACACCAGCAGCAGATTGCACATCAAGTGCATTTTAAACACGGTGTGGGAAACATGCACAAGACACACATCTTGTTCTGGTGTGAAAGAGCCATTAGCTTATGCCTAGCTATCAGCTCATACGGAAAACCTAATAATTGAATAAGATGATCCCACATGCAAGCCAATTGCTGTTATTTATTAACTGCATCTGTAGACAAGTCCATCAATATATTTGACACTGAACCAATATATCAATGCTGTTAAAATGCTGCCAAAAAAATAACCATCATAAAACAGAAACAGCATACATCAATGTTTACTCTTTTATCTAGATGTGTGTGTCATTATAAAGCAATACCTATGAAAACAACTGTTGGGAAACACCAGTGCATGCTCCACAAACATGTTTCAGAAAAATTCTTTATTCTTTTTTATATAGTTCAGTACACTAAAAGTAGTTAATATTATGCATTTTTGTTTTATTTACAAGAGTAGTCTAGTCCAAAGCTCACATTTGATTTGCAGTTGTAAAAAAAAAAAAACTTTATTGATTGCAGTTAATTTTACTCTACAATACTTGAGCAATAAATACAATCAGGAACATTTTGCTTAGTTGGCTAACTCCCTAAACAAGTATTTCAAAGACTTTGTTTGACATTGTGAGGTCTGGATAACCATGTTTGAACTGTTATGACATGCTTGATAGTTGTTAATGGCACTATCATTTCCATTATATGCAGTGTTATATGGGGAAAAAATTATTGAAGGGGTGACACCATGTTTTAACACACGACACCAATCCTAGTGACGCCACTGAATGGTTTATGTCTGTGTAAGCTTCATCACATACTTTGGATTTGCTCACAGCTGGCAGCTTTTAGGTACAAAGATCTAGCATGTGTAATAGACAAGCATATTACCAAAGGGCTCATCTTTCAATAAACAAATTTGGCTACATTGCTACTATACTGGTGTTTCTTATGTTATGTCCTGTACACACGATAGGATTTTCCGTCAACAAAATCTAGTTTTTTTTTCCGACGGATGTTGGCTCAAACTTGTCTTGCATACACACGGTCACACAAAGTTGGTCGGAAATTCTGAACGTCAAGAACACGGTGACGTACAACACATACGACGAGCCGAGAAAAATGAAGTTCAGTATCCAGTGTGGCTCTTCTGCTTGATTCCAAGCATGCATGGCACTTTGTGTGTCGGAATTGTGTACACACGATTGGAATTTACGACAACGGATTTTGTCGTCGGAAAATTTGAGAACCAGCTCTCAAATTTTGTGTGACAGAAATTCCGATGGAAAATGCCTGATGGAGCCTACACACGGTCGGAATTTCTGACAACAAGCTCCCATAGAACATTTTCTGCCGAAAAATCCTATCGCATGTACAGGGCATTATGCCCCGTACACACGATTAGAAATGCCGCCAGCAAAACTCTGATGAGAGCTTTTGGTCAGAAAATGCGACCGTGTGTAGTTCCATAGGACTCTTGCTGGTGGAATTCTGTGTAAGCTTGAGAGCAGGTTCTCTATTTTTCAGTCGGAAAAAGTTCCTAGCCGAAAATGCGATAGTTTGTATGCAATTCCGACTTGCCAAAAATCACGCATGCTCAGAATCAAGTACAAGCGGAAGCGGTCTGGTAAAACTAGCGTTTGTAAGGGAGATAGCACATTCGTCACACTGCAAATTATTGGATCTTTTAATGCTGCGCATTCTTTTTATAATGCTAGAAGAATGAAGTTGTTTTGTTGCTGATATTCATACAGAGTTCTGACAAACTTATTTCTTTATTATGTCTTGTGATCTCCTGAATAATCTTTTTTGTTTTTAAAGCCAGATCTCCATAATAATGTTTAGAATTACAAAAAAAGAGAGGAGAGTGCACCAAAAATGAGCCACGTCCATAAAGCATTGAGAATACAAAATAAGGTAGTACTGAGTATTATCAGGGAGGCGGACTTTTTAGGCTAAGAAACAGTGGAGAAGATATAGCAGTATAAAAAATATAAATTTATTGAAAAATACAAATATCTAAAAAACAATGACAATTGTAACATATAGCATCTATGATTATTGTGCAGTGAGCCCTTTTATGTCTACGCGTTTCGCTATTAGGCTTCCTCAGGACACGGCCAAGGTTCACAGATGAGACAGAGAAGGGAATATGTCTCTCTATCTAAAATGAGATATAATGTCATTAGACACACACAACTAACCCATAAACAAACTGTTAATGATAAAAATCATGCGCTAAGCAACTGCGAGCATAGGAAAGAACACCAAGCCAGTACCTTAAATTGGAATGCAAAATCATGGAAGTCACGGTAGAATGAGAAAGTTCAATCAGCAGTAAGAAAACTGAAATTAAAGCAAATGCAACCAGCATCAATCAGCGAGAATATGCATTTGGGCAGATAAAACTTTATACTTTTGTTAAAGAATGAGACTTACTATATTAGATATAGCTAAATATCTCAGCAGTGGCATGTAAACAATATTCCTAATTATGGGAGCAGCCATTAGAGGGAGCAGGGCCAACACCGGATTCACCACTTAGATCCTGAATTTAGTATCAGCAATGCTGAAGGCTCAATACAATCCCATCGCTGCATCTATAAGCATATAATGACAGATTAAGCTAAATATAAAAATGGTAATAGCATGTAGAAATTTTACTGCAGCAATGGTAATAGCATATAGGGCATTTGGTGCAGCAAGGGCCAAGTGATAGTATATAGCTAAGTACTTACATTCAGGATACAAATAATCCAGTGTGCCCCTAGGAGACAGCAATACACTGCACACAGGACCAGCAGCAGTTGACAGATATTTATATCCTTGATCAGTCACAGCTGATCCTGAGAACTAGTATCATGTGATTCCAGGATAGCAGGTTGAATTATGGGAATTGTAGGCCAACAGCAACAGAGCTTTCTGCACATATGCAGGAAGATGTGCCGAAGAAAAAACATCCTATCTGTGAAGAGAGCCGAACATGAATCTCCAGAACTCTGCGCAATCATTGTTGTCTCAGCTATAATTAGCAAAGGTCAGCAGGTGCTAGACAGTAAAAAATCTCTTTAAAAATACCGTGATCAGTATGCTACCCCAGACATACATATCCGAGGAGCTGCATACTTAAAAGTAGATGAACAGCAGGTACTCAGTTTCAGATATTCCATCAATATCGCTCACAGGTGGATAGCGCATGATACATCATAAAAACAGAACAAAGATGCATATAACACAGTATATGAGCAAAATTATACACATATATATTAGATCAATGTGTAGACCATGCGTGAATTCTCCAAATCACATTCAGTTTATGATTAATTCTCATTATGCATACATGATATTATATCGGTATATATGTCGATACCTCCATTCAAATCATCTACCAAATCTTACAAATGATACAAATACGGACTAAGTCTGTTTAACATGTTACCTTATCTAAAGGAACAGAAAGGGGAAAATGGGGAATGGGGGTATAGGGAAGCAATTGAGGAGGGATACACAAGAGCTACAAGTGAAGCAAATCGCATGGTACAACGTAGGATGACCGTATTAAAGAAAGGGTTTGAAACTGATCATGTCATTCATGCCTGGATAGACCATGGCTCATAACTTATGTATCCATTGCATTTCATGCTGGAGTACTCTTTTATCAAAATCGCCCCCATGGGGGTCTGCGTAGACAATGTCAAGAGCTGCAAATTTAAACATCACGGGGTCATACATAAGCTTGAAGGCTACGTGATAACCCATTGTGGTGTTTAAAAGACCATTTGTAGCATAGTATACGTGGTCTTTAATTCTTCTCCAGAAGGGCCTGATGGTTTTGCCCACATAGAAGGCTCCACATGGACAAAAGATGATGTAAATAACTCCTTGAGTTTGACATGTGCTGTGGTGCCGTAGGACGTGTGTGTGACCATCTGGGAGAGGAACCGAAGGTCATGTCAGTAGCAAATCGCAAAAATCGCATTTGCCACATTTAAAGAGGCCCACAGGGGATTCTGTTGCATCAGTGGCTTTGCAATAGTGACTTCATACTAGACTGTCTTTTATGGATCTTGCTTGCCGAAAAGTAATCTCGGGGCAGGATCCTATATATTTACTGATGGTGGGATCAGTAGTTAGAATGTGCCAATGTTTTTGGATAGTTGAACCTATGGTTTGATGTTGGTCAGAATAGGTTGTGATGAACCTAACTACCTCTGAATTCGTTTGTTTTAGTTCCGGAAACAGCAGGACGTTTCTCAAATTTGGTTATAGCTTTTTAAAAGCTTTTTTGGTTTTGGTGTATCCTCTCGCTAAGAGATGCTGATAAAGAAGGTTTGCTTCATATTTAATGTCAGCATCTGTTGAGCAGTTGCATTTTAAATGTATGTACTGACTAAACGGAATACTCTGGACTAGAGGGCTTGGGTGCGCACTCTGCGCATGTAGTATTGTGTTCCCCACTGTGGGTTTTCGAAACCCACAGTGATGTATTGATTTGGCCCACCTGATTAATTTTGATAGTAATGTCTAGATATGTAATTGTAGAACGGCTGAACTGCATGGTGAATTTCAGGTTGTAGTCATTCTGACTTAGAACGACCATAAATTCCTCTAGTGCTGCTGGTGGTCCCGCCCACAGTAACAAGATGTCATCTATGTAGCGGAACCACCGCAGCACATAGGCAAAAAATCTGGAGGGCCTAACTGTTCCTATGGATGCCTTTTGGTAACTATTGATGTGGAAACCTTGTACTCATCTATTCCACATGAATTAGGTCTAAACACAGTTGCCAGATTTTTGAATGAAAGAGGACCCACGTTTTTGGACCTCAATGGCTTTGTTTTGCGACTTCTGTCTCATACTCTTTCTAAAAACGTCTTTTCTTTCGATGGCTCCCACTTCCTCCAGGTACAGGGGGTCGCTATGGGCACATGTTGTGCACCCTCCTATGTGAACCTGTACCTGGGGGAGTGGGAGCGGGACCTATTTGCCAATGATAGACACTCAAATCTTTTTGCCTATGTGCTGCAGTGGTTCAAGTGACATCTTGTTACCGTGGGCGGGACCACCAGCAGCACTAGAGGAATTTATGGTCGTTCTAAGTCAGAATGACTACAACCTGAAATTCACCATGCAGTTCAGCCCTTCTACAATTATATATCTAGACATTACTATCAAAATTAATCAGGAGGGCCAAATCAATACATCACTGTTTCGAAAACCCACAGCGGGGAACACAATACTACACGCACGGAGTGCGCACCCACGCCCTCTAGTCCAGAGTATTCCATTTAGTCAGTACATACATTTAAATAGCAACTGCTCAACGGATGCTGACTTTAAATATGAAGCAGACCTTCTTTATCAGCGTCTCTTAGCGAGAGGATACACCAAAACCACTCTTAAAAAAGCTTTTAAAAAAAGCTATAACCAAATCGAGAAATGCCCTGCTGTTTCTGGACCCGAAACAAATTAATTCAGAGGTAGTTAGGTTCATCACAACCTATTCTGACCAACAGAGCAAGATCCATAAAAGACCGTCTAGTATGGAGTCACTATTGCAAAGCCACTGATGCAACAGAATCCCCTGTGGGCCTCTTTAAATGTGGTAAATGCGACTTTTGCGCTTTGCTACTGACAGGTTCATCTGCCAAATGGTCACACACACGTCCTACGGCACCACATCACATGTCAAACTCAAAGAGTTATTTTCATCATCTTTTGTCCATGTGGAGCCTTCTATGTGGGCAAAACCATCAGGCCCTTCTGGAGAAGAATTAAAGACTAAATTAAAGATTAAAGAATTAAAGCGTGAAACGCAATGGATACATAAGTTATGAGCCATGGTCTATCCAGGCATGAATGACATGATCAGTTTCAAACCCTTTCATTAATACAGTCACCCTACGTTGTACCATGTGATTTGCTTCACTTGCAACTCTTGTGTATCCCTCCTCAATTGCTTCCCTATCCCCCCCCCATCCCCCCTTTTCCCCTTTCTGTTCCTTTAGATAAGGTAACATATGTTAAACAGACTTAGTCCGTATTTGTATCATTTGTAAGATTTGGTAGATGATTTGAATGGAGATATCGACATATATACCAATATAATATCATGTATGCATAATGAGCATTAATCATAAACTGAATGTGATTTGGAGAATTCACGCATGGTCTACACATTGATCTAATATATATATGTGTATAATTTTGTTCATATACTGTGTTATATGCATCTTTGTTCTGTTTTTATGATGTATCATGCACTATCCACCTGTGAGTGATATTGATGGAATATCTGAAACTGAGTACCTGCTGTTCATCTACTTTCAAGTATGCAGCTCCTCAGATATGTATGTCTGGGGTAGCATACTGATCACAGTATTTTTAAAGAGATTTTTTACTGTCTAGCACCTGCTGACCTTTGCTAATTATAGCTGAGACAACAATGATTGCGCAGAGTTCTGGAGATTCATGTGTTTTCTAGATAGCGATGGGATAGCATACTGATCACTGTATTTTTAAAGAGATCTTTTACTGTCTAGCACCTACTGACCTTTGCTAATTATAGCTGAGACAACAGTGATTGCGCAGAGTTCTGGAGATTCATGCATTTTCTAGATAGCAATGTCACTGCAACACTGGCAATCTGCCTATTGTCGGACAGATCGAAAGTCTAGTAATGGACAGAGGCACTATTTCCTACAATGCCCACAATGCACTAAGAGAGCCGGCGCATGCGCGCGGTCTTCTCGCTCAGACGCTGTACTCGTTCGGCTCTCTTTTTTTTTTTTTTTAATTCTTTATTTTTGAATAACATATAATACATTCCACATAAAGCACTTCACGTAATCTTCATATCCTCTCTTACATCTCCATTTTACCGTAATATAACAACATGATACATTTTCTTTTAAGTGGATCTGAATCTCATCTACCCGATAGGCATGTATAATTTCCCTTTTCTCTTATCATAACCCTTGTACCAGCCCCCACCCTCAAATGCAAAAAAAAAAAACAACAAAAAAAAAACAAACAGGGGGTACCCCCTCCTCATTCCCGTTCGGTCGCGCATAATCTACCTCTCCTGTTCTCTACTTCTATAGTCCAGGAAGGGAGTCCATATCCTCCAGTATTTCTCGTCTTGTTCTTTCAACATCAAAGTCAAATTTTCCATTTGTTGGATTTCTGTAATTCTGGCCCACCACTGTATTTTGGTCGGAGGGACTGAACTCTTCCACGAAGCCGGTATACAGGCCTTCGCCGCCGTGAGAAGGTGTTTAAGCAAAGAATTCTTATATTTTTCCACCGACAAGGGGACATCATTTAATAGAAATGCAGCCGGATTATTCCCGAGAGACACACCTGTAATATCCTTAATCGTTTCCTCAACCATTTCCCAAAAACCCTTGATCTTCTCGCAATCCCAAAATATATGCAACATCGTACCCTCTGCTCTCATACAACGCCAGCACATATTTGAAGCCTGTGGGAATATTTTATGTAGAACAGATGGTGTTCTATACCACCTAGTGAGAATTTTATATCCTCCCTCTTGGTACCTGCTAGCAATTGATGTCTTATGTGTGGATTTTTAAATTTTAACCTTCTGTCTTTGGGAGAACGTTACCCCTATCTCTCTCTCCCAAGCTTGAATAAAGTTAAGCTCCTGGGGGGCTTCCAGACTCGTTAGTACCTCATAAAAGTGTGATAGGGAGTGTCTCATACTCTCTCCATCTAAACATCTCCGTTCAAAGCAGGATAGATCCCGTACCACTGGATAAGTTTTAATTTTCAAACGGATAAATGCTCCTAACTGCATTGCCCTAAAATAATCTAAATCGGGTGTCACTTCTCCCTCTATCTCACCTCGTGTCATCAAGCAGTTACCCCTAGAAAAGTGTATGAGCCCGTTTCTCCCCCTTTGTTTTAGTACCTCATACCTCCGATCTAGTAGGCCAGGTTGAAAGTCTGGTGAGCCCAGCACTGGGGCCATAGGGCTCGGATGAGATGAAAGGTTTGTCTTTTTGAAAATCATATTGATAGTACGAATGGTTGCACCTGTCAGTGGATGTTTTTTTGCTGTTATAGGTAGTTTCGATTTTGCTTTCCATGCCAGGCCCTCCAAGGGGATTTTAACCGTCGCTTGTTCTAACTGTACGTGTGGTTTCCTAACAGAGGCGCACCATTCCACTACTCTAGCTAACTGTGAGGCTTCCTGGTATCTCACTGGGTCTGGTAAGCCAATACCTCCTTTTTCTTTTGGGAGCACTAAAATATTTCTCCTTACTCTTGCTGGCTTCCCTGCCCAAATGAACCTCAGAAACCTTGATCTGAGGTCCTTCAGGAAACACGAAGGGATCTTTATTGGCAAGGTTTGCAATAGGTAAAGGAGTCTAGGCATCACGTTCATCTTTATGATATTGGTCCTTCCAAACCAAGTAAAGATCTCCCTATCCCATCTCCTGAAGTCCTGTTTAATTTATCTTAGCATCGGGGCATAGTTTAATTCAAACACTCTGCTGAGCTTCTTAGGAATTTTAGTCCCCAAGTAACTTATATGGGAGTCTGACCATCTAAAATTAAATTGTGACTTTATCTGTTGTATTTCAGGTACCTTCATTTCCAACCACATGGCTTCGGATTTAGTGTAGTTCACCTTATAATTTGCTAGCTCCCCATAATTACTTATTTCCCTTAGAAGGGATGGAAGGGATATAATTGGGGAAGTTACAAAAAAAATCAAATCATCAGCATAGGCTGCCAGCTTATGCTCCTCTCTTTCTGTCTTGATACCATTAATGTTGGGATTGGCACGTATCTTCCTTAGAAAAGGCTCCAATGTGAGAATAAAAATAATAGGCGATAAGGGGCAACCCTGGCGCATTCCATTTCGTATCCTGAAGGGGTCCGACAATCTGTCATTTACCTTAACCCTCGCACTCGGGATATAGTAAAGGTTTGAGAACCAACTCAGCATTCCATCACCCAGTCCAATAGGCTGTAGGGTGGCCTCGAGAAAAATCCAATCAACTCTATTGAATGCTTTTTCTGCATCAGCTGAAAACAATATTAAAGGTTTCTGTCGGCTCTGTGCAATGTAAATCGCATTAATTACTCTCTGCGTGTTTTCCCTCCCCTCCCTTCCAGCAGTAAATCCCACTTGATCTGGGTGTATCAATGCGGGGATATACTCTTCTAGTCTAATCGCTAGAATCTTAGAAAAAAATTTTAAATCCACATTCAGCAATGCAATCGGCCGGTAACTGGAACATTGAGAGGGATCCTTTCCCTCCTTCGGGATTACTGCTATATGTGCCATCAATGTCTCACTGGGTGTCATCTATCCCTCCCGTAGTGAATTAAAAGTCGCTATGAATCTTGGAGCCAATTTCTCAGCGAAAAGTTTATAATACGCCAGGGTATATCCATCTGGGCCCGGGGCTTTCCCTACTTTTAGAAGGTTTAATGCTCTCTTGAATTCTTCTATTGAAATTGGTACATCTAGATCTCGTACTATCTCCCCTGTCAGCTTTGGCATTTCTGAGTTACGTAGGTAGTCCCTTACCCTCTCCCATTTATTTTTACGCCTCTGTGGAGAATGGTGGGCATCTAATTGATAAAGACCCTCATAGTACTCCTTAAAAATCTGTGCCATGTCCTGCGAGGAGTTGACCACCTCACCCCTCTGTGTCTTAATACCCGACAAGTGCTTCTGTGTTGTAGCATCTTTAAGGGCCTTAGCCAACATCCTACTCGGTTTATTCCCAAATTCATATAGTGTCCGCCTTCCCCGTTTCAATTTCGCTTTAGCCTGTTCAATGACTAGAGAGTTCAGATCTTCCCGGAGACCACTTAGTTTCTCCTCTAATTGCTGTGTCTGAGATTTTTTATGTTTTAGCTCTACTTCCCACATTTTTTTAAGTAAAACCTCAATCTGTTCGTTGAGCTTTTTTTTCCTATGCGCCCCTAAAGATATCAAGACTCCTCTCAACACACATTTATGTGTTTCCCAAATACAGAGTGGAGTGACTTCATCTGTATCGTTTGTCAAAAAGAAAAAATCCAATTCCTGGCTTAATTTTTGTTCATACTCTTTATCCTTTAACAAAGTCTCATTAATCCACCAATGCCACTCGCGGCGTTCTTCCTCCCATAAATCTAGTGTACAGTTTGTCAGAGCATGGTCCGACAAGGTAAATGAACCTATATCAGCACTCACCATTGATGTTATTGCTATCTGTAATATCAAGATATAATCAATGCGAGTGTATGACTTATGTTTTGCCGAGAAAAATGTATAATCTCTATCTTGTACATGAAGCGACCTCCAGGTATCTTTCACCTGCAAATTACTTAATAATTTTTTGACTCTTCGTAATTTTGTTGATGAGAGGTGTGACGCTCCCCTGGACGCATCTAAGAGAGGATCCAGTGTCAAATTTAAATCTCCTCCTATCACCAGAATACCTTCCTTATACTGATGTATCATTTGCAGGCAAGTTTCTAAGTAACCAACCTGATCTTCATTCGGGAGGTATAGGTTCACTAATGTAACCCTCTGCGATCCAATTAATCCCTTTACGATTAAAAGACGGCCCTCCTCATCTGTGATTACTTTCAACTCCTTCCATGGGATCTGTTTTGAAACGATAATAGATACGCCATTGGATTTAGCGCTCAAGGATGCACTATGATAAACCACAGGAAATTTATGGTTTACGAGTTTTGGTATTCTATCCCTTCTAAAGTGAGTCTCCTGGAAAAAAGCGAGCTGCGTCTTTAACCTTCCCACTTCCGCAAGCAGTCTAATCCATTTCTCCGGGATGTTCAGTCCCTTAACATTATATGAGGTGAATTTTATTCTAGTCATATCTTTACGATCGCCTGGGAACTGCGAGGAGGGGGGACCCCAAAAAAAAACAAAAGAAATTAAAAAAAAAACCCTCCCCCCGATTCCCTTGTACCACTAAAGGGAATAATCCAATCGGCACAAGTCCTCTATGCCGTTGGGAAGAGAGAAAAAAAAAAAAAACCCTCCCCCCAATTCCCTTGTACCACTAAAGGGAATAATCCAATCGGCACAAGTCCTCTATGCCATTGGGAAGAGAGAAAAAAAAAAAAAACCCTCCCCCCGATTCCTTTGTACCACTAAAGGGAATAATCCAATCAGCACGAATCCTCAATGCCGTTGGAGAAAAGAAAAAAAAATGTAAACCCTAAAACGCCTCCGACTTTCCCCCACTCGGAGGAGAGACGTTTATTATTGGGGAATGTCCCGAGCACGTGAAGTTTGAGCGTAAGTATATCAGCAGCAGCGCGCCAAATAAAAATAACTAAGAAAAGTTTCCAAAATATTTACAATTACAAATCACCAGTATACCACCATATGTCCCTCCACTTTTACAGCAAAAGAAAGAAAAGGCAGCCTTATGCAATTGTATTTACATTTCCATACTTATTTGGCAATTACAATCATAATACATGTTTTACCCCCTCCCCCTCCAGCCCCCCCCAGCCCGTCCTCCATATCTAACCCACTTCCTTTCTACCCTCTACTCTTGATAAATTACACCGTGCGTCTCACTCTTCCTTCCCATATCCCCCCACCCGGTCCCCTCCCCTGTGACCCCCACTCGACGCCCCATGGCACCACCACCCATCCCCACCACCCCCAAATCCCAAAGAAAAAAAAAAAAAAGGTCTATGTTAATTTAAAAAAAAAAAAAAAAATAGTGTCCTACCCCCTTTTTATAAACTTTTCCCGCCCTAATTCATGAATAACACCAAAACATTTATTTTTCCCACACAAGTTTGTATATGATTATCACCGTGCTAGCAAAAAAAAAAAAAGTCTATGTTAATTTAAAAAAAAAAAAAATAGTGTCCTACCCCTTTTTATAACCTTTTTCCACCCTAATTCATGAATAACACCAAAATATTTATTTTTCCCACACAAGTTTGTATATGATTATCACCGTGCCAAAAAAAAAAAAAAAAATAGTGTCCTACCCCTTTTTGTAACCTTTTTTCACCCTATTTCATGAATAACACCACAACATTTGTATATGATTATCACCGTGCCAGCCCAGAAAAAAAAAAAAAAAAAAAAAAAAAAGGATCTCCTTCCCCTCCTCTCCTCCCCCCCTTCATTAACCAACACATCCCCAGCTGTGACTGATCAAGGATATAAATATCTGTCAGCTGCTGCTGGTCCTGTGTGCAATGTATTGCTGTCTCCCAGGGGCACACTGGATTATTTGTATCCTGAATGTAAGTACTTAGATATATACTACCACTTGGCCCTTGCTGCACCAAACGCCCTATATGCTATTACCATTGCTGCAGTAAAATTCCTACATGCTATTACCGTTTTTATATTTAGCCTAATCTGTCATTATATGCTTATAGATGCAGCGATGGGATTGTATTGAGCCTTCAGCATTGCTGATACTAAATCCAGGATCTAAGTGGTGCATCCGGTGTTGGCCCTCTTCCCTCTAATGGCTGCTCCCATAATTAGGAATATTGTTTACATGCCCCTGCTGAGATATTTAGCTATATCTAATATAGTAAATCTCATTCTTTAACAAACCTATAAAGTTTTCTCTGCCCAAATGCATATTCTCGCTGATTGACGCTGGTTGCATTTGCTTTAATTTCAGTTTTCTTACTGCTGATTGAACTTTCTCATTCTACCGTGACTTGCATGATTTTGCATTCCAATTTAAGGTACTCGCTTGGTGTTCTTTCCTATGCTCGCAGTTGCTTAGCACATGATTTTTATCATTAATGCCCCGTACACACGGTCGGACATTGATCGGACATTCCGACAACAAAATCCTAGGATTTTTTCCGACGGATGTTGGCTCAAACTTGTCTTGCATACACACGGTCACACAAAGTTGTCGGAAAATCCGATTGTTCTGAACATGGTGACGTAAAACACGTACGTCGGGACTATAAACGGGGCAGTAGCCAATAGCTTTCATCTCTTTATTTATTCTGAGCATGCGTGGCACTTTGTGCGTCGGATTTGTGTACACACGGTCGGAAGTTCCGACAACGGATTTTGTTGTCGGAAAATTTTATAGCCTGCTCTCAAACTTTGTGTGTCGGAAAATCCGATGGAAAATGTGTGATGGAGCCTACACACGGTCGGAATTTCCGACAACAAGGTCCTATCACACATTTTCCGTCGGAAAATCCGATCGTGTGTACGGGGCATAACAGTTTGTTTATGTGTTAGTTGTGTGTGTCTAATGACATTATATCTCATTTTAGATAGAGAGACATATTCCCTTCTCTGTCTCATCTGTGAACCTTGGCTGTGTCCTGAGGAAGCCTAACGGCGAAACACGTAGACATACAAGGGCTCACTGCACAATAATCATAGATGCTATATGTTACAATTGTCATTGTTTTTTTAGATATTTGTATTTTTCGATAAATTTATATTTTTTATACTGCTATATCTTCTCCACTGTTTCTTAGCCTAAAAAGTCCGCCTCACTGGTAATACTCAGTACTACCTTATTTTGTATTCTCAATGTTTAGAATTATTTTTTTATAGTCATCTTTTTTTTATTTTTAATCAAGATCTCCTGTGTTTGTTTTTTTTTGGTGTGTCAAGTTTCCACAACAACATTATTATTTTCTATTTTTATAAAGCTCAAGGAGGCTGGTTAGTGTCCCTTGTTAATTTGACATTGTATTTTGGAAATGTACCTGCCTAATCACAAACAAACTGTCCTATTTGAAGAAAAACACATAGGCAAGTATTTTCAAATAAAAAAAACAAACATTTATTCTGGCTCATAATAACAAAATAAAGAGGAAGGCAACGCTGATGAAACTGCTTGAATTTGCAAAGCCTTTGGCCCCCAGGGCACACATCAACTCTTTGTAAATTAAAATTGGTAGCCTGAGAAGTCCATATAATAGGGAGCACAATCTGGTCCAGGACTCCCAGAGATCACAAACAGCAGCAGATGACAAATATGTCCCCAGGCTGTGGTACTACAATAGGCTGCGTCTTCTGTCAGACCAGACTGAACCCAGGGCCATCACTTTCTTGTCTTTCTTGCAGCCTTCCCTCCATGCTTCCCTGCAGTCTTCCCTGTAGCCTTCCTTGGAGGCTCAGGAGGAGGACTTGTGGCAGGAGGAGGAGGAGGAGGAAGATGGGCGAGCACAAGTGCATGGTATCACTCAATTGGCCCCTCAACCACTTATGAATGGCCTCAAAAATAATTTTCTCACAGATGAAGGATTGGCCCTCATCCATTTGCTGCAATATGGCAGCTACATACTGTAGCAGCCATAGGCCTCTTCAGCGTCTTTAATGAGGCCCAGTGCTGCCTCCTCCACGTTACTCCCCTTCCTGGCCCTTTTTGTTGGAAGGCGGAGGGGAGGCACCTGGGATTGGGTGTGGCTACTGGGCTGGCCACCTCCTGGCTGACACTTACCCCCGCATCCTCCTGTGTGCCACATTCCAGAGCCTCGTCCTGGCTGAGGTCTTCCTGTGTATGAAAAAGGGACATAGTTTTAGTTTTTGGTTCATCAATCACACACAATTTTCAGCTCATGACTGTTGCAAATTGAATGTTAATAAATAGAAAAGACTATCATTCTGAGCCCAGCATTTTTCATTCTTGTCACAATCATTTTTGTCCCCTACTGTCTATTGATATGTAAAACACTTTTTGTTAAATCATTCATTTGTTATCAATAATAACATCTAGTTAACAACACTCATTTTCGGACAATAAATATGTTAAAAAATACTATACCTGGCTCCAGCTGGGCTCCTCAACTTCATCCAGGATGGAAGGCCCAGGTTAGTCCTCGGAAGCCTCAGCTGGGGTTGAGGGTAGGGTTGAGGGAAGGCTGGATGGAATTGTAGAAAGTGATTCCCTGGCTTCCATCTGGTCTTTCAGAAACTGCATCCTGTTGTAGTACCACAGACTAGGTGCATACACATCTTCTTCTGCTGCTCCTGATTTCATGGAAGCCTGGACCTTATTACGCTCCTTCCTATACGTGCCTCGCAAGCTACCAATTTTTTTCTCCACAAACTCCATGTTTTCTGTGTTGGGGATCTGCGTCTTCACAAATTGCAGCAGTTTCTCCAGCGATGCCTTCCTAGCTGGTTTATTGTGGTATAACAGGTTTTTAACCTCCCATAAATTACACATTTCCCAGTATTTGTCAATGAAATGGCCCATAAATTCCGGGTCTATGAATTGTTCCATATTTGCTGCAAGACAAAATACAAGACAAAAACACTAACATCAGGCTAAACTCTCCTAATCTTATCCCAATATAGACCTCAATCTCGAATCAGTATAGGCCACTGATCTCCCAAGTTAAAATGTTACCTTAATTAGAACATTCGGCGCTTCCGGTCCTCCTTCCTATGCACACAGAACGTAGGTACGACACACGCGTGTTAGCTTTATATACACTGCGCATTCGTGAAAATCCGCCCACGTTGCCCGCCCCTGACGTTCTTTCGAGAATACTCCCCGCCCCTTCTCTTTCGGCGCAGTGGGAGATGAACATGGCAGAGACACAGCAGGTGCGTAATAGCAGTATTGAGGAGTAAAGCCCGGAGCCAGAAACATCCCGATCCTGGAGGAGAAGATTTAAGGCCTCAAATATGGCCTTTGTAGAGATGGTGGAGATGGTGGACATCTTGAAGAGGGCTGACTATGACGGGAAGTATGGACCGTACCTAAACCCAAATGTGAGAAAGGCCAAGATCATGACTAAAGTTGTGAAAAGTCTGCACAGGAATTTTGGGGTATGATGATTCAAGGAGCAATTGAGGAAACGCTGGTCAGACCTGAAATTGAGGGAGCAGGATCAGTACAGAAGGATCAAGAAAATGCTTCTAAAAAGTAAGTAGTTTACTGTTGTACAGTTTAAAATGGCAACTCAACTTGTGAACACAGTAATCATTCATAGTAAACATTGTTCATTCACCAACTAAATACGATGTTTTAGGCAGATACAGGGTTAACTACATTTGGTCATGCTAATTTGTATTAAAAGAAGTTTAGGACATTGTTGTCTAGATGTGTTTGCAACTAGAATGAATAGCAAACTTGATTCAGTGTAATGTAAGGGGAGGACACTCAGCAGCTGTTTACACATCTGGACTCAGGAGCACTAGTGTGGGACACCAGAACAAACTTTTTAGGATGTCCCACACAGGTGCTCCAGTGGATACTAGGGGTGTCTACATGTGTGAAACTTGTCCAAAAAAGGTAAGTATTGCAACTTTGTTAAGGGAATAAATAATGTCTTCAACTCCGAACTCTGCCCAAACAGACAATTGTACCACCCACTTCCAAGCAGTGTTTCATATTCCTATTTCTGGCCTCAAATATCTGTGTGCTAAGTATACCTGAGGACTCCAGGAACCCCCCCCCCACCTCTTGAAGAAGGGGAACAGAGGACACTACAGCCTCAGGATGTGGAAGAAGGAGGGGAGGTGGAAATTGTCACCACAACAGGTGAGTGTCTGACACCACAGATTCAGGTAATAGATGTATGCCTGCATATTTATAATACATGGTGTGTATTTTTTCTTTTAGGTGATGTGCATGTTGTGGAAGAACAATCTACTCATTTCACGACTGAAAGTGCACAAAGGCTAATCCAGGACATAATGTTTTGTAGTCGAGATTTAGACCTCATAAAGAAAAAAACCAAGGAGGTTGAACAAAGAATGAAGAACATGATTGATGTATTTAGGGAGAATCTAAATCCCCAAAAAATTACTTTTTTTTTTAACTGAAAATTTAAATAACCTTTTAATACATTTTAAAAGCCAAATTTGGAAGATGCACACAGTGTGTCAACATGTGCTATCTGTCATCAGGGGATATCAATGTACGTGTTTTGTGGGTGCAACCCCTTCCTCGCAACTTCTAGTAGGTGAGAGGAAGGGGTTGCACCCCCAAAACATGTCCATTGATCCCCCATGATGGGAGATAGCACATGTTGACAGGAGGGAAATCACAATTTTTCTAAATTTGGCTTTTACAGGGGTGACATCACCCCATCTGATGAAGGCAATATCAATACATTTTTGACACTATAATGTCTGATATTGCCTTCAGTTTTTCAATGTTGAACTTTGTAAGTTCCTGAGTTGTGTATGTTATGTTTTGAAACATGTCTGTTTATGCACCAAAAAAATATTTTCAAGGTAAAAATTTATACAACCAAGATGTTATTTTTTTTTATCAAAAAAGGTTTTACAAAGCACATGTGAATGTGCACGGAGTAAAGGGTTTCATACTCAACAATGTGTGGCTTCTTCTGTCAATGCTTAATGCCAGTTTTTGTATTAAGTTGGTGTTTACAGTGACAATGGGTGTTAATTAAATAATGGAAAAACCACTTAGCACTACAAGTGCACCAAGAGAACCTAGGAGACAGATAAAAGAAACACAAGCAGTAAAACAAATGCAAGATTTGATCATATCATTTTTTTTTTATTTTGAAAATATTTAAAAATTTGCTGGCATAGCAATGGCCCCCCTACCCATAAAATATTCCACATATTTTTGACACACTTCACGGGCGCATTGGGCTGGCAAGCCAGGACGGCTAGCTTCCAGTGCTGTCACTGTTGGTTCATGAAGTCTGGCCTCAGGCCCAACTGAGGCTATGTAATTAGTAGCATTTCACTTTAAAAAGTTGTGCACGGTGCAGCATGCTAACACGATGTGGTTAAGTTTGTATTCCACCATATTTATAGCCGTTAGAAATAGACGGAACCAGCTGGCCATAATGGTGTTCTCCACGACTCTTCTGGCTCTGGCCAGCCGGAAATTAAAAACCCTCTTCTTCGGGGTGAGGGTCCTCTGGGGGGAATGGCCTTATCATGTGATCACCCAGACCAAACGCTTCATCAGCAATAAAAACAAACGTTCTCTTCCGCAGGTGGCAATCCCAAGCCACCACTCTGGAGACATGTGTAGAACTCTGTCCGGGCAAAGACTCCACCATCCAACATCTGGCCATTCTTCCCCACATAGAGAAACTCGTATGTCGCTGACACCACCGCCATTAACACAATGCTATGAAACCCCTTTTAATTAAACTAGTATGACCCCAAATGGGGTGGTGGGATGATGTGGATGTGCTTCCCATCAATTGCCCCTCCACAGTTGGGAAAGTCCCAACGGTCAGCAAAGTGGGATGCCACAGTCTACCATTCCTGTGGAGTTAAAGGAAACTGTGGAGTCAAAACATAAAAAAAAAAAATTAGCCAACATCAGTATAAACATTTATTTTAATGAGTATTTAAAGACACAAATATGAGGTCAGATTTCTCACCCCCTCTGATGGCCCATTGTAAACATTTTGGGGGGGTTATAAATGAGTTTGGGAGCCAAAAAAAAGCCTCTGGCACTCTGCCTGAATTTAAGGACAACAATAACATTTGTACACATTTAGGGTGTATTTAGGGTAAAGCACTACTATGGAGCTGACAAAATACATTGTTGAGTGACTAGGTTAGGTGGATATGGGCCCAGGATAGCATGCTGGGGAGGTTAGTGAAGGCAAATATGCATGAAGAACTAAAAAGGAGCATTAAAAACTTACAGCATGCATGAGAACAAAGGGGACATTCACAGCATATTACAATCATGGTAATTAGGGAATTATGAAAGAAATATAATACATTAGCATAAATTACATACATAGAATGTGATGTTAAAGGAGAAAACTTATCCTAATATAGTCCTTCTGCAGGACCTGAATGATGGCAGAACAGGTCTCTGGAATAATGATCCCCAGAGCCTGGGGGGAGATGCCTGTAGAGAACTTGAGGTCCTGTAGACTTCTCCCTGTCGCCAAGTACCGCAACGTGGCGACTAGTCTGCTCCGGAGTGATGGCTTGCCACATGCAGGTGTCCTGCTTCGTAATATAAGGGGACAGCAAAGCCAACAGACGGTGAAAAAGGGGGTCCCTCATCCAAAGAGAAAATCTGTGAAATCATCAGGGTTTTTCTCTTGGATCTCACACAGCAAAGTCATGTAAGAGAATTGGTCACGCTGGAGCAACCAATTCTTGGTCCATGAACTCCTCCCCACCCTGTTCATGGACTGGACTTTGGTCAAAGCAAGAACCCCAACACCAAGCACCGTCATAGCATGAACTCTATGATAAGTACGTACCCGCAACATGGCTTCAAAATGGTCTGCTGGTCAGAACAAACTAATAGAATGCACTGAAAAACAGCAAGGCCTGTGAAGAGCAAGCTGAAAATCAGAAACCAGAGGACAAGAACGCACTGAAAAACAGATACGAACTGACTACACGCACTGAAAACCAGATACAAACCCACAAGCACAAACTGAAGAGCAGTAATGGACTGAAAAGCACGAAGCTGAAAAGCGCGAATCGTCTCTCACCAAACTTCTACTAACACGAGATATACACGAGATTAGCAGAAGGAGCCCAAAGGGTGGCGCACTGGCTATTGAACTTCCTTTTTCTAGTCTCGTCGTACGTGTTGTACGTCACGGTCGGAATTTGGTGTGACCATGTGTATGCAAGACAAGCTTGAGCGGAATTCCGTCAGAAAAGCCATCATACCTTTTTCCGACCAAAATCCAGATCGTGTGTACGCGGCATTAGAGTTCAGCAAGAAATGCCAACTTTTACAAACCTGTTCTGGTTAAACTGTGCAAAAAAACTAAAAAAAAGATTTGTTATTCACTTAACTACAGTAAAATAATAAGTTTTATAAACTACATTTGAAAAAACGTTATGTTTTTCTAGGGTTTGCAATTTTTCCAGAAGTTTAAAGTGTTTTAATTCTGCTTACTGAATTCACATTAAATTTAGCTCCAGATTATTTTGTAATATATAGTACACTATAATGTGGTGCGAATAGAATAATGAACATTTATAAAGCACTAATCAAGCTTTTTTTTAATTACATATTCTATACAGTGATTTTAGTTTAGAATTGCAAAATTGTTATTGCATTCCTAGGTGCTGTATACATGTAACTGGAACATACACTATATTGTCAAAAGTGTTAGGACACCTGACTTTACACGCACATGATTGTTTTAAAAAAGGCCTGGATTTTTTCCTAAATGTACATAACATAACTGGATACTAATCTTTATAGGTAATGTTAATCCAGGGAATATCCGATTGCCTCTTGAGGGATCAGGAAGGAATTTTTTTCCCCTGCAGGAGCAAATTGAATCATGCTTTATTGGGTTTTTTTGCCATCCTCTGGATCAACTATGGGTATAGGATTGCATATATAGGAATATATAATATATATACATATATATCTTTTAATGGTTGAACTTGATGGACTTGTGTCTCTTTTCAGCCAGACTAACTATGTAACTATGGACTTTAAGGGCATGCCAGTCTTAGTCTGCAGGGTTCAATATTGAGTTGGCCCAAAGCTATAACAGCTTCAACTCTTCTTTTGGGAAGGCTGTCCACAAGGATTAGGAGTGTGTCTATGGGAATGTTTGACCATTCTTCCAGAAGTGCATTTGTGAGGTCAGGCACTCGCTCTTCCATCTAAACTCGCTCATCCCTGTCTTTATGGACCTTTCTTTGTGTACTGATAATAATCCCACCCCCCCCTCCCCGCCACCAAATGATTTAGACCAGTGCACAAATCAAGGTCCATAAAGACATGGATGAGCAAGTTTGGGGTGGAGGAACTTGACTGGGCTACGCAGAGTCCTGACCTCAACCCAATAGAACACCTTTGGGATGAATTAGAGCGGAGACTGTGAGCCAGGGCTTCTTGTCCAACATCAATGCCTGACCTCACAAAGCACATCTGGAAGAATGGTCAAACATTCCCATAGACACATTCCTTAACCTTGTGGACAGCTTTTCCAGAAGAGTTGAAGCTGTTATAGCTAGTGGGCCAATGCAATAGTGAACCCTATGGACTAAGAATGGGATGCCATTAAAGTTCATGTGCATGTAAAGGCAGGTGTCCCAATACTTTTGAAAACATAGTGTATTTAAACTGATATTTTTTTTAGTTTACATTGTAGTGGACCTTGCACTAAAATGCAAAGTCTGTTTATGTAGCTGCCCCACCCATTACTCAACAATGCATTACAGAAATAAAAAAGAAAACAGCGAAAATTACTCCCAGCCTTCTAACAGCAAGGGTACATCAGTGGGAGTCTTGTGGGATGCTGGAAAACCCAAGGTTATCCCAAATCTGTAAAAATAAGATCACAAATCCTGTAAAAATATGCATATGTTCAGTGCTGTAGTGTCTTTTCTTTAGATTGAAATTGGAATTGGAATCCTGAGCTTTTCCAAGATCCCTTCTGTGAGGCCCAGTGAGGTTAGCAACAGGAAGAAGGAAGTGGCAGGAACCTGGGGGTTAGGTGAGTAATTTTCAAGCATTTTTTAAATTATTTTGTAATGCAGTCTTTGGTTAA
Source organism: Aquarana catesbeiana (assembly GCF_042186555.1). NCBI lineage: Eukaryota > Metazoa > Chordata > Amphibia > Anura > Ranidae > Aquarana > Aquarana catesbeiana. Next base: position 211,375,914 of record NC_133328.1, on the reverse strand, counting down.
TGAGGTTAGGGGCAGCCACAAATGCAGACCTTGGATATTAGTGCAAGGACTGCTTTAGTGTTGCTTGTTAAAAGTAAGGGAGAAGCTCATAATTTTTTTTAACAAAAACCCTCCCTAGCCCTATAAAATCACATAGCTACCCTATAAACTATGACTACCCCCCTCCCCCAAGAAACAGCTTACCTTAGCTGTGATGGCTATACTAGTTTCTTTTTTAGACCTGGTAATCCTGCAAATAACTGTAAAGCACAGCAAACCAAGGGGTTAACTGTGTTCCCTTCTACATGTTTCTAACTGAAGGGGGGGGGACTGATTAGAGGAAGCACGGATCGTGGTTCCTAGCTAATAGGAACACACAATCTGTCACTCCTCTCAGAACAGAACAGGGATTTGTGTGTTTACACACACACTTCCCTGTTTTGCCTCTCGTGCTCGCGATCGCTCGTGGCCGGCGGTCATCGCGACCATCGTCCCACGAGCATCAGCACCCCACCCCCACAGCGCCCCCTCCCGCGCGCCTTCTATCCCGATCCCACGAGCCGACATATAGCTATGACGGTTCGTGGGATCGCGTCGACCTGCCGCAGTAAAATGATGGCGGCTGGTCGGCAAGTGGTTAACAATTTGCATTGGCCTGTCACCATTAAATAATGACCCATAAAGCTCCATGATTTTAGCCCAAGTTAAAACTTAAGGGAATTGTAAAGGCAGAAGGTTTTTTCTATGCATTAAGATAAAAAAAAAACTTCTCTGTGCAGCAGCCCCCTTCAGCCCCCTAGTACTTACCTGAGCCCATGTTTATCCAGCAATGTTGCAGGAGTGCCTAAGCTGCCTGGGACTCCCCTCCTCATTAGCTCAGACAGCAGCGGGCGCAATTGGCAAAGTCTTTCAGCCAATCAGGAGAGAGAGGGGGGTGTTGTCCGGTCGCGGCTCCGTGTCTGAATGGACACAAGGAACTGTGACTCAACTCAGGTGGTGCCATAGGAAGCTGCTTGCTGTGGGAGCACTCAACAAGAGGGAGGGGCCAGGAGCACAGAAGAGGGACCCGAGAAGAGGAGGATCCAGGTTGCTCTGTGCAAAACCAACTGCACAGAGCAGGTAAGTATAACATGTTTGTTATTTCTTTGTTTTTTTAAATGCGACTTTACAATAACTTTAGTTTAAAAATTATTGAGCTGTTCTATTGCTTTTTGCTCCTCAAGCTGCACATTTGCATGAAGAAAAAAGTTGTTTTTCCACTTAACGCGCTGAAACATCCTTTTAATCAGCTTCACAGAACACTGACAGATAATATATACTCTCCCCATGTTAGTTGATCTACAGCTCTCCTTGGGACCATGCACAAGGCGATGCACAAGCTTCAGAGCATAAAGGAACCATACAACTGCCACAGTAAAACATTTTTATAAACTGAAAAAATAAATCAATCAAATGCACTCACATTAACTAGATCAGGTGTGCAGAAGAATCCTGGCCAGGGATACAAGGAGTTTCATAATGCTTGGTTTTATAATCACAATCATCTTTATGATAGAAATACAGTAATTCTATAATATATTTGTATAGCTTTTAAAGATAATATATAATTTGGCATTGACAATTATAGGGTAGTATTGATATATACAGTATCTCACAAAAGTGAGTACACCCCTCGCATTTTTGTAAATATTTTATTATATATTTTCATGTGACAACACTGAAGAAATGACACTTTGCTACAACGTAAAGTAGTGAGTGTACAACTTGTTTAACAGTGTAAATCTGCTGTTCCCTCAAAATAACTCAACACACAGCCATTAATGTATAAACCACTGGCAACAAAAATAAGTGAAAATGGCCAAATTGGGCTCATTGATGTTACAATGTCTCAGGTGTGAATGGGGAGCAGGTGTGTTAAATTTGGTGTTATTGCTCTCAATTTCTCATACTGGTCACTGGAAGTTCAACATGGCACTTCATGGCAAAGAATTCACTGCGGATCTGAAAAAAAGAATTGTTGCTCTAAAAAAAGATGGCCTAGGCTATAAGAAGATTGTCAAGACCCTAAAACTGATCTGTAGCACGGTGGCCAAGACCATACAGCAGTTTAACAGGACAGGTTCCACTCAGAACAAGCCTCACCGTGGTCGACCAAAGAAGCAAAGAACTCCCTGAGGATCTGAAAAAAAGTTCAGCATCATATCCAGAGGTTGTCTTTGGGAAATAGACGTATAATGTGCTGCCAGCATTGCTGCAGAGGTTGAAGGGGTGTGGGGTCAGCCTGTCAGTGCTCAGACCATACACTGCATCCAATTGGTCTGCATGGCTGTTGTCCCAGAAGGAAGCCTCTTCTAATGATGATGCACAAGAAAGCCCACAAACAGTTTGCTAAAGACAAGCAGACTAAGGACATGGATTACTGGAATAAACTTATTTGGTTCAGATGGTGTCACGCGTGTGTGGTGGCAACCAGGTGAGGAGTACAAAGACAAGTGTGTCTTGCCTACAGTCAAGCATAGTGGTGGGAGTGTCATGGTCTGGGGCTACATGAGCGCTGCCAGAACTGGGGAGCTACAATTCATTGAGGGAACCATGAATGCCAACATGTACTGTGACATACTGAAGCAGAGCATGATCCCCTGCCTTCAGAGACTGGGCCGCAGGGCAGTATTCCAACATAACGACCCCAAACACACCTCCAAGATGACCACTGCCTTGCTAAAGAAGCTGGGGGTAAAGGTGATGGACTGGCAAAGCATGTCTCCAGACCTAAACCCTATTGAGCATTTGTGGGGCATCTTCAAATGAAAGGTGGAGGAGCGCAAGGTCTCTAACATCCGCCAGCTCCATGATGTCATCATGGAGGAGTGGAAGAGGACTCCAGTAGCAACCTGTGAAGCTCTGGTGAACTCATTGTCCAGGAGGGTTAAGGCAGTGCTGGATAATAATGGTGGCCACACAAAATATTGACACTTTGGACACAATTTGGACATTTTCACTTAGGGGTGTACTCACTTTTGTTGCCAGTGGTTTATACATTAATTGCTGTGTGTTGAGTTATTTTGAAGGGACAGCAAATTTACACTGTTATACAAGCTGTACACTCACTACTTTACATTGTAGCAAAGTGTAATTTCTTCAGTGTTGTCACATGAAAACATATAATAAAATATTACAAAAATGTAAGGGGTGTACTTACTTTTGTGAGATACTGTATATGATAATGGATTTTGATTGATATTATATTGGTTTTATTTTAGGAAGATTTGCATGTAAGTGACATACTGTATATATTAACTATTGGGTTTATTTTATATTTATTTATGTAATCCACCAGTATAGATATGTCTTTGAGTGGTCCGGGTTTCAAATCCAGCATGCTAATGGGTTAAGAAACTCTTTATGCTGTGGCCAGTCAGTAAAGACATACAATGGAGCTTACCCAAAGTACTCCTACCATGCCTATATTAAACAGTGGGCAGGGCGGTACTGGTAAGCTTGAGAAAGAGGAACACGCCCTCTAAACGCATGCCATTGTGGCAACCTGGTAAGGTTGACCAGGGAGTGTCCAGCTATCTCACATATGCCAACAGTGCTCTGTGAGCTACACTGGGGTGCAGAATTTAAACTGCCTGGAAAAAGTATTCATACCCCTTTAAATTTTCTACATTTTGTCATGTTACAACAAAAAATAGAAATGTATTTTATTGGGATTTTATGTGATAGACCAACACAAAGTGGCACATAATTGTGAAGTGGAAGGAAAATGATAAATGGTTTTCAAAAGGTTTTACAAATAAATATCTGAAAAGTGTGGGTACATTTGTATTAGCTCCCCTGAGTCAATACTTTGTAGAACCACCTTTTGCTGCAATTACAGCTGCAAGCCTTTTTGGGTATGTCTCTACCGGCTTTGCACATCTAGAGAGTGAATTGTTTGCCCATTCTTCTTTGTAAAATAGCTCAAGTTCTGTCAGATTGGATGGAGAGTGTCAGTGAACAGCAATTTTCAAGTCTTGCCACAGATTCTCAATTGGATTTAGATCTGGGCTTTGACTGGGCCATTCTAACAAATGAATATGCCATCATTAAATGGTGGCCCGCAGTCCAGGCATGGCCCGCGGGATGCTTCTGCCTGGACCGCCAGGCTGTCAGTGTAGTACCAGTCATTGGTTTGCTGGGACCTCGGGGTTTCCCAGCAACCAATGATGTTGCGTGTATGCTCCCCACCTCCTGATCCTCACCGCTCTCTCACTCTCTCCCAGCTGGGCGGGACATCACATGTGCCACTTCCCCCTGCTGCTCGCAGCTCCCAGCTCCCAGCTCCCGTCTCCCTGCTCCTGGCTCTCATGCAAGGTATATCTCACAGCTTCCGCCCCACTGCAGCTCGCCAAATGTGCTCTCTCCTGCCCTCAAGGTATGTGGGGCATAATCTGTTAAGGTGAACACCGATGGGCAGAATGTGTTAAGGGGCACACTGATGGGCATATTTTGTTAAGGGGCACACTGATGAGCACATTTTGTTGTGCCCATCAGAGTACCCCTTAACATAAAATGTGCCCATCAGCATGCCCCAAAAAAGTGTGCCCATCAGCATGCCCCTTAATGTAAAATGTACCCATCAGAGTGCTCCCTAACAAAAATAAGAGTCGTGCTGATGGGCACATATTATGTTAATGAGGAACTTTGACGGGACACCTGAAGTGATGGGGACACCTGATGTAAGGGGCCACTCTGATGGGGAACCCTGACGTAAAGGGACACTCTGATGGGGACACCTGATGTAAGGGGGCACTGTGATGGGGACACCTGATATAAGGTGGCACTGTGATAGGGACACCTGATGTAAGGGGGCACTGTGATGGGGACACCTGATGTAAGGTGGCACTGTGATGGGAACACCTGATGTAAAGTGGCACTCTGATGGAGACCTCTGATGTAAAGGGGCACTCTGATGGGCACACCTAATGTAAAGGAACACTCAGATGGGGACACCTGATATAAAGGGGCACTCTGATGATGGCACCTACTATAAGGGGATACTCTGATGGGGACAAATACTGTATGGGGGCACACTGATGGGAGACACCATATGTAAGGGCTCCGTCTGATGAAGAAACCTGGTGGGATTACCTGACATAAGGGGATACCCTGATGGTGGCAACTGATTTATGGGGATAGTCTGATGGGGACACCCAATGTAATGAATTACCATGGCAGGGGTACCTGATGTAAGGGGAAACACTATTGCCTTAATGCTATTACTGTAAGAAAAGTTTTTATGTTTAGGGTCTTTGTGCTGCTGGAAGGTGAACCTTCGCCCCAGTCTCAAGTCTTTTGCAGACTCTAATGTCGTGTACACACGGCCAGACTTGCCAACGGGCTAAACTCTATCGGCATTTCCGATGGAAAGATTTAGAACCTGTTCTATATCTGAGTCCGTCGGAAATGCTGACAGAAAAAGTCTAATGGGGCATACACACGGTCAGAATGTCCGACCGAAAGCTCTCATCTGACTTTTTCTGTCGGAAAGTCTGGCTGTGTGTATGCGGTATAACAGGTTTTTTTCTAAGATTGCCCTGTATTTGGCTCCATCCCTCTTCCCAGCTTCCCTGTCCCTGCTGAAGAAAAGCATCCCCACAACATGATGCCACCACTACCATGTTTTACAGTGGGGGGGGGGGTGTTCCGGGTGATATGCAGTGTTAGTTTTCTGCCACACCTAGTGTTTTGCTTTTAGATCAATTTTGGTCTCATCTGACTAGAGTACCTTCTTCCACATGTTTGCTGTGTCCCCAGCATGGCTTCTCGCAAACTGCAAACGGGACTTCTTTCAACAATGGCTTTCTTTCAGCAATAGCTTTCTTCTTGCCACTCTTCCATAAAGTCCAGATTTGTGGTGTGCACGACCAATAGTTGTCCTGTGGTGAACGGCCAAGTCTTGGTAGGTTTGCAGTTGTGCCATACTCTTTCCTTTTTCAGATGATGGATTGAACAGTGCTCCGTGAGATGTTCAAAGCTTGGGATATTTTTTTCTAACCTAGCCCTGCTTTAAACTTCTCTACAACTTTATCCCTGACCTGTCTGGTGTGTTCCGTGGCCTTCATGATGCTGTTTGTTCACTAAGGTTCTCTAACAAACCTCTGAGGGCATCACAGAACAGCTGTGTTTATAATGAGATTAACTTACACACAGGTGGACTCTATTTAGTAATTAATTAGGTGACTTCTGAAGACAATTGGTTCCATTAGATTTTAGTTAGGTGTATCAGAGTAAAGGGGCTGAATACAAATGTACGCCACACTTTTCAGATATTTATTTGTAAAACTATTTGGAAACCATTTATCATTTTCCTTCCACTTCACAATCATGTGCCACTTTGTGTTGGTCTATCATATAAAATCTCAATAAAATACATTTACATTTTTAGTTGTAACATGACAAAATGTGGAAAATATCAAGGGGTGTGAATACTTTTTGAAGGCACTGTAGCTGGGAGTATATGTGATCCTTTCAACCTGTTTGTCTGCACAGCCTGAAGTGAGCGAGAGAGGCTGTTATAAAACACCTTGTATCCCTGTTCCCTTACATTTTACATAAACCAGGGTATACAGCATTACAAAAATAATGATAACAATAATGCTATGTGCACAAAAATTCACATAAATCCATATTTGATTATCAATAGCAGAAAAAACTTAAAGCATGTGCATAATTGAAAAGTCCACATTGAAAGTCCTTTAAAGTGTAAATCATTCAAATAGTATGTTAATCTTTCCTATAATATACTCCAAGAAAACGTGAGGCAATGTTCCATTGCACCATCATCATCTACCAAGAACACACTCTCACTTTAAACGTTGGACCTTGATATTATAAGAGGTCTATAAAGCAGGTTCATTTCAATGTAGCCAGGGTTAGCTACAATGGACAAACAGGCCACTTCCTCTGTTGCTATAATGGTTTAAGGATACACTCAGAAAGTTTGTTGGCATCTCATAGGGTGGAGACCATCAACCAGCAGTTGGCGCAAAGCTAGGGTTTATGGTGTTGTGCTTCTGCAATCCCTAGGTTACCAAAGAATGCTTCCAAACACTACAGACAGTCCTATCTCCTAAAGGAGTGTCTGTAGTGTTTGGAAATATTTAGTGACCAGGGTACCCAGGATTTGCAGGGGTGCAACACCAGTAACTCCAGCCTGGATGCAAATCTTGTTTTGGGCAACTTCTGGGTGATGGTCTCCTCTCTACCAACAAACTGCCTGGGTATATACTTATGCTATTATATTGACAAAAAGGGGGGCTGGTTGTCCATTGAAGCTAATCATGGCAACTATGGACCTTATAATATTAAAGTGGTTGTTACCTCAGAAACTGTATGTCACTGGCAGCCCCTCTAGTATAACTAGGCATAACACACTGTATAAATGTTTTATTAAAACAAAGCTTCTAAAATGAAGTGATCCAGGGCTTCTGCGGGAGAGGCTGAGATCTCCCTCTGACTTCAGCCTGGGAGGTCACATGGCCTCTCAGCTCCTCCCGCAGAGGACCTGGATTGGCGTAGGAGACTGGCCGGGAGTCACGTGACCGGCCTGAAGATAGCTGTACAGAGGAAGCTTTGTTTTAATAATACACTTATACAGTGTGTTATGCCTAGTACTAGAGGGGCTGCCAGTGACAATTTCTAATCTTTTATTTTTTAATAAAAGCACCGGGGGGGTGAAGACAGAGACACAGACATGGGAGCTGACAGGCAAGGAGGGAGGGGGAGAGGAGTACAGAGGAGAGCTGACAATGACAGAGGGACGCAAGCTGTCCCCTGTAGTCAGGGCACAATAGCCCTGATTATCGTGGTCATCTCACAGAGAGGGACACAGTAAGTGGCAGGATCAGGCAGGTTTTTTATAGTTTAGAGAGGGGCAGATTAGACAGCACAAGGACTGTGCTGTTTAATCTGCTATAAGGGAACAGGATCTTTTTTTTTTTTTTTAAGGTTACAAACACTTTAAGGTTAAACACTTAAGGTAAGAGTGTGTAAACGAGAGATGGTGTTAGTGTGGTGGAATATTATCTCACATCTTTTTGGAGTATATAATAAGAGAGGCGTATAAGTTGCACGCACGGTCATATCTGAAGATCTTTTGATACTAGCAGTTAAGGATGAGCTCCGGCTTGTTCACATGGCCCATGTGCAGAGCCCGCCAGGAAGTCGGCACTGCACTGCGCTAATCACAGGCAGTGAGACATTGTCCCAATGCATGGCTGCAGGGATCGGGAAATGTCTCACTGCCTGTGAACACGCTGGAGCTTATCCTTACTAGCAGTCATGCTTAATAAAAATAGATCAGAAATGAAATAGCAAAATATTTTAAGACAAAGCATCAATTGGTCTGATGTAGATGTATATATAAAATGCTATTCATGTGGTCAAAACATGACAACTATTAAACTACAAAAGTAAGTACTTCATATGCACATAAGCATTTCAATCGTTACTTTTCTGCTGCAGGTAAGAAAAAAAATGATAATTGTCAGCAAGGACAGTATTTTTATTTTTTAGTCCTCTGGTTTTAATATCTACCAGCTCTGTTGGACAGTGTACAGGGAAGGTTTTCTCAGAGAAAATAGCATAGTTGTTTAGTAAGCAATACTAGCATTAAACATATTGATGATCACATGGAGATGTACTCACTGAGATTTGATGGTACTATTCAGCTATATGAGACACCATAGTCTTCTAGGCCAAAGCTACTGTACTTGGTGATTGGTTGCATCTCAGTTGTGCAACCGAAATTGAGCATGATTAATTGCAGAAGAATACCCAATAATTGCTTAATGTACAAAGGTTAAGTATGAAGCACTTGAAATACAGCTAAAGTGCAAGATTAAAAGTCCAATATATACACTAATATATACTCCAATATACAGTATATTGAGTCCATATGCTTCTCTTGTCAGACCTGTTACGGGTTCTGACTATTATCATTTGCGGCAGCCAGCTGTCAGAGCAGAAAAAGACCCTGTGTGCAGTGAGAGAGGAAGAGAGAGCAGCGCCACTCTGAGTGCAGCATGTAGTTAAAAGCATCAAGTTTTTAATGGTCATATTCAACTCACATTTTAATGGAAGTAAACAGGCATGTATGTCAAATAGTCCATGGGAGTCCCTTCCGCACAGCTAGGCAGCAGAAATCGCCAGTCCCGGCAGCTCCGGTGGTGCCCGAGGCTCTGAGGCTGGAGGCTTGCTTAATGTACTTAGTACACTTGATTTGCTTATAATTGCACAATACTGTATCTGTATGGGGTTCATTTCTACTACATCCTACTGTGTAGCTTTTATCATAGAAATTATTGTTTTTATCAGCAATCAATCACTACCCTTCAGTGATTAATTGTTGGTGATTTTAGCATAACAGAGCTTCTAACAGTAATGAAAATGCTCTGTACATCCCATAACAGGGGCAACACAGCTTCAAACTACAGAATAAACCTGTACAGCAAAGGCACTTGTTTTACATGCAATTGAGCTGTAGAGAATATATCTGAAGCAAAACAAAGCATAAATACAAGGACAGCATACCCCAGATGCCCAAATGTACAACATTTGTTCCATATGTAACTTGTTAAGTGATCCAGTAATTTGTGATGATCTTAAATGAGGGAATATATCAGTTCTCTGTACAGCATTGACTTTCTACATTTTGTCAGCTGCATATAAGCTTGGCCCTAGCCTAGACACTACTATCCTTCTTTAGTTATTTTCATTGTCAATAGACATGGTACAATAAACATCAAAGAAATAGTCCAGTTTTCATTCTTATGGTTGCTTTTATAACACAATGGAAACTCCTTGCAGCTTGTACATTCTTTCCAAATGATGAGGACCTAATGTCAGAGGATGAAAATGACTTAAAAGTGAAAGGCAACAGAGAACATGTTACTTTATTGTTTTTTATTTGTATTCTTTTAACTTTTTTGCATGCATTAGAGTACTGACTCTAATTATTCATGGCTGAGGGTAGGCTATTATGTCATTTGTGTTTAGCCTAGAGAAATAAAACAGATTTACTGCACAACACACAAGCATGCAGACATTTCCAACGCAAGTTATCTTGAAAGCATATTTTTAGCACATATTTTTATATTTTTAAGCTGATTCAAATTGCATGCCTATGTATTTTAAATATATGAGTACGGTTGGCAATATGCAAAAGTTTATAAAGCATCAGACCTGCAAAATATCCCTTTCTCATCAAAACTGTCAATCTACCATTCAGTTCATGTCAGGAGCTATGTCTATGAACTATGAAGAGGGGTTCTGGTTTTGGTATGAACTTTTCTAATCATGGTTTATGTCTAAACTGACCTCGTAACTGGGGATGAATGAACTGGGAACAATTCAGTTTGCAGTAGGTTCAGAAAACCCAAACCCAAACATAGCACAATTTTTTTTCTGGCCTTTTATAAGATCAGTTTGCAAGTGTTTAAATAAAAATGGCTTGGGTAGCTGGGCACTGATGTACCAAAGCAAAAAATAAATTAATAAATACTACTGTTCAGATGTACTCCTTTAAAAATAACAGATCCTCAAAAGTGGCAGGTCATAGTGGATCAACATTGTCAGATACCACTTATGATAACAGAAATTGATCTATATTGCTGAATGACTTTGGATTTATGCCATGGAACATTGTTTATTCTTTCCCCAAAGAGGGATTTTTCAATAGTGTGGATATTTTTTTTCTCCTGCCCTATATTCACCTCATGTAGTCACTTAACAATGTATTTTGTCAGCTCCATAGTAGTGCTTTACCCCAACCCCCCTAAAATGTTTAGAAATGTGATTTTTGCTTTAAATTTAGGCAGAGTGCCAGAGGCTTTTTTTTTGTAGTGTCCCCAAATCATTTTTAGTAACCCTCCCTCCCCCAACTGCTAAGTCAGTTGATCCCAATTCTCTATCTATCCTCAATCATCTATCTGCTGACTTTGCCAAACCCATACACACTACACCCATCTCTTTACTGGTCAGATGTATGGCTGAATTCCCCAATGCATGTAGAGCAAGGGCCTGCCTGTATACTTTCCGATGGTAGTGTTTAAAGTTTTTGTATTCTATTATTATCTTGATAGGTAATATCATAATGTCCAAAGGTCCTCAAATGTGTACAGTGTGTATTTATATCTTTGTATTATGACACTTCTTACCTGTCCAGTGGGTTGCCAATAGTGTAACTAAGGAGGGGCTGTTCCAAGTAATACCCTGTATTTAGGCATTCATCTCTCAATGAAGTGAAGAGGGTTACCTGTCCAAGATTCCACCCCCCCCTATAATGTTATAAATGGCCCATGAGAGGGGGGAGGGGGAATATGATAGGTGTACCTTATACTTTGGTGTTAATTTTCCCTTAATAAATGCTATCTGGAGGTTGGCCAAGAATGTTTGTGTCTAATCTGCTTTCCATGTTTATGTGCAAAAATAGTAATTCATTTTTGTTTTCCTCAACAGTTTCCTTCCACGCCACAGAAATGGCAGACTGTGGCCTCCCACTTTGCCCAGCGGTGGGACTTTCCTAACTGCGGAGGGGCAATTGATGGGAAACACGTCCACATCGTCCAACACCCAACTCGGGGTCGTACTATTTCAACTATAAGGGGTTCAATAGTATTGTGATGTTGGCGGTGGTGTCGGCTAATTACACATTCTTGTATGTGGGCATGGGGAAGAATGGCCGGATGTCCGATGGTGGAGTCATCACCCAGATGGAGTTCTACAGGCGTCTCTAGAATGGCAGCTTGGACTTGCCACCTCCAGAGGACAATGTGGAAGGACTCCCATTCGTCTTCGTTGCGAATGAAGCGTTTGCGCTGGGGGACCATCTTATGCGGCCATTCCCGATGAGGACCCTCACCCCCGAACAGAGGGTTTTTAATTACCGGCTGGCCAGAGCCAGAAGAGTGGTGGAGAACACATTTGGAATCATGGCACCTGGTTCTGCCTATTTCTGACACCCATCCATATGGCGGAGTATAAACTTAATCATCTAATCCCGGCGTGCTGTGTTCTCCATAACTTTTTATGCCAACATTCTGCCAACTATGCTGGCTCAGTTGGGCCTGAGGCGGGAAATCTACATGATACAACCCTGACGGTGCTTGAAAGTGGCCGTCCTGGCTTGCCCTCCCTGAGTGCCCGCGATGTCTGGTTAAGATACCTTGAGTTCTTTGCGGGTAGGGGGGCCATCAATATGCCAGACAATTTGTGAAGCATTTATCAGATAAAAAAAAAATCTAATCTTTGGTGACATTTACTGCTTGTGTTTGTTTTAGCTGACAGCAATGTGTGGAGTCGTGAAAATGGCGTGATTGTGTAACCTTATACAAAGCACTGTTGGCTGTTATTAACTAAAGGCGTAGACACTTTTTATACTACAAGTGCACTTGAAACTGCACTGAAACTGCACTTGTATTGCAAAGAGGATTTGCCCTTAAGAAATAACCCCCATTTTCTCAGAAAACAGCAATTACATCACCACAAAAGTGTTGTAGCGTTGAGACAATAATGCACACATTCTTGATTAACAAACTTTTTAATACCTGCACAATGACATGTGCATTTAGAAACGGTTTTTAAAACAAACCAACATGTTTGTTGTATAACAATTTTTGGGGTGGCATTATCAAAAATAGAAATGTCCATTTACGATAAAACAGGCCTGTGTAAAACCAACAAGAAACACAAAAAACTTGAACTTACAAAGTTCACATATGGTAAAACTTGAAGGCAATATCAGACATGAGTATTTAGGAACTGTGTTTGATATTGCGTTCAGATGGGGTGAAGTCACCCCTTGAAAAGCCAAATTTGGAAGATGCACACCAAATTACGAATGTCAACATGTGCTAGCTGCCATCACGGGGGATCAAGGGACGTGTTTTGGGGGAGCAACCCCTTCCTCACAGCTACTTTATTATTGAGGAAGGGGTTGCACCCCCAAAACGCGTCCATTGATCTCCCGTGATGGCAGATAGCACATGTTGGCACACTGTGTGCATCCTCCAAATTTGGCTTTTCGAAACATCGCTCAAAAATTTAAAAGATTGTAGCACACAAAAAAAGATAGTGATTTTGTGGGGTTTTAAATTCGCCCCAAAACATCAATGATGTTATTATTTTTTTGAATCACATCATTGATTTTTTTTCTTGAGGTTTTCCAATTCTAAATTACACCCCATGATCTCCCCGATCAGGATCTGGGCACTTTCTGATGTGAAAGGATCTCGATCCACAACATCACGATCACCTAAAAAGAGAGAAACCAAACAAAAACAGGTATCAAAAAACTGCCAGCATCCATCTCTTACTTGAGTCTGTGGTCGCAGACACTCACCTGTTGTGGTGCCAATTTCCACCACATCTTCTTCCTCCTCCTGCTCAGCTTGGGTTGGGGGTATTTCACCTTCTTCCAGAGGTGGGGGGTCTGTGGTCTCCTCGGATGAGGGCTGTCCTGCGAGTCTTTTCTCCCCTATGTAAAACAAAAAGGGTATAATTAGCACACAGATATTTGATGGCAGAACTATAAATAGGAAACATTGCTTGGAAGTGGGGTACAATTGTCAATTTTAGCTGAGTTCCAAGATGTAGGTTTTTTAGTGTCCTTTGTCAACCTGCAATACTTTACCTGTTTTGTACAAGCTTCACAGATGGAGACCCCCTATAGTATGCACTGGATCACCTGTGTGCCCCCCCTAATAAAAAGGGGGTTCTTGTGTCCCACACTAGTGCTCCAGTGTCCAGATGTGAAAACAGCTGCTGAGTGTCCTCTCCTTACACAGAATCTAGTTTGCATTTCATTCTAGTAACAAACCCATCTACACAACCAAATATTTTGCATCCAAGTAGGCCCTAAAAATGTAGGAAAATGCATATGGCCTAAACAATGGTGTTTTATAGGCCGAAAGAAAAATGTTTGATACGAACGAATAATGGGCCCATGAACATTAAAATTGAAATTTTAAACTGTACAACACTTAAGAAAAGCATATGGAACAGCACGAACGTAATAAAGACAAAAGGAATAGGAACACAGCACAACTACTTACTTTTTTGAAGCACTCTCCGGATCTTTCGGTACTGCTCGGGCTCTCTTAATTTCAGGTCCGACCAAGCTTCCTGAGCTGATCTTTCGATCGTCGTACCCCGAAATTCCTGTGCAGACTTTTGACCACTTTCGCTATGATCTTGGCCTTTCTGATATTGGGGTTGGGGTAAGGCCCATACTTCCCGTCACAGTCGGCCTTCTTCAGGATGTCGACCATCTCCAACATCTCCCCAAAGGACATATTTTTGGCCTTAAATCTTCTCCTTCTGGATCGGGACGTGTCCGGATCCGGGCTTTCCTCCTCCTCCTCCTCGTTCCTGTAATTAGCACGCACCTGCTCTGACTCCGCCATGTGCTCTTCACCCACTGTGCCGAACGAAAAGGGGCGGGGAATAGACTAGAAAGAACGTCAGGGGCGGGCGGAGTTACACGCATGCGCAGTGTGTATAAAGCGTACCACAGGTGCGTATTACATACCATCTGTGAGCGGAGGAAGGAACATTGGAGGCGCCGATCGTAAGAACGATGGTAAGAGACATACTTGTGCCTATACTGCTTCTACATTGAGGCCTATATTGTAACAAGATTAGGAGAGTTTTGGCTGACATTAGGGTTTGTCTTGTGTTGTGTCTTGCAGTTAAAATGGATATCTTGAATGATACAGACTTCATGGCAATCTTCATTGACATGTTCAGGGAGCTGCCTAGTCTGTAGGAGATCAACCACCCACATTACAGGAACCAAACAAAGAGGAAGGCAGCGCTGGATCAATTGTTGGAAATTGTGAAGCAGGTGATCCCCACGGCAGACATCACATATTTGAAGATCCTAATTGGTGGCCTGAGGAGTGCATATGTAAGGGAGCGCCAGAAAGTCCAGGATTCGCAGAGATCCGGAGCAGCAGATGACATCTATGTCCCCAGGATGTGGTACTATGACAGGCTGCATTTTCTGGCAGGCCAGACTGAACCCGGGTCATCCCTCTCCAGTCTTCCTTCCACGCTTCCTTCCCCCCCAGCTGAGGCTTTTGACGCCCAACCTGGGCCTTCCAGGCAACAACATGTGGAGGAGCCCAGATTGAGCCAGGTATAACATTCCTCTAAATATTGCTGGTTGTCCAATCAATGATGTTAACTAGATTTTAGTTTGGAGTACTAATTTATGATTGTGATTGATGATGCAAAAACTAAAACCATGTCCCTTTTTCATACACAGGGAAGTCTCAGCCAGGAGGTGGCCGGGCCAAGCCGCCTGACTGATCTGCAGGTCCCCCCTACACCTGGAAAGAGAAAGTGGCAGGAGGAGGAGTGCCCTAGAGGAAGCTGCCATAGGCCTCTTTGGGAGGGCTACAGAGGCCCTGGGAGCACCACACACCGTGGAAGATGACTTCGCTGCCATCATTGCCTCTAAAATGCAGAGGATGGAGGAGGGACAACAACTCATGTGTGAGTCGTTAATATTGGAGGCTCTTAATAAGGGGATGAGGGCCCAAATTACATCTGATACACACCTTTGTGAACTCACACATGGTCCTCCTCTTCCTCCTGCAGGTCCTCCTCCTTCTCCTCTAGGTCCTCCTAGTCCTCCTCCTCCTGCAGGTCCTACTCCTCCTCCTGCCACATCTCCAACAGCAGAGCCACAGCCCAGAATGAAGCGTGGAAGGAAGACCAGAAAGTGAGGACCCTGGATCCAGTCTGGTCGGCCAAAAGATGCAGCCTCTTGTGGTACCACAGCCTGGGGACACAGATGTCATCTGCTGCTTTCCAGATCTCTGGGACTTCTGGACCAGACTGCCCTCCCTTACATATGGACTCCTCAGGCCACCAATTTTGATGTTCAAGAATTGATGTCTGCCCTGGGGGTCTTTGCTAATTTCTCCTGTTTATCCAGCATTGCCTCCCTCTTTGTTTGGTTCTGAGCCCTTAATAAAGGATTTTTAGTTTGAATTATACTTGCCTATGTGTGTTTTACTTCAAAAAGGACAGTTTGTTTGTGAGGATTCAGGTACATTTAAAAAATACAATGTGAAATTAAAAAGGGACACCAACAACAAACAATCTCCTTGAGATTAAATAATAAAAGATAATAATGGTGTTGTGGTAACTTGACACACAAAACACACGCAAAAATAGTCTGGAGTAAAACTAAAAATAACATTAAACAAAGATCAGCCTTTGAAAAACTACAAACATAAAATCCAAAAGAAAAATGGCTTTAAATCAAAAAAAAAAACAAAAAAAAAAATTTTTTTGTACGATGTGACAAATAACAATATATTCAGGGAATCCCAAGGAGCAAAAAAAAATAAGTTTGTGAGAAGTGTGTGTGAATATGAGCAGCAAAACAACTTAATTCTTGTCACATTATAAAGAAGAAGAGAGTGCGCTGTATTAAACCATTTTTAACATTGCAGCGTGACGAAAGTGCTGTATCCATTGCGAACGCTAATTTTACCTGACCGAGCTGTTCCGTGTCGGAATTTCTTTTGAGCATGCATGGCACTTTGTGCGTCGGAACAGGCCACACACGGTCGGAATTGATGGGATCAGATTTTGTTGTCGGAAAATTTTATATCCTGCTCTCAAACTTTGTGTGTTGGAAAATCCGATGGAAAATGTCCGATGGAGCCCACACACGGTCGGAATTTCCGGCAACACGCTCCGATCGGACATTTTCCATCGGAAAATCCGACCGTGTGTACGGGGCATTAGACTGGGATGCCATTAAAGTTCATGTGCGTGTAAAGGCAGGCATCCCAATACTTTTGGTAATATAGTGTATATGTTTGTTTGAGCTTTGAGGTGCACACCCTGATGCATTTATATAGGTATTTCCAGGGCTTGGTTCTGATTCACCAAAGAAACCTTAACATCTTTCTAAAATGTGGTAAATACAAAGCAGTTTTGTAATACTGATAAAAATAGTTAACTAGGCTGAATCTAAATAAGGAGATGACAATCAGCATTGCACAGACATGTGGACAGGCTTTCTAGTATTAGTGCTATGCGGTGACACTTGCCAGCATTTTTTCCAGCATTCCATCACTTTCACATTACTTTTCTTAAAAACTATTTAAAATATGAAACTATATATATGCCTGAAGCCTCGCTATTCATCTTGTCAAACAATAGCCACATTTGGCGGTTCTTGATTATATATTTTTTTATTAATAACACTAGAAGGTTTTGTTTCTTTCAGTCAATTATTTTAGCCAGCAACTGTTTCACTGATAGTGATGCATTGTGTGAATGTTGTATAAATTAACATTCTTCAATTTACAGAGTCTCTGAAGACCTTATCTAACCCAGCCTGTTTCTAAATAAACTAGTGTGGGGAAGCTTGTGATAGGTAACAGTTATTTTAACAGTTACATTGTTATTAGCATTGTCAGCAAACAGAGTTCCATAAATACCATGTCATAAATCCACAGTGCGGCTGTTCCTCTGTTTAAATGAATGAAAGGGGAAATGTTTTGCTTATGTGATCTCTGAGGATAAGAGTCATTTGCTAATAAAAAAAATAAAATAAAATCACAAGTTTCACTAGGTCATAGAAATAATATAATTATTAAATTATTTTTAGAGTGCATGAAAACTCTAACTGAATTACATTTAGTTTGCAAAATTTCTGTGTATCAGAAATAATTACCACTTGTTTACATAAAATATTTTTTTTTTTCAAATTTGAATTCTTTTTTGCATACTGGGACTGCTAATCTCCATCAGCCTCTTTGCAGTCACTTCCCATCTTTTTGCATGCACTTCACTGGATCAACTGTGGGTATAGGATGGTGTATATGGGATTTTATGTTTTTTTTTTTTTTTTTATTGGTTGAACTAGATGGCCTTGTGTCTTTTCTCAAAAAACTATGTACAGTATCTCACAAAAGTGAGTTCACCCCTCACATTTTTGTAAATATTTTATTATATCTTTTCATGTGACAACACTGAAGAAATGACACTTAGCTGTAATGTAAAGTAGTGAGTGTACAGCTTGTATAACAGTGTAAATTTGCTGTCCCCTCAAAAATGTCCAAAATGGGCCCAAATGTGTCAATATTTTGTGTGGCCACCATTATTTCCCAGCACTGCCTTAACCCTCTTGGGCATGGAGTTCACCAGAGCTTCACAGATTGCCACTGGAGTCCTCTTCCACTCTTCCATGAGGACCTGACGGAGCTGGTGGATGTTAGAGACCTTGCGCTCCTCCACTTGAGGATGCCCCACAGATGCTCAATAGGGTTTAGATCTGGAGAAAAGCTTGGCCAGTTCATCACCTTTACCCTCAGCTTCTTTAGCAAGGCATTGTCATCTTGGAGGTGTGTTTGGGGTCATTATCATGTTGGAATACTGCCCTGCGGTCCAGTCTCCGAAAGGATCATGCTCTGCTTCAGTATATCACAATACATGTTGGCATTCATGGTTCCCTGAATGAACTGTAGCTCCCCAGTGCTGGCAGCACTCATGCAGCCCCAGACCATGACACTCCCCCCACCATGCTTGACTGTAGGCAAGACACACTTGTCTTTGTACGCCTCACCTGGTTGCCGCCACACACGTTTGGCACCATCTGAACCAAATAAGTTTATCTTGGTCTCATCAAACCACAGGACATGGTTCCAGTAATCCATGTCCTTTAGTCTGCTTATCTTCAGCAAACTGTTTATTTCCAAAGATAACTTCTGGATATGATGCTGAGCACGTGCACTCAACTTCTTTGGTCGACCATGGTGAGGCCTTTTCTGAGTGGAACCTGTCCTGTTAAACTGCTGTATGGTCTTGGCCATCATGCTGCAGCTCAGTTTCACGGTCTTGACAATCTTCTTATAGCCTAGGCCATCTTTATGTAGAGCAACAATTCTTTTTTTCAGATCCTCAGAGAGTTCTTTGCCATGAGGTGCCATGTTGAACTTCCAGTGACCAGTATGAGAGAGTGAGAGCGATAACACCAAATTTAACACACCTGCTCCCCATTCACACCTGAGATCTTGTAACACTAATGAGTCACGTGACACCTTGGAGGGAAAATGGCTAATTGGGCCCAATTTGGACATTTTCACTTAGGGGTGTACTCACTTTTGTTGCCAGCAGTTTAGACATTAATGGATGTGTGTTTAGTTATTTTGAGGGGACAGTAAATGTACACTGTTATACAAGCTGTACACTCACTAGAAAGTGTAATTTCTTCAGTGTTGTCACATAAAAAGATATAATAAAATATTTCAAAAAACCTAAGGGGTGTACTCACTTTTGTGAGATACTGTAACTACAGTATGTAACTTCATCAACAGCTGCACATCATTTCTCATCATTTATCAGGCAGGTTTCCTGATAATGACAACAGTGGAACATGCCTGTGCATAGTCACTTGTAGACTCTTTTGGAAGACAGTGTGATAGGGCAACAGTCCCGGAGCACATTGGCGAGCCAGGGGCGGACCATTGTCATCCTATAACGGGAAACGCCTGAAGAAGGACCTTCATGGCAGGACTACCAAGGAGTACTTAGAAATAATTGATTTAAAAATATTGAAAATTACTTTTGAAATTGTTGCAATATATTAAATATTACAGTATATGAGACTTTAGCAATTGGGTTTACATCGCTGTGCTGCACATTTGGTGGTAACCTGCGACATATGTAATTGCTCATGTATTCTCCTATCTCACCTGTGACCTTAATGCCCACATATTTAAACTCTTCCACTCATTTAAGCTGTGTCTGGGTATCAGGTCTAGTGGATGAGGGGTGCAGCAGGAAAAGTACAGACTTATCCCAGTTGATGCATATACCCGAGTAGCCACTGCACTGGTCAACTAGGGATAGTGCTTTTTGAAGGGATGTGGATGCATCAGCTAGATAAAGCAGAGCATCGTCCGCATAAAGGGAGAGCTTTTCTTCAATGGACCCAACTTGTATACCCCTCACTTCCCTGTCCTCTCGAATGAGGGCGGCCAGGGGTTCCAAAGCCAGGGCAAACAGCCCTGGAGATAGGGGACACGTATCGTTTCACGGTTCAGCGGAAATGGTTCCGATAGACGACCATTGTTGTGTACCCTAGCTTGTGGATTAGCATACAGCAGCTTTACCCATGACATGAATTTAGGGCCAAAGCCAAATTTAGAGAGAACTGCACATGGTTCCGATAGACGACCATTGGTGTGTACCCTAGCTTGCAGATTAGTATACAGCATCTTTACCCATGACATGAATTTAGGGCCAAAGCCAAATTTAGAGAGAACTGCCCACAGATATCCCCACTCAATGGAGTCGAATGCCTTCTACACGTCTAGAGAGGCCAGCAGCCCCTCGCCTTCCTGACCCACTCTGGCAATGTGGGTGAAGAGTCTCCTGATGTTGATATCTGTGCCTCTACCTGACATGAATCCTGTTTGGTCAGGGTGGACAAGGGCTGTTATAACTGTGTTTAGTCTGTTGGCTAATATTTTGGCTAGTAGATTCGCGTCCACATTTAATAGGGAGATAGGCCGATATGGGAAGGGTCCTTCCCTGACCTAGGGATCGCTACTATGACCGCCTCTCCCATGGATTAGGGGAGTGTCTTCAATTCCACTGATTTGACCATCATAGCGTGGAATCTAGTGACAAGGACATCTGCTTAATGTTTGTAGAGCTCTACTGGAATACCATGAGGGCCAGGAGTTTTGCCTGACTGCAGGGTTTTGAGTGCCTTGAGTATTTCCTCTACTGTGATGGGCCTGTTTAGGCCTTGCCTAAAGGTGGAAGTCAGAACTGGGATATCTATGCCCTCTAAATAGGATGTCAGTTTGTCCCCCCTATAGAAGTGTAGAGTGATTAATAGTATGTGGCGAAGCAGCGGTTTATCTCTTTAGGGTATGAAGGAGGTCTTCACTAGGGCCGAGGATATGGGGAATGCTAATCCCACCTGATTGTTCCTTAGAGAGCCAGGCCAAAAGCTTCTCCGATCTTTCCCCGTTTAAATATGCGTTGGGATTGTACTAGTAACAACTTCTGGGTAAGGGAGGTACGGAGGGAGAAGACCTCTCTGATCAGATACTGCAGTCTGACATAGGGTTGGGGGTCTCGACATCTAACATAGAGCGCCTCCTGCGTGCCAGCTTCAGATTCAGCTCTAGCCAGGGCAGCCCTCCTCCCTTTCCTAACCTTAGCAATGTATTGCCCTCTTGTGAACGCCTTAAAGGCATCCCATACTACTGTGGTCTCTGCAGAGCCTGGGTTGACCGCCCAGTATCCCTCCAACTCTCTTCTAAATTGTGTGTCTACCTTCGGGTCAGAAATCCAGAATCTGGAGAGCCTCAAGAGTTTGTCTGTGGGGGAGAGCGCCTAAGCTCAAGAGCAGCGGTGCGTGGTCCGATATGCCTACCTCTGGGCAATATCTTAACCTCCAAGAACCTAGATCAATACGGGAAAAGGATTTGTATGATGCAGAGTGGCAAGTGTAGGCCTGAGATTGAAGGTGTCTCTATCTCCAGACATCCGTCAGACCATATGTCTCCACCCATGTCGCCAAGCCAGCGTAGTGGGGGCCAGCGGTTGCTAGTCTGCCCATGCCTGGATCAGGAGCCATATTAAAGTCACCTAGCAGCACAACATGGTCTGAGACAAATTCTGCAATCTTAGTTGCTATTTGGTTCAATAGTTGCAGCGATTCTGGTGGAGGCAAATAAAGACCCACGATAGCGTGGGAGAGAATTCTAGCATTAATGACATATCTGCCATCCGGGTCCAATGCCAAGTCCAGGAGTCTGAAGGGGAGAGTCTTGAGTACCAGTACACTGACATACTGTGCATAGTTGGAGTAGGTGGAGTGGTAGTGGTAGACAACCCACATTTTTTTAAGGGCTAGAGTTCTGCTGCCCACCAGGTGGGTTTCCTGTAGTATGCAGATATGAGGGCTATATGATTTGATAAATTGGAACACCAGTGACCTTTTGACTGGGGAGTTCAGGTCCCTAGTGTTCCAAGATAAAATGTTAAGGACTGACACAGGTGCTGGAGCATTCAGGAGGGTTAGGATCTTGTGGTTAAGATTGTGATGGACCTGGCATTCGGACCTGGATGGAGCAATCACAGTGCCAATGCAATGCTGAGGTATTAATCATGACAGGTAATAGGTTAGCGATCAAACATCTTAAAGTATACCTATATAAAACTAACAAACCAGCCCTTAAGGGGCAACAATTCCCCCCACCCTTTCCCCCAAACCTAGGAAGTGCTTCCAACCCCAAGTCCCAATTCAGCACGCTGGCTGCAAGGGGGGACCCCTGCAAGAGGCGAGCTAGACCCCTCCAAATCTTATAGGGGGGCTCAAGCGAGCATATCAGTTCTCCACACTGATCACCTCCACTAGTCATCATAATTGCTGGTGGGGGTTGTAGTAGAGTCTTAGGAGAAAATAAGGGAACCTCGCAGCACCCCACAGCAAAAAGAGTATAATGCAGCAAGGAAACATGTTTTCTGTTAGGTGTTCTGCTTTTGCCTTGGCACACCGAGGGTAGAGAAACAGGCTGATTCTCCTGACCATGTCAGGGGCACAAAACGTATGTTGTGGGAAAAACATGAACAGTCTGAAGCCTAGGTTTTATGATGCAGACCACCCCTAACAACCTGCTCTGCAGACCTAGTAAATGTTACCCGGGGGCTCTCCCATGCCCCATCAGGACAGTCAACAGAGGGGAGGTAACTGGGGCCGAAGAACTAGGAGGAAGTCTGCTCATAATGAGGGTCCTGGCAGGCGGCTGAGGGACAAACCCTCAAAGGGGACAACAGGTGCAGGGACATTGACAGGCATGCCACAGACCGGGATGATCCAAGTGTAGTGTCATAAGGAGATAAAGAACTCACTGGTATCCGGATCAACGGATCTGTGGTAGGAAATCCAACCAGTCAAAGGCCTCCCTCGGTGAGTGGAAGAAGCGTGTCGTCTCTCCATCCTGGACCCGAAGGCGAGCTGGGAAGAGCACACTATAGCGAATATTGCGGGTGCTCACCGCTTTCACCGAGTCAAACGATTTGTGTAGATTTTGTGTCTCGACAGAGTAGCCCAGGAAGATCATCAGTTTGTTCTTTTGGAGCAATTCACCCAGCAGCCTGAAGGCATGGAGAATTTCGTCCCAGTCCCAGACGTTCAGCATGCGGAGGATGAAGGTTCTCAGGGGGCTCCTGAGGGGACAGGCTTAGGTGGGACGTGGTGGGCCCTCTCCATGGTGTAGTGGGGGGAGAAGTGGGCAGCAGGGAGGAGGGTGAGCAGCATGCCTTCCACAAAGCTTGTCGGGTTCACCCCCACAGCTCCCTCAGGCAGGCCAATTATTCGAAGGTTGTTCCTACGGTTCCTGTTCTCAGCATCCTCGGCCCTGTACTCAAGGGCCTTTACCTTGGTCCGGAGAGTGCGGAGGGCTGCCAATTGTTCCAGGACCTCATCCTCTGTCTGACCGATCCCCTGCTCTGTCTCCATCACTCTGGAGCAGAGTTTGTCCATGTCTTGCGTATGAGGCCTACATCCAGTTGCACTGCCTCAATCTTGGTAGTAAATGTAGATTGGCAAGTAGCAATTGCCGCCATCACCTCCGCTAGCCAATGCGGCCTGGAGTCTGCCGGTTCCATGGTGTTTGTCTGCGAGGCCATGTGGGAGTAGCGCCTGGATCGTGTCTCCACGTCTGTGCAGGGAGATGGCAGTGGAACCTCTGCGATCAGGGGAAATGTAAGCTTTTTCCCATTACCGGACTGCACACCTGAGGATCTGTGCCTCATCCAGGGGTTGTCAGGGCTGAAATTAGGGGGTTATCTCCCGTGAATACGGATATTTTCCAGAAGCCAGCGGAGCTCATGGAGAATGCAGCCGCTCACATCGCCATCTTGGACACGCCACCCTGCTTTGTTCTTTTTAATGTTCCCTAGTACAGTTAGTCATGTATAATGTCTTCTTTTCCTTCAATCTTTGTCTTTTGTGCTGTTTATTATGTAACAAACTAAGCCAGGATGAAGGTCATGGCTGGCAGGTCTTTATTTGTCTTTGTATCCAATGGTGCCCAGCTACCGATGCTGCAAACCTCATTCTCAACTTCTATTTTGTCAAGGTATATTCCTTTTCCTTGCATATGTTCTCTGTATCTGTGTCTTGCTTAGACTTTTTTTATTCTACCACCTACTATCTTTTCCTGTTGTGCATCCTGTTTTTACTGACCGTCCTATGGACATTATCTGGATTTCTGCATGAGTGGCTCCTAAATAGTATTCATCTAAATCCAAACAATTACAAAATGCAATAGTATTCAATTGACACATAGCATTTTACATTGCAATATTTTTATTGATCAGTTATGTAGTGGCTTGTGTACAAACTGTAAAGAGATTCCTGTGCTTTGGCTACAATGTTCTCTGCACTGAAAATGCTGTCTAGGACCCTTCCCCAGCCAGTCAGGCTGGCATCCATTGTCGGGATCTTCCAAGACAGAAGTAGGAAGGATTTCCCATCTCCAGGGCTAGATTCTTGAGCCACCGAGCCAGAGATATCCTTCTCAGTGTCAGGTGAAGCAGTTTGTCTACAGACTGAACCAACTTGTTCCATGGTGTTAGAATGTAGTGTTGTAGAGTCTGTTTCTGAAGTTTCAGGCACCAACCAAACCTATTAAGGTCATGATTTGTGCTGACGATATTTGTAGCTATGATGTGCTCAAAGGATGGGGACATGTAAGTGTGCATCTTTGATATCCACAGAGGCTAGCCTTCATTACATAAACATAATATTCCAATAAGAATTCTACCTCTTACATGCACACTTATGCCCCGTACACATGGTCGGGCTTTGTTCGGACATTCCGACGGATGTTGGCTCAAACTTGTCTTGCATACACACGGTCACACAAAGTTGTCGGAAAATCCGATCGTTCTGAACGCGGTGACTAGAACACGTACGTCGGGACTATAAATGGGGCAGTGGCCAATAGCTTTCATCTCTTTATTTATTCTGAGCATGCGTGGCACTTTTTTTCCGTTGGATTTGTGTACACACGATCGGAATTTCCGACAACGGATTTTGTTGTCAGAAAATTTTATATCCTGCTCTCAAACTTTGTGTGTCGGAAAATCCGATGGAAAATGTGTGATGGAGCCTACACACGGTGGGAATTTCCGACAACAAGGTCCTATCACACATTTTCTGTCGGAAAATCCGACCGTGTGTACGGGGCATTACAGTTAAAATTAATTTTCCACCAGCTCTGAGCTCAAAATCCACTGTTATATTAGTTTTATTTTGTCCTTACTTGCTTTAAGCATATGCTATTGATTATTTATAATTACAGCAAGTATTTAAACATGGCAGGGTGTTCTACTCAGTTTGCTCTGTAACTGACGCTTTTCATTGCTATGGACATCGCCTTCTTCGGGAGTGTAAAGGTGGTACATATTTTAGAGAAAGTCTGTTATACTGTAGAATCCATACTTCACACATAGTTTCAGGACATCTTTGGCACTTGCAAGAACTGTGACTCAGTTTTCACAATGTGTGTGAATCTTCACAGGTAGAAAAACATGGAGGCCACAAAGAACCATAGAGGGGAACACACCCACTTTTTGTAAAACTGTAAAACAATCCACTATTGTGGGGGCAGAATACATATAAGCATTTTTTTTGAAAGGCACAAAGTGATTCCATGTCCATGAGAACTATGATATGATTATATTGGTCCCAATGTATATACTTGTGCCTTTAATGTTAGAGTGCGCCATTCATCCACAGACAAATCAATAACATAGTAGGTAATCTAGTACTTTAGTACATCTATTTTTCAAACATAAGTGATTGAAGCAGTTAATAAAGGTCACCTATCTGTTAGCTGGGTATCTACCCCGTTAGTGCATATGTCTCTAATGTCAAAGATAGTCCAAGTAATCTATAATAGATAGCTCATACTGTCCCCTAATTGTTGAACAAGCTAATGCTTGGTCATTATGACCAATTCTACATACCTTGGGCATCCATTTATTTACATGTACAGATAATGTGCGTAAATGTTTCCTACTTAGGCAGGCCATTCACGGTTGAAAGCTCGACTGGTTCAACAGGAACTGGACGAGATTCGAACCATGTATGGGCAGGCTGAATGTGCCAAGTTGATCGATTGTACAACCAGCATGCTGGGTTTTACCTGCAATTATTGCTAGCGGCTGCTATAGCTGCCAGCAATAATCACTGTCTGACGGCTTTCCCCACCTTCCCCCGCCACCAGGAGAAGAAAATGGCCCGGCAGGAGGGATTCCCGCATCAACACTGTCTGTGGTGCAACCTGTGGTTGCAGGAAAGAAACTTGCTGCGTGTATGGCCTGTTTTGGTCCATCCAGATTTGGAAGGATCCTGTCCCTGTGCATTTTATACATGTACAGTATAACTGTATATATGTATGAGGAACTGAAAGACACAGTACATAGAAACACCCCCCCCCCAGTCCTTTCTCTTACATAGTACTATATAGGTTATATTTACAATATGTGGGATCATCCATACCTCGGTGCAGATACAGTATCAGTAGAGAACTGAGTGGGTGTCCACTTGTAAACTCTCCCACCTAGTTGCGTTAAGGGAACCCTCTCCTTCAATACCCTTTCCTAGTGCCACCTCCATCTCCCACCTGAGCACTGTGAGTATTGCCCTATTGTGGCACGCATGGATGACATCATGCCATGAAGTGACGCAACAAAGTCATCACATTCCCAGCCTGATTCTCATGTTCCTGTGCAATTTAAGTGAAGTGTGTTTCATTTTCAGCCCATTCATTTGAAAGGGCTGAAATCGCACTGCATCGCACCAAAACACACTGCAACCAGATTGCATGGTACTTTGATATCACGCAAACCAGTGCAGGAAAAAGCACTGCGTTTGCTATCTGCGTCTGGGGTGTCATTAATTTTACACTGACAATCGCTGCAGATCGCAGACACAGCATGTTTCTCGCACTATGTTCCAGGGTAAACCAGCACTAAAAGGCACAGAAGTATAGTTAATGACAAATATAACCCTATCATAGTTCATGTATTTTGCCCAGATAATTGTGGCTAATTTTAGGGCTTCACAAAAAAACATAATAATAACATACAGTAAGTTGTTAATTTTTTTAGATGCATACTAAGTGGGGGTACTCCCCTTTATGACCCTTTGTATCCCTTATTATATTTGTCCACTGGTGAAGGCTCACATGTAGCCACACAAATTGTGTCTGAATTAATAATTTGATAAGTAGCAAAGATGTTCTGCAACTCTGTGTAATGTACTATGTTTTGGATACTGTAACATATTTTTCTCTACAGTATTTTAGATATAAACCACCTCTAAGCTCCCGAAGAAGTTCATAACAACAAAACACAAGTTATAATTCAATAATGTGAACCCAGCCTCTGGTCCATGATGGGGAAGGTGCTCCCTTTTGGATTTACATAGTTACATAGTTAGGTTGAAAAAAGACACAAGTCCATCTAGTTCAACCAAAAAATAATAATACAATCCCACACAATCCTTCACCCACAGTTGATCTGGGGGAAGGAGAAAAACCCCAGCAAAGCATGCTCCAATTTGCTACAGCAGGGGAAAAAAAATCCTTCCTGATCCCCTGAGAGGCAATCAGATTTTCCCTGGATTAACTTGGATTTGGAAGCGTGAAATGGTTTAAGTAAAAACCTTGCAATCTTTCTGCTGTTGCAACAGTAACAGTAACTCTTTGGTTTAAAAGATCTGCCAGAGCAGCATTGAGGTGTTTTAGTCTGTGCAGAAGCACTGGTAAGTTGGACAGCATGAAGCAGAGCAGAGGTAGAGTGAGGAACTCTAGCTTGTGGCCTCTTAACACCAAGTCTCTTACTCAGGAATCTGATATGCACAGAGAAAATGGGTCACTTCTTAGTGGATGCCTACACAAATGAATATTATCAATCATTTTTTTTTTTGGAGGAGGGAATGACTTATCAGGAATTGTCTAGTCTCCATACAGAACAGATTGTAATAAGTAGTGTACTGGAAATGT
This sequence comes from Aquarana catesbeiana, assembly GCF_042186555.1. Classification (NCBI taxonomy): domain Eukaryota; kingdom Metazoa; phylum Chordata; class Amphibia; order Anura; family Ranidae; genus Aquarana; species Aquarana catesbeiana. The sequence continues at coordinate 211,347,826 of NC_133328.1, read as the reverse complement.
ATGATAGTTTGGGGGTCTCTTGGATTCAAATGAAGACATGATTTAAGATGGGGTGGATGCCCCCTTTGGTTTTGGAATGTGTTTTTGTAAAATCTCCTGGACACCATGGCATCTGAGATGCTTTCTGGCCATGTGTCCACAAAGGCAAACTGATGTCCTCCAACTTTGGAAAGTAGGGCCATCCCCTCATGACAAAAAGGACTTGTCTAAAAGTGTGGGTTTAGTATAGAGGCCCAAGTCAGCAATAGAACTGGGCCCCTGCCTTAGGTCTGTCCTTGCATTATGAAGCCTAGGAGAAATAAAAAATAATTCTTCCAGGCTTTTAGGGGCAAGACATGTCTATCCAGATTGAGGCTTAGATTAATTCTGCTGGGACAAAATGAATATTCTTATGGCCAGTAATGTCCTTTATTAAGCTGTCTAAAGATGCACCAATGAGATATTCACCATCAAAAGGCATGCAGAGCAAGAGTTTTTTTATATTGCAGTTCTGCGGACCAATATTTTAGTCAAATATTTCTCTCAATATTCACAGACAGGAGACTCATTTGCAAAATAAGACAGATAATATACCTTAGATTGTAAGTTCCTTGAGGGCAGGGTCTGATGTGAATTTGCAATATTGATGTAAAGCACTACGTAAATTGCAGACGCTATATAAATAACTGTAACATAAATATAAATATCTGTAATGAAATAAATAATATTTACTAACCCATCTATGCAATAATGTAGGGTTATAGGCATAAGCTTTAAGCACACTACAACTAAATGGCCACTAACAACAGCAAATATAAACCTAGTCCATTCCCCTAAGGTTTGATTAATTGATATCACGGCAGGTTTCATAGAAGCGCCTGATAGTGAGCAAATACTCTCTGGATCAACATTTAATTATAATTTTTTATAAATAATGTTAGCCAGTTATAATTTGTTGGCCAGAGTTAGACAGAACAGCTCTTTTAAACTTTCTTTCTCTTTGCTTTCTGCAATTACCTAAAGGTGAACAACTTTGCACCAATTGTTTATAATGGGCCATTTCATATTTATATATTCTGATTATAACTCTTCTTAATCTTCTTTTTTCATAGAAAAATATTTTTTTTCTCATTTAATCTTTCCAAATAGCTACATTTCTCCATGCTCCTTATTTAGTTGCTCTTCTTTCCAGTCTTTCCAGTTCCACAACATCATTTTAGGAAACTGGTGTCCATTGTCCAATACTGAACTGTATGAACAAAACAAGGTCTTATTAATGCTTTGTACAGAGGCAAGATTATACCTCTCTCTAGAGTTTATACCTATTTTAAGAAAGTATTTTGCCTACTCAAGAAGCTGCAGGATACCGTAAATTCTCTTTCTCTGCTTGACAAATCTCTGTAAAGACATTTATGTTGAGGAGAGTGGCTGTTATTCTTATACTTTTTCAAGTACATGGCACAAATGATAGAGGGCAGAAAGTAGATTTTCAATAAGAGAAAAGGTATTTTAGGGCCTTTCCAATCAAAAATTTGTTAATCAAAAAATGAGCCAGCAAATGACTGTAAATTAAGAAAATATGTGAGACTTTATTTAGATCTGAAGTATTGTGTTTCTATATTTGGCTCCCATACATTTAGATCGTATCCTATGTGTATGTATATACATTTTGAAATAATATTCTACTAATCGTTTTTTTAATATCTACTATTCATTTCTAAATGCACCAAATTGTTTCCAAGGACAGAATATTATCAGATTAGACTAGGCTATAGAAATGCAAAATGGATCTGATGGTGAATAACTAAACCTGAGGATTACTAAATAACTAAACCCAAGAAAGAAAATGTAATTTACAGCAACCAGTCCTTAGCTGTGGCTGCTGCATTACTTTTAATTTTTCTGGCTAAAAAATGCAGTGCCTATTTCTGTGAGTTGAATTGAAAGCATAAACAGTTTTATCCATTAATGGGGAGAATAGCATAATCTGATAATCTCCCCATCTCCTATATAATGGAGATAAACAAAGGTAAACACATTCATAGTCCAGCCTGGTTGACTGACAACCATCTCTCCTTAGATACAATAGAGGCGTGAGCATAAACCACTCAGTATTGTGTAGGATTACCAGATAAAAATTAAAAAAAAATGCTTGAAAAAAAGAAAACTAATGTAGCCACTACATCTAAACATTGGTAAGATGCAAAATATTAAATTATTGTTTTTGTGTTCAGATATGCTACAGGATAATAGATAATACCTACACAGAGTACATAAAAGTTATTGATAATAATGTAAGTATGTGTATGCCTAATAGCGTTGAATGTATATACAGTATATCTGCATACATAATTTGTTGCTATAAAAAAATGTAAATAATATACAATACCGTGCCTACAAACCAAATTGAATAGGAAAGAACCGCAAAATGGAAATGTTGAATAATGTTACTGTATTTTCTATTCTCAGCACAGCCAGACACGTGTAAAATATGAAAAAAAAGTCTTTAATTTGTTACTTTGTTTCTATTTTATTTATATATCAGACTATAGTTGGTGCCATGCAGACTGCACTCCTAGCTACTGGTGCAAAAAGGTTCATTCACTTCTCAAGTCATTAACTCTGAATTTCAGTTCTCCTTTTAGCAGTCAATAAAAAAGTTAAAACGGGGCTTGATTTCGGCAGCACAATCCTAAATTGCCATAGAAACAAACTGTAAAGCAAATATTTACACAACAAAATGTGTAATGGATCTTAGAGCTACAATGACACTGTATTGTTAAGGCTTTTGTTTATTTTACAGATTAAAAGAAAAGATTGTAGGATTAGCGTCCAATGCATTTTTAGAATAAACCACTGACTTGTATATTAACTTAATAAAGCAGAGAATAAGAATAATGTGTGCATATTTCTACACAGAAAATCCAAGGTTCCAGCAAAGTCTCCTTATCCCAAGTATTAGAACAAATAGCTAGTAACATTAAATATTGATAGTGGGGTGAAGCTGTTTTCTTTGGCAGCATAAGTATTATACATACCTACCATGGGAAATAGGCAGATCATAATGATATGAAAAGTGCATGGCACACACGTAGAATAATTTTATAAAATCAACCGAATAAATAGCATGCTTTCTGATTTAACAGATTCTAAAACATATTCTAACTTCCTTTTTTTTCTCAAATTGTGAAAAAGCCCGCCCCCTCCCCCACCAACAGTGTTTATATGTTTGTGAGACAGTATCTTAATGGATGCCCTCTATATGCCTTTATGATGCAAATAAACTGTGATTTGAGACAGAATATTTAAGTAATAAGAGCAGCCCAGATCCTCTTCTTTTCGGTCCCTCGCCGGCGCTTCCTGGCCCCTCCCTCCTGTCAAGTGCCCCCACAGCAAGCAGTTTGCTATGGGGACACCTGAGCCGAGCCGCTGCTCTGTGTATCTTTTCAGACACGGAGCCATGGCTCAGCCCCTCCCCCTCTCTCTCCTTATTGGCTCACTGACTTTGATTGACAGCAGTGGGAGCCAATGGTGAGTCCCAGACAGCCATGTCTCTCGTGCAAAATCGCTGGATAGAGAGGGGGCTCAGGTAAGTATTAGGGGGCTAAGGGGGGCTGCTGCACACAGGTTTTTTTTATCTCAATGCACAAACCTTCTGACTTTAGAATCAATTTAATATAATGTAAAACTGTACATAGGGTCTTTACCTGTTCACTACACAGTGACTATTGTAAGATTGCAATATTTCAGCAACAGTGACAGTGGCAAACATACTACAGAAACAACTGAGTGTTTTTTTACAGCTTTTTTAGCTGCTTGCGGACAAGCCACCATCATTTTACTGTGGCAGGTCGGCACGATCCAACGAACCATCGTAGCTATACGTCGGCTTGCGGGATCGGGATAGCAGGCGCGTGCAGGTGCCCACTGCACAGCGGGGGTGCCGATGCTCGTGGCCGACGGTTGCAAAGACCGCCGGCCACGATCGATTGCGGGCATGAGAGGCAGAACAGGGATGTGTGAAAGCTCTATTTGTGGGAAAAAAAGGACGTCAATTTTGTTTGGGTGCAGCATCGCACGACCGTGCAATTGTCAGTTAAAGCGGCACAGTGCCGAATCGCAAAAAATGGCCTGATCCTTCAGCAGCCAAATCTTCCGGGGCAGAAGTGGTTAAAGTGGAACTTCCCTCTCCCAAACAACATTGATTCTTTTTAATACTCATGCTGCTAGCATTAGTAAATAGATAGGAAAGTTTATCATATGTACCTGTTTTAAAACTTCTTCAGTTACTTCCTGGTTTCTTGCCTAGGCAAATTATGTCATACATCCCAGGAGTCTTTAGGAGCGCAGGTTAGGAGGAGGGCGTTTCTCAGCTAAGCACACTGACTTGCATGCATGCTTGAGCTTGGGGCAGATGGATTCCAGTAAGTACATGTTTTTGCCCTTACTCAAGATGACCATGCCCAGAAATGCTAAGGGTTGTTTTTAAAGTGATTTCTCAACAAAATAAAGCATTGTGAGACATGGATGGATAGGGGAGTTTGCTTTGAATATTAAAAATAAATGTGATAGTGCTTTGGTTTGTGGTGCTCAGATGCACTGAAGATCCACTTTAACCTCACTTGTAATTCTGTTGATGATATAGGCATACTTGTAGGGTGAATCAGTTTGTATCGTGTTCTGCCAAAATAGAGAAATGTGAATCAGTAGCATAATCCAGTATCCAGGCGGTTGGCTATCAGTAGAATCAGTCAAATATCATACCAGATATTTGTTCCTCCGTTCTTTGAGGGGTGATGCTTGCGAGCATTGATGCATCGCTCCGAGGCGGCTACTTAATCTGCTCCCATCCATCTAGCTGCAGTCAGATTAGTCTGCATGCAAATACACACAGAGAGCTTCCAAACTATTGTGACTAGCTCTTTGAAATCCAGAGCCATATCTATTCAACAATTTATGGGCATGAAAATGCAGTTCAGCAGAATTTGAGACTTGACGTTTTCGTCTATTTTATTGACATGTAGTGTTTGCAAAGGGAACACAGATCTGTGAGTACAAAATACATGTCTCCATATATGCTATTTTGTTGCTATGCCAAACCAATCAATGTAAATGTTAAAAATGTTAAAATGTTATTTAAATTGTTACAATATTGATATATTTTCTTTTCAATAGAAATATAACAGCATGCTTACATATAACCCCTGAAGAAGGAAATATATACATCTATAAAAAACCTCCCCTCTCCCCCCATTTTTCAAAACATGTTGGGAATCTTGGTCTACACACTGTATTGATTCGACTCAAAGTCTGGAACCTCGGTGTGTTCCAAATTTAGCAGCTGTTTTCATTATTTGGCATGTGTTCTATCCATTGTTTTTAGGTGTTTTTGAATATACATTCTTTTTTATACAGTCTTTTTTGTACTAATAAAATTGTTAGACTTTTATATCATGTCACCTTTTCTTGGTGTACCCTGCCTTACTATTTTTCTTTGTCCCTAATATCCCTGGGGCACACTTTCCAAATACCGGTATTTTAATGGCTACAGTCAAAATTTTAGGAAATCCAAAATAGGTAGAAATATTTAAAGAATACCAAAATGAAAAATATAATAATGATATCTGGAGATAACATGAAGAGCTTTGTAACCATTGACTACTACATGATCTTTCACCCTCACATTTTATACATATTCCAAAAACACTTAATCTTGGTTTTTAAATCATTCAAAGAAAAAAAAATATTGTTCATATAGTGTATCTTTATTAAAATTTAAGTGGTATATTTGCTGAAAAAAATATTTGAAAGCATCTCATTTACAAATCATGTTACAGATCAGCACTAAATTATCGCTGAATATTACGTTTGTTAGATCTCTTTCCATCAATTAACGTTGTTTTGAGATATTGTCTTAGATTGCATCAGTTCAGCAAGATAGTCATCTTCATATCTAAGTACATTTTTCAGAACCTCAACAGTGTGCTGGCCTAAAAGAGGAGGTGATTCTGGAGCGGACAAGTTGAAGCTGTTGAATCTTACAGCAGGACCTATGGAAAAGAAAGAAACATTTCAGTTCATGGTCCTAGACATACTGATATGTTATTCTGCTTCACTGAAATTGCTGAACTACTGGTAGATATAAGACCCAAATTAGTGTAGCTATGTATTTAATAAAGAGTTTGTAGCTCTCACTGGGTTCTCCTGTTGAGCAACAGATTTCTAATGTATTCTGCAATGGGCTAAGGTCAGTAGGAGGAACCAGTGAACGGTACATGTGACCCAAAAGTTTGACACTCTCAGAAGTGCAGGTTCAGGCTGGGTTCACACTTATGCGAATTGGATGCGGTTTCCCAGCATCCAATTTGCATAGCAGCAGATTGTGGAGCCAGTTCTCTATGGAGCTGGTTCACACATCTTCACAGTGATGCGAATTTCACAGGAGCCCTGTGCATCTTTTGGTCCATTTCAGGTCCAAATTCAGCCCAAAATTCATGCTTAAATTGGACCTGAAACGGTGAACAGAGACGCACCAGACTCCTGCTGTGAGCTGCTGCGTGTTCTAGTGTGAACCCAGCCTCAGTGTGGACTTCAGCAGATTTCTAAGGATCAAACCAGTGTTTGTCAGGTTTGTAAATATGTACAACTTTCTTTTACAGGTAAGACTTGCTTTATACAATTTTGTACATTGACAGGTTTGCTTTAAGGTGTAACCAAAATTTCAGACAGACCTTTGTAATTCAACTTTCTCCAAACTCAAAAATTTCAGGCATACGATGCTCCTTTGGATGCCTTTTCTCCTTACGGGAGAGAAGCTTTAAAATGCAGTAAAAGCCACATTTTTCATGAGCATTCATGCTTATTCATGCAAATTTATGCATGTTTGTGCTTTTGGTGTTAATGCATGCTATTGGCTCAAATATTAAATTATTCTGGCCAGTAGAATGCATTAACAAGCAAACATACTTGTTTATGTGCGTTTTTTTTTGTGCCTAATGCCCTGTACACACGGTTGGACATTGATCGGACATTCCGACAACAAAATCCTTGGATTTTTTCCGACGGATGTTGGCTTGAGCTTGTCTTGCATACACACGGTCACACAAAGTTGTTGGAAAATCCGATCGTTCTGAACGCGGTGAAGTAAAACACGTACGTCGGGACTATAAACGGGGCAGTAGCCAATAGCTTTCATTTCTTAATTTATTCTGAGCATGCGTGGCACTTTGTGCGTCGGATTTGTGTATACACGATCGGAATTTCCGACAACGGATTTTGTTGTCGGAAAATTTTATAGCAAGCTCTCAAACTTTGTGTGTCGGAAATTCCTATGGAAAATGTGTGATGGAGTCTACACACAGTCGGAATTTCCGACAACAAGGTCCTATCACACATTTTCCATCGGAAAATCCTATCGTGTGTACAGGGCATAAGCGTGCAAGTGATGTTTTTTTTTTCTGCAGCTAAACTCATGTAAATGCCTATGTGTACAGAAAAAAAAACATCAAATGCCTGTAAAACAGGCATTTTTGAGCTACAGTTTGGATGACGCCTTAGCGTTGTTATAGTGTATTTTTATTTATATGTATTGAACAAAGGGTTTAGGCATGTAATATTAACTAATTAAAAAAAGACTGAATCCTATTATATTTAATAGGGTATGTTTATTGAAAAAAGCATGATCCATTTTCTATAGCTGCTAATCAGACCTGTGCACCAGTTAATGATATATTTTGCTCTTTCATATATGTAAATATGCTTCAGTTGGTGTATATTTTGGGATGTCTTGTTAGAAAGGTCTGCTTTATTTTACACCAGAGCATATCAATAGGACTGATGTGAGGTTTGTGACTTGGCTATACTAAAGCACAGATTTTCTTCTGTTGGAGCTACTCTCATGTTAATTTATTCCTGTGTTCTGGAAAATATTCACATTTCATGACCCAGCTTCTTTTGAATTTTAGATCACTTACAGAGGCCCTGATGTTCTGTTAGAGAATTCTTACCCTGAAATCAACCCTAAATTAATTGGTCCCTCAAATACTACACACTGTCCAAGGCCTGAGGCAGCAATACAGCCACATACCTTCTTCTATGCTTCACATATCAGATGAAATTTAAAGTTAATTTTGGCATACAGTGCTTTGTTTTCTCCACATGCAATGCATTTCACATTCACTATTGTTCCAGCAGTGATGTGGCCTTTAGAAAACTTGAGATGGGCAGCAATATGGATAATATCCATAATTTTTCCCTCTTCTTTTTCTTCTTGTGACAAATGCTTTTCTGGAAACCTTACACGTATTCTGTGTTTGACCAATTAAGCAATGTGATTGTTTATTTATTTATTTATATTTATTTTGTGGGACTGTTTGTAAATTGTCCTATTTATCCTATCTTTTCAATGAATTATCTTGATTGTTTATACCATTTAATTAGTAAAGATTGCAGAGTCCATGTGTGTTTTTAAATAAGACTACACTTACAGTATTTGTTAATCATAACTTTGTCGTCATTCATGCAGTATTTCAAAAAATTCCTACAGTAAGTGTTTGCAAACTTTTTCTAAGACTTTATATACCATCTGCTCTTTTTTCTCATTTTTTCTCTAAATTATTTAGTTTCTTTATATTAAAACTGCCACGTATCCTTTAGTTTGTAAGGTTTATTTTAACTTTTGTTCATGAATTTTCTAGATTATAGCTCTTGCTAAAATGATTGTACAGAAATTACCCATATGTACCATAATGTAATCATCTCAATTTTTTTTTGTTTTTGTTTTTATTTGCTTTTTTATGTTTGAATATTTACCTGTGCTACATAGGTTATAAACAACTGTATATTTATCAAGATCAGTACTGTTATTCATCTTCCTAGTTAGCATCTTTAACTGCTTCAGATTGGCGCTATAGCCGAATGATGGCTACAGGGCAAATCTGCTTTGCCGGAAGTACATCTATTGACATCCTCCCCTTTGCAGGCTTGCCACGCCCCCCTGAGGGGCGCGCGGGCTGTGATCACCCGAGTCAATGAGACTCAGCTGATCACAGATCCGAGTAAGGGGCCGATCCCGGCCCCTTACCATGTGATCAGCTATCAGCCAATGACAGCTGATCACATGATGTAAACAGAAGATCGGTAATCGTTTTTTTTTTCTTCTCACGCTGACAGCTTGAGGAGAAAAAAAGCTGATCACCGACTTCTGTTTGAAGGGACATCGGTCCTGAAGAGGAACAGCCTGTTATGTGCCCACCAGTACTGCCTGCCAGAGCCACAAATCGGTGCCCACAGTGCCACAAATCAATGCCCACAGTGCCACAAATCACTGCCCACAGTACAAAAGTGCCAGCAATCAGTGCCACCTATCAGTGCCCACAAGTTCCACCTATCAATGCCCACCAGTGGTGCCTCATCAGTGCCACCCAGCAGTGCTGCCTATCAGTGTCACCTACCAGTGTCGATCATTGCCCATCAGTGCCACCTATCAGTGCCACCTATTAGTGCCCTTCAGTGCCACCTATCAATGCCCTTCAGTGCCGCCCATCAGTGCCACCCATCAGTGCCACCTCTCAGTGCACACCAATGCCACTTATCAGTGCCCACCAGTGCTACCTCATCAGTGCCCACCAGTGCCGCCTATTAGTGCCCATCAGTGCCACCTTATCAGTGCCCATCAGTGTCGCCTCATCAGTTCCAATCAGTGCAGCCTATCGGTGCCCATCAGTGCAGCCTATCAGTGCCCATCAGTGTAGCCTCATCAGTGTACATCAATGAAGGAGAACAATTATCTGTTTGCAAAATTTATTAGCAAAATATAAAACGGTTTTGTATTTTTTTTTTTTTTAATTGGTCTTTTTAATTTATTTTAACAAAAAATAAAAAACCCAGAGGTGATCAAATACCACCAAAAGAAAGCTCTATTTGTGAGAAAAAATGATAAACATTTCATTTGGGTACAGTGTTGTATGACCGCGCAATTGTCATTCAAAGAGTGACAGTGCTAAAAGCTGAAAATTGGTCTGGGCAGGAGGGGGGGTTTAGGTGCCCAGTAAGCAAGTGGTTAATGTTAATGATGAATAGCTAGAAAATGAGGAAGCAGAGCTCAGGAATGATCAAAACATTGGTGGAAATCATGCATAAAAGGCTGACCTCTGGACTGGCCATGAAACATTTGATAATGCTTAGGCGCAGCGGTATGACTTATCTGTATTTGGTATTGATTTAAGGGAACATAAAAATGTTCTCATTTAACAGTTTCCAATAACTAAAGACAAATGGAAAGATCTCATTCGGGTGACACGTGGCTTAGTAATTTAACCCGTTTGGTGCCAGGCCCTGCGCTCCACTTTTCAACTCAACCGGCCGGACCATTATTGCAATTTTTAAATTGCTTTTTTATTTTTCCCTTATAGCTTTCAGAATAAAAGACCCCCAAACCATATATTTGCACATGACCAGTTTAATAAAAAAAAGGTGGTACTGATTTTTAAGGCCTCGTGATATTTGCGCAAATGTTTATCAAAGCAATATTTTTGCCGAAAACACACTAAAATCATTAATAGCAGATAAAAACACAGCAAATTTTACGAAATTCCTGCTAAATATAAAAGCTTAACCTGTATTGAGTTAATAACAAATATTTGTAAATTTTAAATTGAGCCTTTTTGTGACTAAGCCTGATGAAGGGGTCCTGCGTGGCTCTGAAAGGTTGAATAAAGCTTTGGACCCATTCTGGAGAACCATGGTGTGCTGGTGACATTTTTCCCTTCTGATCTCTGCAGAAAAGCTCATTGTTTTTCCAGTAACCTAGCTGGGATTGCATGCATGTGGACTCTGATGGCTTTGAGGTTACTTAAAACAGGATAAAATGTTTTCCTGTGGCATATTGGTCAGAAGCTGTCAAGCTAAATGGGTAGGCCACAGAGCTAATCACCTAAAAACATTTTCATGGAAAACAATTCCATGGTTTGTGTTTTATTAGAGCAAAAATTACATTACTTTTAAAGCTTTTTCAACAGTGTGATTTGTCTATAAATTGCCCAAATTAAGCAGTCAATTTCTTTTAGATTTGTTGTACAACTATGAATCATAATTTTTCATCTAAAGACCTTGCATCCATCTCCTGTGGTGAAAACCATGTGAACCTAAGAGTAAGCTCCCTCAGCCTGTGAAACAAAATATACTGTAAGGATATCAGTACAGGATTAGTAGACATCTGCAGATCCTGGGAGCAAAGGATAACTACTATCTATGGCTATATTAGGCAGCAAGCTATAAATTATGTTTTCACATATTTGATTCTATTCAACAAAATACTGAACGTGTTGTTTCTGTGGCAGTAAGTAATGCTTATGATAAACAGAGAACACCTTTGTAAAGCAGCCTAGACAGCAAAGCAATAACTTAACGAAAGCTGCTGTGGTTTCTGCAAAATATGTTTTACAGTCGTACCATGGTATAAAACAACGTTGTTTGTGAGAACCCCCATGATAGAGCTCTTTCCCTGAAGTCATGAATATTGTTGATGTAATCAAGAATAAGTCCTGCTACAGTGAAAGACTTCATTTTTTTATTATAAAAAGGCCAGTATTTCAAGCATTTAATTGGAAAGCAAACCTTGTTAAAATCTTTAGTTTTTAGGTGACCCCTCTCTTTAAAAAGCACTACTTTAGGCACACAGGAGCCAGGAATAGGAAAACACTTTAGCCTTTAAATTTCTTCAAAGATTTAACAAAAAATTAAAAAAAAAAAACTTTAGATTCCTTTTTTTTTCTTTTTTTAGACCTATCAACCTAATTTTTATTATAATAACATTTCTATTGACAATAAGGAAATACAAGGTTGCCTTTTTCCCAAAACACACACATTCACAAAAAGGGAAAAGGTACATGACAAATATATAATAAAAAACCTTTTCACAAACTAGATTTAAGCACAATTCCTGGTTGCAAAAGCAAGAACCTCCAAATGCTTTCGCCATAAGTTTGAAAATGGGTTGTTCCTCCCTCTAAAAATGGAAGCAATGTGCAGGTACCTGAACATGCCTGCTATTACAATTAGTTGACAGATTACTAACAAGCAAATCACTATGGGTACACTTTAATATTAGATATTATAATGACAAATACAGTAACTATTTTACTTATTTGTTCCTGAACATTTGGTGGACTATCCTAAGCAAAATCTATTTAGTTTCCACACATCTATTTAGAATATCTCTTGATTTAAACCTATCTTTGTGCACATATATCCCCCTCCCATCCCTTCTTTCCGGCTGGGTTCACACCTATGCGAATTGGAATTCCCCGCATTCAATTCGCATAGCAGGAGAATGTGATCGGCTCTCTATGGAGCCAGTTCACATATCTTCGGGGCGGCTGTGGAGCGCACTGCACAGAAATGCTGTGCGTCTTTGGCTCTGTTTCAGGGCTGAATTCAGGCAAAGATTCATCCTTGATTCGTCCCTGAAATGGAGAATGGGGACACACATCGTTCCTGTGTGATCCGCAGCCGATTCCAGTATGAAACGAGCCTCCGCCACCTTTAAGGCCGGGTTCACACCTATGCGAATTGGATGTGGAATTCACCGCATCCAATTCACATAGCAGGAGAATGTGACCGGCTCGCTATGGAGCCGGTTCACATATCTCTGGGGTGGCTGCGGAGCGAACTGCGCAGAAACGTTGTGCATCTTTGGCTCCATTTAAGGGCTGAATTCAGGCAAAGATCTGTCCCTGATTAATCCATGAAAGGGTGAACGGGGATGCACAGCATTCCTGTGTGATCAGCAGCCGGTTCCAGTGTGAACCGAGCCTCCACCCCCTTTAAGGCGGGTTCACACCTATGCAAATTGGAAGCAGGTTTCCCCGTATCCAATTCGCATAGCAGGAGAATGTGACTGGCTCTCTATGGAGCCAGTTCACATATCTCCAGGGCGGCTGTGGCGCACACTGCACAGAAATGCTGTGCATCTTTGGCTCGGTTTCAGGGACGAATTCAGGCAAAGATTCAGCCATGATTCATCCCTGAAACAGAGAACAGGGACGCACAATGTTCCTGTGCGATCTGCGGTCGTTTTAGGTGTGAAGCAAGCCTTACCCATTCAGCACATGTTGCCTTATGATGCTTTTTTTTCTCACCTATGTTTGCCATTCACTTCCCTCATCCGCACCGCTTCTGGGAGTGATGACTGGACTGTCCAGTGAATCTGTCTGTACCCAGGCTGACTTATCACCTCTTCATAACTTCATCATACTGCTGCAGTCTTCTGGATTCTGAGAGAATCCTGCTGCTTAGCATCTAATAGAAAGTGTCCACTTCACCTAGACAGAACACCTGAAGAACCTCCCTCTTCTGCAGGAAAAAAAAGATGGAAGACTAGGGACCTGGCACATCACTTGACTATGGATTTAGGTATGTAAAACAGGGATTTAGCTTAGCTTTTTGATAACTAACTCAGCAAATAGTTTTTTTTTTTGGGGGGGGGGATGGAGTTTCTCGTGTTAGGTAATGTTCAGTAAAATGCTGTTAATACTCTTGACTTGCCATTCAGTTCTGCAATCAGCTTTACACAAATGTCTTCAAAGACTTAAAGGATCAGTCCACCCAAAAGTCATATTTTTAGCTATAGGCAAAGCTGGGTGGACTGAGTCAGCCCCTGGCTTCTTTTGTGTCTTGGGTATGTCAACAGTGTGGTCTCCCACCATAATTCCCAACTCCCTCCTCCTCCTGTCTGTTGGGTATGTTTGAATGTTCCCACACACCTTTACACGCACCACCACCTCTATTTGCATTCTCCATAATATAAAAAGTAAAATGAAATCCAACAGAGCAAGTGAGAATACCATACAATGGCCAAAGCAGGCATGCAGAGCTCGAGAGAATATATTTTAAGACTTTTCAAGAGAAATTAGATATTATCAGGTTAAAGCGGAGCGCCGCCGAAAAAAAATTTTTTAAAAGTCAGCAGCTACAAATACTGCAGCTGCTGACTTTTAAAACATGGACACTTACCTGTCCAGGGCGCCCGCGATGTCGGCACCCGAGGCCGAAGCGTCTCTCCGTCCTCGGGTGCTGCCACCTCCATCTTCGGTAAGGGAATCAGGAAGTGAAGCCGTGCGGCTTCACTTCCCGGTTCCCTACTGCGCATGCGCGAGTCGCGCAGCGCAATACGGATGGTCCCTGCTGCCTCTGGGACCCGTGTGTTTCCCAGCAGGCAGCGGGGAGGGAGCAGGAAATGGCGTAAATAACCGCAGATTCTGCGGCTATCTATGCCGGAAGTGGGTACAGATACCTGTAATATACAGGTATCTGTACCCCCCTCCCCCCTGAAAGGTGCCAACTGTGTCACCGGAGGGGGGGAGGAATCTGATGAGTGGAAGTTCCACTTTTGGGTGGAACTCCACTTTAACTCTCAGTATGTGATGCTTACAGGATAAACTCTATAGCTGGAGTTAGATACTTTTATAGTGCATAACAGCAGTTAACAATCTTAATATATTGTTTAGTGCCTACTGCTGCTGGGGATCTCTTTGTGTTCCCAATTCTTTATACCAGAACTATTCAGATGTTTAAAAAATAACTGCAACATGAAGCTGTCAATCTCTTCAATGGTTATGTCAACATGTATTCAAATGCAATAATCTTAAGAACTGACCCACATGCTTTGTTTACCAAAGAGTGACAGACAGATACTACAGTTCTTTTGTCATGTCGTGTGGATTGTCTTGAGTACACAAAAAGTAGCAGTTCACTGCATTCAGCAGTTTTTGAAAGCAAATCAAGCTAGAGGATTACGTAAAAAATACCCTCAAGGTGTTTCTGGAAAAGTTTACTACAGCTTTAGCAGTTTAGAAGTCAATTACATAATTGAACAAGTAGTTATCATGCTTTCTTACTTTGACAATACACATCTTTAATAATTTTAAATACCGGTGTGATTGCAGGCCGCCTGCTGCACAGATGAAATCAATTATAAGATAGCCTTTACAATTAGTTTTTGTGGAACCTTGAAGCTTTTAGAAAATCTCAAATTAAGTACTACTTAACAAGTCCAGTTTTTAGGTTAGTAACATATATTTTTAATACTCTTTCCTAGACCATTAAAAATATCTAATGCTTTGATGAACTTGCAGCCAGATATAAGATGATTAGCTACCTTTATGTCAAACTGTATGTCAAGTAAAACTTTGGAACAATTATAATGCTTTGTGTAATACCAAACTGAAGTGCATCTAAACCCAAAACAATAATGTAATATATTGCAGCTTACCAGTCCGTAAATGAGGTGGCTACAATAATACACTTCCTGTCCTTAGATGGCTATGGCCACTCATCCAAAATTTCTTTGGAGGGAGTCATGATTGTTACCAAGATTGAACTTTAGATATGCCTGTTGGTTCATTTCACTTAAAGGAAGGGTGGGGAGGTTTGAAATTTACAGATGGAAGATAAAATAGTTTTATGCTTTCAGTTCAGCTCACAGGAAGTGACAAGGGCAATATATTTTTTGGCAAGATCAACAGCTATTGTCTGAGCTTGTTGAACAATCCAACCACCCCATTTTAGGCATGGATGGGCTGCCATCATAAGTCCAAATCCTTGTTCAGACCGAATCTTGGTTGTTTGGAGGTCTGGTGAATAGTCAAACTAAATGGGTGTTCAGTTTGGACAAACATCCAACTGCAGCAGGAAGTGAAGCATTTATCAGAAGCATGACTACCACTGTCAAAAGTGAGAACTTCCTATTCAGAGCTAGCAACCAGTGAAGTATGCCATCCAGTCCATTCCACTGTCAGTTAGAGATTCTTGGCTGACAAGTGAATGTTAATAAAGGAGTGGGAATAATTTAAAAACATAGGCATGGATTTTAAGGGGGGTCACAAAAGCACAAAAAAGAATTGCATCATTGGGTTCCTCTCTAAATTAGAAGGGGGCTTGCTGGTTGTGGGGGTCCTTGGATGGGAGGGCTTATTGGAATTTGAAAGCCCCCTTTTAATATCAGAAAGGGTTCCTGATACTGCCCCCCACATGAGTAAGAAGTACATGGTACTGCTACTCATTCACAAAGAAAATGTAAATAGTAAAGACACAAACTTTAAACCCTTTATTTACCAGCTGAGTATACTGGGTGTGCTACACACCCAAAGAAACTTCATCAAAGTACACAGGATGTGTGTAGCATACCCAGTCCGTCTAGCTAGCTGCAATCCCCACCCCCACTTGCTGACAATTCCTGGCTCTAAAAATGAAAACCAGGAGTTGCTGTGTAAATACTTCTGTCAAAAAAGGATCTGAACACAATGGGGGTTATTTATGAAAGGCAAATCCACTTTGCACTGCAAGTGCACTTGGAAGTGCAGTCGCTGTAGATCTGAGGGGAAGATCTGAAGTGAGGGGAAGCTCTGCTGAATTTATCATCCAATCATGTGCAAGCTAAAATGCTGTTTTTTATTTTCCTTCCATGTCTCCCTCGGATCTACAGCAACTGCACTTCCAAGTGCACTTTCAAGTGCATTTGCAGTGCACTTGTAGTGCAAAGTGGATTTGCCTTTCATAAATAACCCCCATTGTTTCTCAACACCTTTCAGATGTGAAACAGAGAGATAATAAGTAACGTTGTTATTTTGTATTTACTCTTTCATTCATCTGACATCATATACAGACTGAAGATCATCCCTTTGACATGCAGTCAAAGTAACCTGGCAAGTAAAAAAAAAAGTTTTTTAGAATTTAATTTTTTTTAACCTCTTATTAACTCTTCATTAACCCTAATTAGCCCTAATAACTCCTTCTTCCTCTTCTTCTCACTTCAACTACTAATATCCTATTGATTTTTTTTCCATTAACATTTAAACTTTTTTTTATTTTTGCTTTGTTTGTTTTTTGATTTTTTTTGTTTGTTTCACATTAAACAAGTGCAAAATTAAAAAGAATTTTTTTTTTCTTTCATTTGTAAATATCTTTGTACCAGAATCATAATTTCCCGTCATTTTAAACATTTTAAACAGGACAAATTATAAAAAACAAAATGTGTACTTTTATATCTATAGTAACACTATATTTTAAATTAACACTGCTTAAAAAGAAAAAGTGTGTTTCTAGTTGTATTACTTTTTTTGTCGAATGACTGCATGAACTATAATACATGTAATAAGTAATGACAAAGTTATTGCTGAACAAACCGGTCCATAGCAGAATCGTAAAAATTGCTTTGGTACATAGTGTGTAGAAATGTAAGAGAAGTAATTAAAAACAATTTTAAAAAAAGCTCACAAATTGTTGTAAACCCATCACCAATCACATTGTTAAGTGATGCAGATCCTCGTCAATCATGATGAACAATGACCGCCAACCTGCCGTCAAATCCACTCATGTCGCTCACTTGCCATGATTGATAGTTTTAGGTCCCCACAGTGTCTTCCGGGTGGCATCAGTGTCAAAAATATGGTCATGTCTATATTGGGTCAATAATATCATCCAGGAGACCCCATCCTTTTGTTTCAATTAACAGTGAGACACAATAGTGTTCATTCACAGTTAGTGTGCATCAGGATCAGATGCATTGGCAGGTTTTTTCATTCCATTGGCTGGTGGGCATTGCTCAGTGTGACTTACAAGGATCTGCATCAGTGGACAATGTAATTGATAGTGGGGGGCATTGTGGGACATTTTTGTTTCTTATTTTTTAATAGAGACTTTTCAATAAGTATGTGTCTTTATTTAATCCCCAGACCCCCCCCCCCCGCTATCCTTTAAGTGAAATTCTGCATATGGTCAGAATCAGCCTTAGACAAAATGGAATGCTGTGCCGAAATCCAATAGATCACGCTCTACACAACACTATAGCATTATTTTTTAATTAAAAATTAAATAAATAATTAAATAAATTAAAATAATTAAAATACACATTTAAGAAAACATGCAAAGAGTTAAAGCTGTACTACCACCCATTTTTCAGTCTGCTGATATGCAAGTTTATAGAGGGTTCCCTCAAAATGCAAGCCTTCACAGACTATAGGGTTTTGCAGTAATCCTCTGCTATTGATGGCTGTTAGGAAGAATTTAGGGAACACATCTCTACACAGCACATGTTCTCTTTAAGATGCAATATTTAGATGTCAATATTCAGGCTTTGCAAGTTTTTCCTGCATACCAGCACTTACAAACCTTACTCTTGTGACTTTTTTTTTAATAAGGCTATTAACAGAAGCTGAAGGGAGCCTAACCCATGTAAGTCCAATGTTCCTAGATTAAAATGTTGTCATGTTACAAGAGCCAAAGCAACATCATGTAGCAAAATGCAGCCATGGAAGCGCCAAGCTGCTAGACTCATGGTAATCCAAGGTTACGAGACAGAAACAACAATTACTGTTTTATTGATACCAAGGTCTGTGATTGGTTGGTGTAAGGCATACTGAGAACTAAGAAACACATTTGACAAAACTCAAACTGTATGGAGAAATGTGTACTCTCCCTAACAAAAACCATTATTAACGTCTACAGATAATGGTAAAGGCCATACTATAATTGTCATTGCTGCTTTTCAAAATCTGTGGCTAAGTTCTTGAATCCTATAAATAAACTATGCCAGAACATGTGTACAAGTGTGCTGTGCCAAGTTTCCTCTACACATCTTTTCCAGTGCATTGCCTTCAGGGGCATCGACTTCAATCAAATAATGTACCGCCTGCACTTTTTTCCAAACTTGCATTCCTCACATGGTTTAACAGCAGGGATGGCCAGATTCTGATTTCTGCATGACTTTTTCAGGTCACATTGTCACAATCCTTCCAGGGAAACACGAGAGTCCAAGATTACACGTAGTAAATATATAGCACATTGTCTAGCATTCTTTTCAGGACTCCCACAGGACAAAGTTTGCATATTTAAGGAGTTTTTTCCTGAAATAAAGGGATTTCTCAATTTATTCCATGTTACAGCAGCAGTGGTAGGCCTGATTGAAACAAAGCTATATGGCAAAGATTTAAGCAGGAAATAACTAATCTTAGCTTCAAGTTCATAACTAAAATAATCTAACATGATTCACTTCAGACATAAGAATGGAAAAAACATTTTCTCTGTGATTAGAGAGAACATTCTTGATTAAAGCTCAAAAAAATGTTCACTGTTTCAGTGAATGACGTTAAACAGAGACCGTACCTACAATTGTATATCAATTGCCTAAGGGCCCTAGTCGCATTGGGCATTCAACATACAACTCTTCACTTCACTGCTGAGGAAGCAATGGTGTCTGAGAGCCACAGCCAACATTGGACCAATCAGTATTGTTGCCAGGTTTGCCCAGGAATACTACACTTTTTGAGTCCAGCAACCAGTATGCATACTTATAAAGTAAATTGTACCAGCTCTTCAGGGCTTTCAGCGGTGGGAACAAGCAGGGGCCATACTCTCTCTTAATTATGTGGCTCACTGAAACCTTTTAATCAGCTCTTAAGGGAATTTCTTCTGAACCAGAGGTGGTTCTACCAATTCTTGCAGCTGTGCCATGCTCTTCATGCATAATTTTCTTCTTGCCCTGTTTTTTTTCCTCCGGTGCCAGTGTTGGAAAGAGTACTTCAGGCAACCTCCACTAAAGGCATTATCTACGCTATCTACTTGTCTCTTTTAGAGTGTACTTCTCACAAGTTCCACCTGCCCCCTAGGGAGAAGTGGGAGCAGGATATTGGGCCTATCTTTTTTGATGTCTGGGAAAGGATTCTTTGGGGTCTCCCTCTTGTGTATCTTTCACCTTCGTACAGGTTAACTCAGTTTTTCATATTGCATAGGGTGTATAGGACCCCAGAATTTCTGTTTAATATTGGTCTAAGTGCAGACTCTGAGTGTTCTACATGAGGCAGTTCAGGGACCATGATACATCTATTATGGCACTGCCCAAAGCTCCAGAGGTACTGGGCGCAGGTTGTGGGCACACTTAATGGGATACTAGATGTGGATCTTTCAGTGGATACTTTTATCTATTGGGATATATTGACAATTCAGTGCTCAAGCCACCGAAGCGGATTACTGTATTACGTGCGCTATTTGTGGCTCGGAGACAAATTGCCCTTAAGTGGATCTCCCCACATCCTTCGACTATATCTGACTGGATATTCCATCTTAATAAGAGTATTTCATATGAGAGTCATATTTTCTTTTTAAGAAATTCATCTGAGAGATTCGACTCTGTTTGGACAGCATTTTGCATATGGGTTTGGTATTGAGCTATGGTCTAGGATGGTGTAGATATAGGGGTATGGATAAAAATAGGTCCCATATACAATATCTCACAAAAATGAGTACACCCCTCACACTTTTGTAAATATTTTATTATATCTTTTCATGTGACAACACTGAAGAAATGACACTTTGCTACAATGTAAAGTAGTGAGTGTACAGCTTGTATAACAGTGTAAATTTGCTGCCCCCTCAAAATAACTCAACACACAACCAATAATGTCTAAACCGCTGGCAACAAAAGTGAGTACGCCCCTAAATTAAAATGTCCAAATTGTGCCCAATTAGCCATTTTCCCTCGCTCTCACTCTCTCATACTGGTCACTGGAACATGGCACACTAATGGCAAATAACTCTCTGTAGGAGGCTTGCACATTTACCAAGTATTGGAAAAGATGGTAGGAAAGATGGAAAATGCTAATTTTAGAGTTGTCCTCAGAACAATAGGCATAGGGAAATCTCTAAATTGTGGATTTTGGAAGATTTAGCGCTGCATCTTTGGCACAGGAAGTGAGGGGAAATGTCCCCAATCTTACACAGACAGTAAAAAAAACTGGCAGAGGTTTTAACCCTTTCCTACTTACAAAAAAAAAAAGTTTTGGCTATACAGTACACTTTAATGCGTGATATATTGTGCTAATGCATGCACTGCAGCAGAATGGCAAGGTGTTTTAAGCTTCTTGGGAACAAGTCACTGGTAGTACGCATGTGCTGTGCTAAGCCATAGAGGGTAACAACTGTGATCTGAAGAGGAGGGGGTTGATGCATTTTATACTACAAGTGCAATAACTTGTTGAATTTGCCAGAAAAGCAGATCTCTTCCTTCTCTTTATTGTTTAAACTACTGGTCCCATCAATCCACTATGTAATGGATATGAACAATGGCAGACATGTTCAGCCTGTATAACAATCATGGCTCTGTTCATAGACACAGTGAATGAACATTGCCACTATGGGGTTTACTAAAGCTAGAGAGTGCAAAATCAGTCTCACTTCTGCAGAGAAACCGATCAGCTTCTAACCTCAGCTTGTTCAATTGAAGTATAAGTTAAGCTTTGTTCACCTTTTTTTTCTAAATTCCAGCCCCCTTATGTACCAATATAGCATTAATGTAATATTTTTTTTTTTACAAAAATATCAAAGCTTTCCATAAAATCTCCAGTCACTTACTTCACTTGTCCTCATCTGTGTTTCCAAACGTATCTATTGCTTCTTCCTTACTTCCTGGACAGACTATAGGTCAAGACACAGGAAGGAGTTGACCAGCTGACCTCACTGACCCACACCCTGCATCATCCACCCACTCACCTACCCACCTACTTCCAGGTGCACGTTTTTTAAATGAAATGCAATCAATCAGTAAAAACCCTTCTCACTAAATACACAATATACAATCAGATTGCATAGTGTATGGCTAACTTTTTACAAGTGCATAGAAGGCAGTGGACAGAAACACTCAGCTGTCAAGCCCCATTCACAACTCTGCATAGCGGGAGCTCACATTCACACATGCATTTTTTTTTTTTTTAGTGAGGGGTGGAGGTGTTTTGGAGCACTTTCACTCATCACACATATGGCAGCCCATCCACCTGAATGAGTTGCCCTACACACAGTAATCGCCCCAAAGAAGCTTCAGACCTATTTTTTAGAGTGGAACTTGGTGCGTTTTTTACTGCAATTTTTGGTGCAGCGCATTTCCGAAATGCAAGGAAACGCATAGATGTTGATGGAGCAATTATTGTTCTTGTGTTATCGCACCAATTTCACTTTCAGGACCCATTCACATCTAGCATAGTGGGAGCGCACTGTTTTTTCCTGTGACATGTATAGGGCAGCCCGTTGATTTCAATTGGCTGCACTACATGCGGCTCATAGGACATTTTGACATTTTAGGGGTTGCGTGTTTTTTACTGTGCATTTTGCAGCATTTGCAAAATGCTGCAAGATGCACAGTAAAAAACATGGGCTGCCCTATGTGTGATGAGTGAAAATGCTCCAAAACACCTCCCCCCTCACAAAAAAACACATGTGGGAATGCAAATTCCCGATATGCAGAGTTGTGAACGGGGCTTGACAGCTGAGTGTTTCTATCCACTTCCTTCTATGTACTTATATAAAGATGACTATACACTATGAAATCTGATTGTATATTGTGTATTTAGTGAGAAGGGAGATCACTGATTGATTGCATTTAATTTAAAAAACGTGCAGCTGGAAATGGGTGGGTAGGTAGGAGGGTAGATGATGCAGGGTGTGTGCTAATGAGGTCAACTCCTTCCTATGTCATAACCTATAGTCTGTCCAGAAAGTAAGGAAGAAGCAATGAATACATTTGGAAATATGGATGAGGACAGTGAAGTAAGTGACTGTAGATGTAAAGTGGTTGTAAACCCTTACACACCACCTTTACCTACAGGTAAGCCTATAATAAGGCTTACCTGTAGGTACTGGAAAAATCTCCTAAACCTGCATGGTTTAGGAGATATTTACTATATATGCTTGTGCCGACATTATCGGCGCCTGTGCACTGAAGAAAGGGCACGATTGTGCCGTTTCTAAAGGGCCCATGCCGTTGGCTTCCGTGCGCATGGCCAGTCACAGAGCCGGAGTCCACAGCCCCGGAAGGGAGAGGGGTGAAGATAGACGCGACCATCAGCGGGGACATCAGGGACATTGCGGGCTTCGTTTGCACGGAAGTGGCACATAATGGGCTAGTATGCGATGCACTTTGCAGGGAACAAAGGAGGAAGTAAAAGCCATCAGAGTGTACTTCCTCTTTAATGGAAAGCTTTGATATTTCTGCAAAAAAGGATGCTATATTGGTACAAAGTGGGGCTTGAATTTAGAAAAAAAAAGTGAATAAAGGTGAATTTATCCTTTAAGCTTTGGCAATAAAACCTGTAAGCTGATTGGTTTCTCTGCGAAAGTGAGCCTGATTTTGCACTCTCCGGCTTTAGTAAATAAACCTCTATAGGACAGCAATGTTATGATGTTTGCAGGATCACCAGGTGAAAAAAACGGGAAAAGATCTGAAAGAAGGAAACGAATGCAGTCGCCATATCTAAATATCAGTGAGCTGCAATATATTACATTTGTGTTTTGGGGTTTAGATACACTTTAAATAAAGCTGAAACATTTATATGCAATAATAAATATAGGTCTGTAATGTATCCAAAGTATAGAAAGTATACTATATATCATCAAACAATTAACAACAGGAAATGAACAATAAGTCTGGATGCAGGAGGAAAAATCCATGTTTAAATTTGTCATTCTCTCTCCCATTCTAGTTTTCTCACCTAAAAACAGCTGAGCAAAACATCTGCCTGCAATGTCTTCATGTTTTCCTTCCATCAGCTTTTAAGTACTTATTTTTTCTGACACTTGGGGAACTATATAAATAAGAATACTCCAAATGACATAACAGAAGATTCTCGCTCAATAATTGCAGAGTCTCCTCCCTGCATGACTTCAATCTCAAAACTCCAGATTATATAAATGCGTAAATAGAAGGAGAAATTATGTAATCGTCAATCTTAGATACACATATTATTTCAATGTAAGATGCATTTTAATTTTATTAGCATTAGTAATTTCTGGTCATTTTTTCCATATGACCCTGCTTTGACACTCATCTTGATTTATGTGCTGTAATAACAGCGTGAGACAAGTTTAACATGGCTCAATCACAATGGGCTGTATCTCTGTCCTTTTGTGTTTAAAACATAAGAACAGTGCTATTACTGCTGCTGATGTAGAGATTCTGAAACTTTGGGGTTTATTTACTAAAAGCAAATAGGCTGCTCATTTTGCAAGGGAAGTTGGACTTTGCAAGAGAATGTACTCTTAGCTTAGTACAAGTGATGACATTTCACTCTGCAAAGCATACCCAATCACATAAAAGAAAAACACTTTCAACTTCAACAGTTCAACTTCCATAAGTAAGCAGTCTATTGGTAGAAAATCAATCCCTTTTATGACAGCCTATTAAATATTTCATGTACAGGGGTCATTAAAACCAAGATACCCAAGGCCAAATTTAGCAGAACAACATGAGAATAAATCTATCACTAATTCGCCTACCAAAATAATGTTTAAATTTTTTAACCACTTCCAGCCAAGGCCTATTCTGGCACTATTCTCCTACATGTAAAAATCATAATTTTTTGGCTAGAAAACTACTCAGAACACCCAAACATTATATATATATTTTTAGCAGAGACCCTAGGGAACTCAATGATGGTCGTTGCAACTTTTTACATCATATAGTATTTGCGCAGCAATTTTTCAAACGCGTTTCATGAATTAGAAAAAAAACACTAAAAGCTAGCCTGATTATTTTGTATAATGTGAAAGATGTTGTTATCCCAAGTAAATAGATACCTAACATGTCATGCTTTAAAATTGCGCACACTCGTGGAATGGCGCAAAACTTCGGTACTTAACAATCTCCATAGGCGATGATTTACATTTTTTTCCAATTTACCTGTTTAGAGTTACAGAGAAGGTCTTGGGCTAGAATTATTGCTCTCACTCCAAAGTTCATGGTGATACCTCACATGTGTGGTTGGAACGCCATTAACATATGTGGTCAGGACGTACGTATGTGTTTGCTTCTGTGCGCAAACATGCGGGGACAGGAATGTTTTACATTTTTCACATTTTTTTTTTGTTTATTTTATTTTTATTTTTTTTTATTTTTACATTTTCCCTTAATTTTTTTTTTTATCAATTTTATTCCTATTACAAGGAATGTAAACATCCCTTGTAATAGGAATAGTGCATGACAGGTCCTCTTTACAGAGAGATCTGGGGTCTATAAGACCCCACATCTCACCTTTATGCTGGAAAGCCTGAGATAAAAAAAAAAAAGAAAATGATCTCAGCCTTTTGAGCTAAAAACATGGCAGTGTTTACATCTGCCACGGACGGCAGTGACATCATAACGTCACACCCGGCCACCGAAGGTCATAGAGATTTCCAGGGGCTGTCTGGTCCTCAGTCAGCTCTATGGTAAACGACCGCCGCTGGCTGATTCATTCACCGGCTCGCCGATTGCATTAGGCGAGCTGGTAGAAGCACCGGAGGGCTTCTAAATACAATCAAGTGGCTGCTGGCATCATTCAGATATCTCCACTCAAAGTCCAGGGTGCCATATGATGGCCTTGGGCAGGAAGTGGTTAAGAACATATAATCAATGCTCTTTTTCTTTTTTTTCTTAGGCTGGGAAATGAATAGTCACAGATCAGAAACTGCGGC
Source organism: Aquarana catesbeiana (assembly GCF_042186555.1). Lineage (NCBI taxonomy): Eukaryota > Metazoa > Chordata > Amphibia > Anura > Ranidae > Aquarana > Aquarana catesbeiana. The sequence continues at coordinate 211,322,353 of NC_133328.1, read as the reverse complement.
GATTGGTTCCCCATCGTTTGTGGGGACTGGAGCTGTTGGTGACAGCTGAATTTGACTGCTAGTATTTGTGTCAAAGTAAGAATGTAGATTAATATACCCTGAGCACAGGACATCATGCAGGGGAGTGTTAGTCTATGGAGTATAAGCAGGAAGAAGTTAAAATTCTGAGTTTTAGATGAACGTTTCAATTGCTTAAAAGGAGTGTTATGACTTAAATAGAGGATCTATCACTGCTGACTTGTTTAAAGATGCATGCTTCAGGTTGGGTTCACACTGGTATGACATGACAGTCGTACTACAGTGGATCCAACTTTGCCCTGCGACTTCAAGTCCGACGACAGGGAGACGACATCTCCGGAGGACGGAGAAGAGCCGAAGAGGGGAGAAGACATCGGAAGAGAGGCTGGAGCTGATTTAATAAATGACTTTGTCAAAAACCTGTGTACTGTTTTATTTTTGACACTTTTTTAGGTAAATGGGTAGGGGTACCCCATACTCATTCACATAGGGTGGGGTGAAAGGATCTGGGGGCCCCTTTGTTAAAGGGGGCTTGCAGATGCCAATAAGCCTCCCGCCCGCAGACCCCAACAACCACCAGGGTTGTTGGGAAAAGGCCCTTGTCATGATCAACATGGGAACAAGGTGCTTTGGGGTGGGGGGCGCAGGGTCCCACCTGCCCCAAAGCACCCACACCCCCATGTTGAGGGCATGTGGCCTGGTATGGTTGGGGGGGAGCTCGCATGGGGGGAACCCCGTGCCATTTTTTTTTTTTAATTTAGCGTGGAATTCTCCTTCAAGATCCTCAGAGCACAAGTCGCATGCCAAAGTCGGATCAGTTAAAAGAGAAGTATGTTTTTTTTTATTTGAGATTCATACTTACCTCGGTGGATGGAGCATCAGACCGATGCTGCAGCTGTCCCCTGCCGTCTTTCACTCCTTCCCGAGCAGTGCGATGCTGACTGTCAGTCAGCATCGCTCCTCCACACTCATTGGAGCGCTGAGCTGTGGAAGGGTGGGGAGCCGGTCCGGAAGTGGTTAAATAATATATCTAACTCCATGTTATTGCAATAAAGTCACTATCCAAATGGCCATAGCAACACAGACGATGATCCAACTTTGATCCGACTTCAATGATATTCAATGGGCTGAAGAAGGATCAAAGTCGGACCAAAGTAGTGCAGGAAGTTTTTTCAAAGTCAGACCGACTTGTGTCAGACCAGTTAAGATGGCTCTCATAGGGAACCATTGATTTGCACACGTCATGTGACATGAGCTCCCAATGTCGAAGTGTTTGTCATACAAGTGTGAACCCGGCCTTAGGGCCTTCTTCTTTGCTTGCCTTTTCTACCTAGTAAACTACAGGAGCTGGAACAAGGATGTGCATAGCAGGTGTATCAAAGTTTTCACTGCCAGGCTTGCCAAATACAGATGCATTTTTTTATGTCCTCCAGCACTTCTGCCATCCTGTCACATGGAAGAATTACTTAGCCCAATCTTTAGGTCCATGCGCACTGGGCTTAAAAAAAAAACACCTGTTCTTTTGTCAGAAAAAACACTCATATAGAGAATTTTTGTACAGGCATTTAGGAGCATTTAGTGCTTTTTTTCTACCATAAAACTGCTCTCGAAAACACAAGATAGAAGGGTTTTTTTTTCTGCCTCTAAATACTGAGACTTTAAAATATGCCACTAAGCGACCTACCGTGAAGGGGAACATGGGACAACATTTGCTGCTTCTACAGGCAAAACACTAAACTCTTCTAGAAGCAGTGTTTTTTTTAAGCATGGTCCCCTAATCCCCATAGCTAGACCTGATGAGTCACTCCATGTAGCAGGACACTGGGAGCTCTGGGGCATACTGCACTAGTCTTGGGCAAACCTGACAGTGAACACCTTGTTCAACTAAAATATGCAGTTTGAAATTTTATTTCAAAATTGTAATTTTCAATTTTGCTTTCATCTTAAAATATACTCACTGACCTCACTGTGGTGGGACCATAAATGCAATTTGAATTGTATTCTAAAGTGCATTTTAAACTGCTATTGTGCAGTGACAATTTAAACAATCATGCTTGCTGCAATTTAGCTATTTTAGCCAACTAATGCCTCTTCTACAGAGATGATTGGTATTGCATTTAAAATACAATATACATGAAAATTACCTAATTTCATGATTGCAACTGCACACAAGCTGTAGAAAAGAACACACCCCTCCAAAAAATACATGCAATAATGCCTGTTAAAATAAGACAAAAACACACACATTGCATCATTGATATATATATATTTCTTTTTTTTTTACATAGGAACATGGAAACCTTTACAGAAAGTATAGTACAAAAAGGATGTTAGTATGGTGTTAGTATAAAAATGATTAATAATGTAATTTTAAGCTGAATTCCAGGCAACAGTTAAATATAAACAGTTTAAATACTTAAATGGGATCTTGTTAACCTGTCACATCATTTGTAACTTTATCAATATAGTCCCGGGTTTTATAAAGTCCTGCCACAAAGCACAGTCACATAGTTTAGGCAACATAGGAAACTGTGATTGGGCAGTAAAGGAGCAGCAGCAGACTAGTGAGGCCATCACTATATTCTCTCCTCCTGTCAATGTTTTTTGTCAGCACATGTGTACACAAAAGAGTCTCATTGGCTGTCAATGCTTGACCTCTTTCTCTCAGTCTGAATTCTACTATGAAGGTCAATATAAAAAAAAAATAATTTACAGAATACAAAACTGCAGTAAATTGTGCATTTTTATATCTGCATATAGAAAATAGTTATTGTTTTTATGACTTGGTCACAGGATGATGGAAGTGCTGGGAGGGGCATACAAAATTGTGCATTTTTATATCTGTGAACAGTGTGTCCATTTTATTTCCTTTCAGTTGCTGGAATTGCTACCGTATACTTTTGCTTCAAGAATTACCTGATTTTAAGGCCTCGTGCACACTGGATGTTTTTGGATGTTTTTACAGCTGCTGTTTTTGGCTTCAGACGTTTTTTTCTACAGTCAATAAACTCTTCAGCATGTTATCCTATGTGTCCATGCACAACTAGGCTGTTATCAACTGTTTTTGACTTGGGCGTTTTTTGGCTTTAAAAAAAAAAAAAAAAACTAGTGGGTTCTCAGAGGCATTCTAATGTCAAAAAATGCGTAAAAACACTGACAAACACAGACAAACACACAAAAAACGCAGCTTATCAGCATTTAACATTTTTTATCCATTAAAAAAAACGCAAAAAAAAAACGCTAAAAAACCCTATTGCAAAAAAGTTGAAAAACTCACTGCAAAGCTACTGGCGTTTTTATAACGTTATTATAACGTCCAGTGTGCATGAGGCCTTAGAGTTGTCCTATTGACTTTTAATTCAGTTTGATCCCTTTTTACATTTCACATCCCAAGCCAAACAGTATATATACAGTATATACAGAGAGATAGAGAGATGCTGCAGACAGACACATGTATAGTATATTTTAGATAAAATATACATACCTCAATGAATAAATGTTTTCCTTGTAGAATTTATAGAATAGACAAAGTTATCCAACTACAGATAACACAATAAAAAGATAACCCCCCCCCTTAGCCTAAAGCCCAAAATCTTTTGTTTAAACCAGCTAAATACATTCCAGGTGCATCAAAGCAAAAGAAGTTCAATGTCTTACATTTGTTCATTTCTACAGCAACCACAGCCTGATTAGGACATCCTGTGTCCTGCAATATGCAGAGTAGGACCTTTTTCTCTCTCTATGTAAGCAGGTAGCTCTCTGCAGAGGTCAGACACACCCACTGTTGAGCCAGAGCATTCCAATCATTGGGAAGCATAACCTTTACTGATTGTGGAGCTGGCGGTCAGACTCAGCAAGGGGTGTATCGGACATCATGCTGGCAGGGGACAGTCTTTTCTACTCAAACTGTAGCTGCTTTAGAAAGAAATCTAAGTGTAATGCCGCGTACACACGGTCGGACTTTTCACCTACAAAAGTCCGACAGCCTGTCCGACATACTTCCGACGTACCTTCGGCGGACTTGCGGCAGACTTTCTTACGAACGGACTTGCCCACACACGACCACACAAAAGTACGACAGCCTAGTACGCGGTGACGTACACCAAGTCCGACGAGACTATAAAACGGAAGTTCAATAGCCCGTACGACACCCTTTGGGCTCCTTCTGCTAATCTCGTGTTTATCTCGTGTTAGTAGAAGTTTGGTGAGAGACGATTCGCGCTTGTGAGACTCGTATTTTTCAGTTCGTTTTAACTGTTGTTCAGTCTGTGCTTGTGAGGTTTGTATCTGCTTTTCAGTGCGTTTGGTCAGTTGGCATTGAGAAATCTTTGTTTTATTGGCCGCTCGTTCCTGATTTTCAGGTCGTTCTTCACAGGCCTTGCTGTTCTTCAGTGCGTTCTGTTTAGTGCGTTCTGACCAGCCGACCGTTTTGAAGCCATGTTACCTGTACGTACTCGTCGTAGAGCTCGTGCATTGTATGTGCTTGGTGCTGTAGTTTATTCTTCAGCCCAAGACCAGTCCATGAACAGGGCGAGGAGGAGTTCATGGACCAAGAATTGGTTGCTTCAGCGTGACCAGTTCTGTCACATGCCTTTGCTCCGTGAGATCCGTGAGAATAATCCTGAGGATTTCAGGAACTTTCTCCGGATGACGGACCCCGTTTTTGACCGTTTGTTAGCTTTGCTGACCCCCTATATCAGCAGGCAGGATACCTGCATGAGGCAAGCCATCACTCCGGAGCAGAGGCTGGTCGCTACCTTGCGGTATTTGGCCACAGGGAGAAGCCTGCAGGACCTTAAGTTCTCGACAGGCATCTCCCCCCAGGCTCTGGGGATCATTATCCCAGAGACCTGTTCTGCCATCATACAGGTCCTGCAGAAGGACTATATTAAGGTAAGATATTTTTCTTTTATTAGCATCACATGTTCTTTTATGTAATCTTTGATAATGTGATGTATTTCTTGCTTCAAACACTACTTACCATCATTGCAATATAGTGTGAATGTCCCCTTTTTATCCTCACACATGCTGGAATTTTTTCCTGTTATTTTTTGTCATGCATGTATATTTTCCTTCAATAACCTTCCCAGCATGAAGTGATGGGAACATATCCACCTAGTCTACTCATTTTGAATGTATTTTGTTTGAGTGTATTTAGTGTGCTTATAATTAGCAATTATCTAGATTTCACAACTCCCCCACCCCCCCCACCTAAACTCACTCCAAATAGTGTGCTGCTAATGAGCAATTATCTAGATTTCACAACTCCCCCACCCCCCCCACCTAAACTCACTCCAAATAGTGTGCTGCTAATGAGCAATTATCTAGATTTCACAACCCCCCCACCCCCACCCTCATTAAAATTTGCTTGAATGTTCTGTGGTGTTGATTTGTCTAAAGCAAATATATGTTGCAGTTTGCAAAATGCATGTGCACTCTACAAGTGCATTTGTTCCAGTGCTTTAGTAAATGAGCAGAAGCTCTGCTGATTTCCATCATCAAATCATATGCAAGCCTCAAAGTGTTTTCATTAATTGCCCTTGCCTGTGATTGTGTACTCCTTGCAACATGAATGCCTTTTTACATTACCTCATTTACTGTAAGCTGGTTAGCAACTGCACCTGCAGAGTGCGACAACTGCAGTCTTGTAGCCTTTTTAGTCCCTAAATTCCTGCGTGTCCTAAAAGTAATTTTTTTTAGGGATTTCACAACCCCCTAAAATGTAATCAATGTTCCATCAGAGGGGGTGAGCAATCTGATAAGTGTGCCTTTCCATATTAGTTATTCCAGAAGAATTAAATTATTGAATGTTATACTGATGCTGGGGAATAATGTTTTTAATTGTCTAATTTTCTTGCAATGTTAGCTTCCAAATTAATTGATTTTGGTTTTCTTGTTTGATTCCCCAGTTTCCTTCAACGCCACAGGAATGGCAGACTGTGGCATCCCATTTTGCCAGCCGTTGGGACTTTCCCAATTGTGGAGGGGCTATAGATGGGAAACATGTCCACATTGTGCCACCACCCCATTCGGGGTCATATTATTTTAATTATAAGGGATTCCACAGTATTGTTTTAATGGCGGTGGTGTCGGCACACTATGATTTTTTATATGTGGACGTGGGGAAGAATGGCCGGATGTCGGATGGAGGAGTATTTGCCCAGACGGAGTTCTGCCAGCGTCTCCAGAGTGGTGGCCTGGGATTGCCACCTGATGAGGATAACGTGGAAGGACTCCCCTTTGTCTTCATTGCCGATGAAGCCTTCGCTCTCAGCAAGCACCTCATGAGGCCATTCCCCCAAAGAACCCTCACCCCGGAGAGGAGGGTTTTTAATTACCGGCTGGCCAGAGCTAGAAGAGTGGTTGAGAATGCGTTTGGAATTCTGGCCAGCCGGTTCCGCCTGTTTCAAACAGCCATTAATTTGGCGGAATACAAACTTAATTTTATCATTTTATCGTGCTGCATTCTGCACAACTTTTTAAACAAGCATTCTACCAATTATATAGGCACAGTTGGGCCTGAGGCCGGACAAATAGAAGCCAACCTTACAGGCCTGGATACTGTCCGTCCTGGCTTGGCCCCCCAAAGTGCCCGTCAAGTTAGACAGCAATATTTTAATTATTTTATGGGTAGGGGGGCCATTGCAATGGGCCAGGATATATAATTTTTTACAATAAAAAAAATATTGCGGAAATCTGGCATTATATTTATTGCTTGCCTTTCTTTTGGGCTGTCTCCTAGGTTATGGTCGAGCAGTTGTAGTGCCAACTGTATTTTAATTTTAAAAATGTCTAAATAAGCTCCATTGCCACTGTAAACAACTTTTTTACAATTATAACCAAACTGATACTGAGCCTTGAAATAACAAACCACACATTTTTTAAAATCCTATAAGGAGATGTTTTTATTAATGGTTGTTATGCATTCAGTTCTGCATTTAGTATAAAATGTTCATAGACAAAAATATAATGATATCTTAATAATGTAGCAAAATATAATTATATTTAAATATTTCTACCTAATCCACAAAAAAATATTTTTGGCTTTTTGATTTTCGCAAACAGGCTTTTTTTTTTTTTTTTTGGAAAATCAAGTTTTGTTTTTTTTTTTTTTTTAAAAGCAAGTTTTTTTAATTTTTTTTTTTTTTAATCAAGTTTTTTTCTTTTTTTTTTTTTTTTAATCAAGTTTTTTTTTTTTTTTTTGGTTTTTTAAAATCAAGTTTTTTTAATTTTTTTTTTTTTAATCAAGTTTTTTTCTTTTTTTTTTTTTTTTTAATCAAGTTTTTTTATTTTTTTTGGTTTTTTAAAATCAAGTTTTTTTATTTTTTTTTGGTTTTTTAAAATCAAGTTTTTTAGTTTTTTTTTGGTTTTTTAAAATCAATTTTTTTTTTTTTTTTGGTTTTTGCAAATCAATTTTTTTTATTTTTTTGGGTTTTTTAAAATCAATTTTTTTTTTTTTTTTTTTGGTTTTTTAAAATCACTTTTTTTTTTTTTTTTTTTTTGTGTTTTTTAGAAAATCAAGTTTTATTTTTTTGTGGATTTTTGAGGTATTTACGAGAAACAGCCCTCCTTTTTTACATTAGGTTAAACAGCCATTTATGTTCTGCCAAAAAAAGAAAGAGAAGGCCCAGAATGGGGTCAACAAAACAGGAAATGAAGGACATGATTGATGTTTTGGGGTTTAAAAAAGGGCATTTAGATTCGACCCAAAACATCAATCATGTCCTTCATTTCCTGCTGCATACGATCCAGCCGATTATGCATTTCATCAATGTCTTTATTCCAGGCCATTATTTGACCAATTAGCCGTTGGGCACTTTCAGAGGTGAAATAGTCACTTCTTGTTGTTGTACCTAAAGTGGAATGAAACCAAAAAATGTCTTTAGAAATATGCACACATACATAGTTTACCTTACCATAAATAAAGCTGTTGTCTCCGACACTGACCTGGTGGGGTGCCCATGTAGCCTAATTCCTCCACATCCTCGGGGGTGGCACTGTTGCTTGAATGAAGCACAACCAGATCCCCTAAAATAGAGTAGACAAATTACATTAAACAAAAGGCAGCCATGCATAGATTAACGTAAGCTGGTGTGTCAGACACTCACCTGGTGGGGTGCCCATGTCGCCCACCTCTCCTTCCTCCACATCCTCAATGGGACTTGGGCTGATTTCCCAATCATGTTTTGCTTGGGGTGGACTGTCTTCTTGTTGTTGGCTGAGTGATTTTTCCCCTATGTGAAACAAAAAATTATTATTCTAATTAGCACACAGATATTTTAGTACATAGTAATTTTCCAACATTTGTAGTGAAGTGGTTTGTGTAGAGTTCCTATTTTACCTCAATATTTAAAATTATAAAGACATATCAGATAGACAGATATCAATATCTCAAAATATAGTTAATAATCTTTTGATCTCTCTCTATATCTGGAACAAAATCTCTAAATATCTAACTAAATGTAAAGCAAAAAAATTAAGATAACTTCAAATATTCAAAAAGAATGTTTTACATTTCTATATCTATCTATCTACCTATCTCTATATTTCTCTCTCTCTATATATTTCTCTCTCTCTCTCTCTCTCTCTCTCTATATCTATATATCTATATCTATATCTATATCTATATCTATATCTATATCTATATCTATATCTATATATATATATATCTATATCTATAGATATATATATATATATCTCTATATATCTATATATATATATCTGTATATATCTATATATATATATATCTCTATATATCTATATATATATATATATCTGTATATATCTATATATATAGATATATATATATATATATATATATATCTATATATATAGATATATATATATAGATATATATATATATCTATATATATATCTATAGATATATCTATATATCTATAGATATATATATAGATATATATATATCTATATATATATCTATATATATAGATATATATATAGATCTATCTATAGATATGTAATGAGGTTTATTAAAAGATCGTTTAAAACGATGAACAAAAAATCGTATAGGAAGGAAAAGCACATGGAGCAGTATACAAGGTAATAAACACAAGAGAAAAACACGACAAGTACTTACTTTTTTTAAGAACTTTCCGGATACGTCGGTATTGATCCGGCTCCCTGAGTTTCAGGTCAGACCATCTTTTTCTCAATTGATCTTTGGAGCGCTGGACCCCAAAAGATGCCTGCAAAGTCTCCACGACCTTCGCCATTATTTTGGCCTTGCGCAAATTTGGCCGTGCGTACGGCCCATAATTGCCATCATAGTCGTCTTTGTGAAGAATGGCCACCATCTCCACCATCTCTTTAAAACTCATATTAGAGGCCTTAAATCTAGGCCTCATAGATTTCGTTGACGTTCCAGCCTCCGGGCTGTCTCCACTACCTGAGGTCGTCAACATTTCAGGTGTCTCCGCCATTCTTTAACTCCACTACGCGCCGTAACAAAAAATGGGCGGAGAACATGAGTTAAAATCGAATGTCAGGGGCGGGCGACGCAGGCGGAGTTTCACACATGCGTAGTGTATAAAGAGGGGCCTTGCGCACGTGTCGTACGTACGTTCTGTGCGTCGAATTAGGGGGCGGAGAACATGAGTTAATTTCGAACGTCAGGGGCGGGCGACGCAGGCGGAGTTTCACACATGCGTAGTGTATAAAGAGGGGCCTTGCGCACGTGTCGTACGTACGTTCTGTGCGTCGAATTAGGGGGCGGAGAACATGAGTTAATTTCGAACGTCAGGGGCGGGCGACGCAGGCGGAGTTTCACACATGCGTAGTGTATAAAGAGGGCCCTTGCGCACGTGTTGTACGTACGTTCTGTGGTAGGTGATAGTGGACCAGGACGTTACAAAACGAAGGTAATTTTAGATATATATTTTTTGGGTTTTATGGTCATGACTTTGTAGCAAGCGGCCTATATGGCTTGATAGATTGATGAGGCCTACATAGGGAGAAGATGATGAGGGGTTAGCAGAAACCTATAATAAAAGTGTTTTTTGTCTTGTGACTTCATCTTTTCCAGATATAATGAATCCCCTATTTAAGGATCCAGAGTTCCTTACAGCTTTTATTTCGAAATATCGAGAGATGAGGAATTTGTGGGAGGTGAAACACCCTCAGTATTATGCAAAGCATGTGAGGAAGTCAACGCTGGAGAGACTTCTGGCCTTTGTCCAGGCGACCATCCCGGAAGCAACAATGGAGACATTGCTCAAGAAAATTGGGGTCTTGAGGAACATGTATAAGAGGGAGCATAAGAAGATCCAGGAATCAAGGAGATCAGGAGCATCAGCAGATGATGTTTATGTACCCAGGCTGTGGTACTACAATCAACTCCGTTTTCTGGATGACCAGAATGAAGCCAGGCCATCACTTTCAACCCTTCCCTCCACCCTTCCCTCCACCCTTCCCTCCACCCCAGCAGAGGCTGATGAGGAGCAAGCTGGGTCTTCCATCCTGGATGAACCAGATATGACCATCTGGAGTCAGGTAAATTATTTTAACAAATATTTACTGTACTAATATTAATGATGTTAACTGGATGTTATAATTGTCTAAAATAATTTGGCACTCAAAATTGTGTATACATATCAATTGACAGTAGTGGCTAAATATGTTTGGCACCTGCTTGAAATAATTAGGGTGTCTGATTAGACTCTTTTATTAAAGAGATGTATTCACATTGAATTTGCTAGTCATGAGAAGCAAACTGTGTGTCATTGATGAACCCAAAAAAATATACTCAAACTATTGTCCTTTTTTTATACACAGGATGAGTCCATCCAGGAGGAATGTGGGGAAAGTGGCAGGCAGGAGGAGACCGGGCCCATGGACAGCCTGGAGGAGGCCGGATTCACCATCATCCTGGAGGAGGCTGGGCCCAGTGTCAGGCAGGAGGTGGCTGCTCCCAGTGAGGTGGCTGCTCCCAGTGAGGTGGCTGCTCCCAGTGAGGTGGCTGGGCCAAGTGAGGTGGCTGGGCCCAGTAGGAGCCTGACCGAATCCCAAGTGCCTCCCCTCCACCTTCCCAAAAAAAGGGCCAGGAAGTGGATGGTCACACAGGACGCATCCCTGCGCCTCATGCAAGAGGCCACCCGTTTTTTAAGGAGCCCCCTCGAAGCGGAAGAATCCTATGGCTGCTACTTAGCCAGCAGGCTTCTTCAGATGGATTGGGAGCAGCGCCTCATTTGTGAGCGCCTATTTGGGGAAACAATCCATAAGGGGCTGCAGGGCACGCTAACACAAAACACCCAACTACATGAGGCAGCCCCCCCTCCTCCTCCTCCTCCTCCTCCTCCTGCCACAACTGAAACACCAGAGCCACAGCCTCAAAAGAAGGCTACAGGGAAGGCTGCAGGGCAGCGTGGAGGAAAGGCTGCAGGGAAGAGAAGAAAGTGATGACCTGGGTTCAGTCTGGTCTGACAGAAGACGCAGGCTGTTGTAGGACCACAGTCTGGGGACATCTAGATCATCTGCTGGTGCTGTTGATCTCTGGGATTCTTGGACCAGATTGTGCTCCCTCTTATATGGACTCCGCAAGATCCCAATTTTCTGGTACACCTACTTTTTCCAGCGTTGACTTCCTCTTTATTTTATTTTGACCATGAATAAATGGATCTTTTTTGAGTTTAGCAAAAGACTTTATGTGTTTTCTTTGAAATCATTGATTTTACACACAATGTTAAATTAACAAGGGACAACAATCTCATTGAGTTTGGAAAAAACACACCAAAAATACATTACTAATGTTAATAATGTTCAAGTGGTAAGTCTTGAAAATAAAAAAATTTACATAACCAAAAACGGTGCTTTGGGTTAACTTTATCTAAAAACTAAAAAATAATCACTATAAAAAAAAACAGAATAATGGGTTCTTTGTGGTAACTTTACAAACCTAAAAAAAAAAAAAAAAAAAGGGGAAAAAGTATTATTAGTATGGAAACATTGTTTTTAAAATGCATACTATATCATTCATGAGATCAAAGAGAAAAAGAATCCAGAAATCAGTTTGGGAGAACTCTGATTATGAACAGCAAAACACCTTCGTTCTTTAGAGCCTTCGTAAAGAAGAAATAAAATGCGCTGCATTCAACGATCACAGATTTTGCAGCGTGAGGAATGTGCTACCTACAATACGAACACTAGTTTTACTAGACCGAGTGCTTCCGTTTAGTTTTTGCTTATGAGCATGCGTCGTTTTTTTGTCCGTCGGACTAGCATACAGACGAGCGGACTTCGGGGTCCGTCGTAGTTACGACGTAAAGATTTGAAGCATGCTTCAAATCTAAAGTCCGTCGGATTTGAGGCTAAAAAAGTCCGTTGAAAGTCCGGAGAAGCCCACACACGATCGGATTACCAGCCAGCTTTAGTCCGTCAGCGTCCGTTGGACTTTTGTAGACGAAAAGTCCGACCGTGTGTACGCGGCATAAGACATTGAACAACCATTATTTTGGTCAACCTGGAATTTATTCAGTTTAATTCAAATGTAAGGTATAATAGGACTTTAAAGTCTGTCTAAAGCCACTGGTCCCCTTTCAATAAAAATCTTATTATTGTTACCAAACATTTTTTGTTTTTATTTACAAATATTATTTTTCCACTTCCTGGTTAAATGATGCACTGGTGATGTAACCAGAGCTTCATAGATGCATTCTGTGAGGGCTACATGCCCTCAGATGATGTGCACTGCCATGTCTTCCAAAGGGCAAACCCAGAGTTACAGGAAGTAAAGGCAAATGGATTAATCTGCCCTTAGTGGAAATGGCCACAGTTAGAAGAAAGAGGAAGAGAAATAAAATAAGTTATGCAATGAATAAAAATTCAGCAATTATCATTACTAAACATTTCTAAAGGTGCCTTTCTTGTAATGTTTAGGATAAGGGTGAAGTTTTTCTTCAGGAATATAAGCGGTTCCTAATATCAAGGTTCTAATAAATAAATTATGGCTTCTGTGCATGGCCTACATGACATTACCCCCCTTTCTCTACTTAGGCGGGTGAAAGACACCCATTAGCCCAAAAACTTGGTCTGCTCCAACCATTGGTCCATTTTCACCATCACATCCAGTCAATATCGGGGCTTACTTCTGGGCTGGTATGGCTCCCTCTCGCTGTGGTTTGTCTGAGGGTGACACCGCACTTCCGGTATTGGGGGATGCGATATGCATAGGGGAGGTTTACCTGACCTCCTGTTGTCCTCACCTGTCCTCACGGGTGGGTGGGGACACCTGCACGTCGGTGTCATGTTTTCCACACCCACCATGTGATGACCTCACATCCTTGGGGCTGTGTGGAACATCCCGGATGGACGAGTGGTGGTTGTCACGCTCACCCAGTCTCCTGGGCCGGCGGTTCTGACGTCTGCCTTTCACCATCCGTACATGACGCTGGGGGCGGAGCTTCCATGGCCGCTGTGGGTATATCTTGATGCTCGGCGCTGCTGCAGCTTGCACTTGTGTTTTGTTGGTGTGCTGTTATGGTCAGAGATCTGTGAGTGCACTTACATGCCTGGGACTCATTACATCTACTCAGGTAATATCCTCCATTCAATTTGTTCCTCCCACTCAATACTTGCTGTGTATGTGTTACCATCTTATTACACACAATATCAATCATTTATTATTGTTTGTTTACATTCTTACCCACATATATTTTGGGTTTATCTTCCATTATATATCAACTAGTGTTTGCACTTTTCCACAGCCTTGCCCTTAATCATCCGTCAATATGCCGATTTATATATCAACTGCCATATTCCATATTAGAAACCCATTTTATTTTATATATATATATATACACATCCCATTTCCCATTTTCATTTTAACCCTCCTTTTGGTCATTTTTCAGTGTTAGAGATTACTTTCTGATGCTTAGTCTGTTTTCAGTAGCTCTGTTGAGACTCATGCATCCTTATATATATTTTTTCTAGACATGGGTATGGACACACTCAGACCACCAACCATATGCCTCCTGCAGTCCGTGCTGTGCGTCCTGATATTTCCTGCTGTGGTTTCTGGTTGTCACGCCCCCTAAGCCCCCGAACCGGCGTTGCCTTTTGCTGCCATTTTGACACCCAGTGGTTTGGTGACCCGGTCCAGTCGAGTGGTAAGTATGAGGTCGTTGTTTCATTGACCTCTCTTGCCAACCATCGCCCTTACCCTGATTTATTTAGTCACTTATATACTCTTATCATTTCCAATATTTTTGTTATAGACACATGAATTATGCATCGGCCCCTAATGAGCGAGAAAAGACTTGCGAAACGCGTTGGGTACCATCGATGCCACGTGTATGCCCATATGGTTGGGTATCTGAAGTTGGTCATACTATGGTCATATACTGCTGCAATTCATGCATGTGTATTATGTATTTTACCAATTCAGATGATGTCTGTGCAATTTTTGTTTATCAGCAATCCATCATGTATATTGCTTTTTCTGGATGTATAAATTAAGTGTAATTAATTGTAGTTGTTTTTTACTTATGCTTGAAACTAGGCCACTATGCGGGGTAACGCACATTTATTGCTGTTCCCATTTGTTTATATAGCATTCTGTGATCAATAAAACATTTTTATTCAAACAAAAAGGAGACAATACGCCCTACTTCAATCCTCATATCTCAGCGCTAAAGGATATTTGGTATATACAGATGGAAGATAATAATGGTAATAAACCGCAGTGATTTAACCTGATGTCACCATATTCTGAGTGAGATATCTCTCAGTAGCCACTTAATAGAAAAATAGAAATATAAATATGGATGAATGAATGTACTATATGAAACAGCAATTAACCCATCAAAGCAGCGCTATTTTCAGTCCTCAATGTTGACTGGTAAAACAAAGTCTTTGTAAATGCAAGCAAAACACATGCAGGCAGGTAAATTCCAACAAAGACACAGCAGTTGGAGCTCGGTCTGGATTCCCTTATATGAATAGTAGATCTGATGAGTGCACCTTTCACCATCTATTGGGACACCTTGTGCTGCACACACCCCATAGGGGTTCAAACTCATCGGAGCCAGGAGGTTAACAAGCCTTGGATCAAATCCTCTCTCTGTTTACTCCCAAAGTCCTCCAGGGTTGATGATCAGATAACAGCAACAATGTCCACATGTAAAAAACAGACCCCGAATAGTCCAGTAGTGTTTTGATAATTTATTGTAAGTCACAAATAAGAGAATAAAAAACTAATAAAGTAAATACACTGTAAAAATCAGTGGGCGCAGTTCCTTACAAAGGATAGCCTTCTAGCTTTCAGTTGGTTGGTAATAGTGGATAACTCAAACTGCTTCTCTCAAAGCACAAGGGTACTGGTTGCAGACTGGATGGATGTTACACACTCACAGCTGATCAGTCCTTCATTCCACTAATATACAACTACAAGCATGGAGTGCACTGCGTGTCAACCAGGCACAGCTGATCCGCACTTCCTCCCTCTCGTGTCTGAAGCTTCAGGCTAAAAGCACACTGCGTCCTCACGTGATAACGGTTGCAGTGGTATCGTGCTCTGACTAGTTTCGTCAGGAAGACTTTTTCAAAGAGCATGACTACATGGCTTACTATTTACACCCTTCCGAAAATCCACAAGGATTCGACCAATCCCTCCCCTAGACCCATAGTTAATGGGATTGATTCGGTCACCTCAAGATTAGGACAGTATTTAGACATATTCCTACAAAAAAGTGTAACCACAACCAGAGCCTATTTGAAAGACACTAAGAGTTTATTACAGGATCTGAAAGAAATCAGCTTAGCAGGGAAGAATGAGGTGTATCTGGTCACATCTGATGTGACCAGCTTATACACTATTATCCAACACGAGGATGCTCTATTAGCACTCAATTGGGCATTGAGTAAAAGGGAAGATCTGCCTCTGAGACAAAAAATATTTCTTAGAGATGCATTAGACTTCTGTCTCTCTCACAATTACTTCTGGTTTGACCATCATTTCTTCACCCAGAAGAGGGGCGTTGCAATGGGCGCGAAATTCGCGCCCAGCATCGCTAACCTCTTTATGGGTGAATGGGAGGATAAAGAGATTTTTAGAGACAGACGACCAGAACTCTTATATTACAAACGCTATATTGATGACCTGATATTGATATGGGCAGGTTCAGAACTGGCACTTCAAGATTACATGTCTCATTTGAACAACAATACTCATAATATCAGACTTACGAGCCAGTGGAGCACTGAGGAAATACACTTTTTAGATGTGAACATCTACAGAGTTGGTGACAGAGTACAAACGAAAGTGTTCTTCAAACCCACCGACAGAAATAGTTATCTTCCAGTGCATAGCGGCCACCATCCGCTATGGTTGAAAAATGTGCCCAAGGGCCAAATATTGAGGGTCAGGAGAAATTGCTCCGAATTAGAGGATTTTGACCAACAGGTTACAGTATTAAAAAATAGGTTTGTGGAAAAAGGATATAAACCTCGGTTTTTAGACCCTATTATTGAGGAGATTAGGTCTCTCCCTCGAGATCATTGTTTAAGAGATGCACCCAGGATGGAAAGAAACTTAGATCATGAATGGAGTTTCATATCTCCCTTCCACTCACAGTACAAGGAGGTGGAGAATATTTTCCATAAGCATTGGCATGTCCTTTGGATAGGACACTGGCAAGTGTTCTACCTGACAAGCCCAAGTTCATTTACCGTAAGGCGCCAAGCTTTGGGGATGTTATAGTCAAAAAGATTATTGATCCCCCCGGGAGAAATCCAACCTTCTGGGAACAAAATGGGTTTTTTTGCGTGCCGGAAGTGCAAAGCGTGTAGAATGGTGGCGAGACCTATGAGAAAAATAGAAAAATTCACTGCAACTTCCAACAATAGGGAATTTGAAATTAAGCACTTTATAACATGTAATACATCACATGTAGTGTATGTCCTGCGTTGTCCATGTGGATTAATGTACATAGGTCGCACTAAGCATCTTTTAAGAGTGAGAATCGCTGAGCATGTGCACAACATTACTATTGGCTATAAAGACCATAACGTATCCCTGCATTTCAAATTACATCACGGACAAGATCCTGCTGGATTGTTATTTTGGGGGATTGATCACATCAAACAATCTTGGAGGGGGGGTAATATAATAAGGGATTTATCAAAAAAAGAAACTCAATGGATTTTTTTAACTGACACTCTTAGCCCGAAAGGATTAAATATTGAACTCGATATTAATTGCTTTATCAGCGATTTTTAGGTTCACTAGAGTGGACGATTACACAATGTATTAGAGTTTTAATGGAGGGGTTCCTCACTCTGAGATCTTGATCTGTTTTCTGTATAGATAACTTAATAACTATGCCCCGTTTGGATTACATATTTTTTTATTGTGTATGTACAATATGGAACTATGTGATACAGAGCAGTACTGGAGAATCTTTTATCAACTTCCGCTTTCTATCTATGTAGAATTTTAGCTTATGCCGTGCAGTTAATTTTAATCTGATTGGATTTTAACCACTATTATTTTTGTGATTTTATCACAAGTTTCAAGGTGGCTGCGATTATATGCGATTTTGCATGTAACATTTTATGTCAATAGGTATGTCAGGTAATTTTAATCTGATTAGATTTTAATCATTATTATTTTCGTGATTTTATCACAAGTTCCGATGTTGCTGCGATTATATGCGATTATATGCGATTTTGTATGTAACATTTTTATTTTTTGTTAATTTTATGTCAATTTTATGTCGCAATGTGATAAACTTATCTGATTTAATATGATAATTATATCGGGTGAGGAACTATGGGTATTTTAATTACTTGGTCACTACACTGCGACATCCATATAGCTTAATTATGTTTGGGGGTTAAGTGACTCTCTCTCTTCAGTTGCACCTGGAATATATGGAAGAGGAGATGTTTAGTTTTAATCCAGGACATAGGCACAATGTAATGCAAGATTCTGGGATAAATAGACTGCGGTGCCATTTAAATGTGCAGCCTGCAGCTTTTGGTTGGTTGGAGTATGGATACGTTCCCAGTTTAAGATAGGGACGCACCTTCCAATCAGACCTAGTGCTTACCAAGTATTAACTCATTAGGGCGTAGTGTTGGTTGTGCCCCACCCCCTGGTTTTCAGATAAATTTTGTTCAACAAGCCGTGTAGTCATGCTCTTTGAAAAAGTCTTCCTGACGAAACTAGTCAGAGCACGATACCACTGCAACCGTTATCACGTGAGGACGCAGTGTGCTTTTAGTCTGAAGCTTTAGACACGAGAGGGAGGAATTGCGGATCAGCTGTGCCTGGTTGACACGCAGTGCACTCCATGCTTGTAGTTTTATATTAGTGGAATGAAGGACTGATCAGCTGTGAGTGTGTAACATCCATCCAGTCTGCAACCAGTACCCTTGTGCTTTGAGAGAAGTAGTTTGAGTTATCCACTATTACCAACCAACTGAAAGCTAGAAGGCTATCCTTTGTAAGGAACTGCGCCCACTGATTTTTACAGTGTATTTACTTTATTAGTTTTTTATTCTCTTATTTGTGACTTACAATAAATTATCAAAACGGTACTGGACTATTCGGGGTCTGTTTTTTACATGTGGACATTGTTGCTGTTATCTGATCATCAACCCTGGAGGACTTCGGGAGTAAACAGAGAGAGGATGTGGACATTGTTGCTGTTATCTGATCATCAACCCTGGAGGACTTCGGGAGTAAACAGAGAGAGGATTTGATCCAAGGCTTGTTAACCTCCTGGCTCCGATGAGTTTGAACCCCTATGGGGTGTGTGCAGCACAAGGTGTCCCAATAGATGGTGAAAGGTGCACTCATCAGATCTACTATTCATATAAGGGAATCCAGACCGAGCTCCAACCGCTGTGTCTTTGTTGGAATTTACCTGCCTGCATGTGTTTTGCTTGCATTTACAAAGACTTTGTTTTATCAGTCAGCATTGAGGACTGAAAATAGCGCTGCTTTGATGAGTTAATTGCTGTTTCATATAGTACATTCATTCATCCATATTTATAAAACATTTTTATTGCACTTACTGTGGAAGTGTCCCAAATCTCTCCCACCTCATTCAAAGTCCCAGGGCTGCCTTCCCTTTTCTTGCTGCATTTAGGGATAGAGGTGTCAGAGTGGCTCTTCCAGACCATTACCCCCTTTCTGTGCATGGCCTACATGAGAGCCTGTGTGTTAATTTTAACACATTGTGTATTTAAAAGCACACATCTAAAAACAGGAGACCAATGAAAAGAATATATATATATATATATATATATATATATATATATATATATATATATATCCTGCAAAGTCCATTTCATGCCTCACCACCTCCATACAATTTCCCTTATAATAGAGTAAATATGTATAATAAAGAAGAACTTCACCCAGTATTTACAAAATCAAATGCCAGCAGCTCCAGTGCTTGTAGCTGGTGACTTTCAAAAAAATAGGTACTTTCCAGGCCATGGAGTCCAGCACTGCCTTCCCAATTCTTTTCACTGCTGATGGAAACCTGGAGCCACCATTTTGAATTTGCCAGCCTGCTGTGGACTCCTGATGAATCACAGCTGGTTCCCCACTGTGCATGCACAAGATTATGTCGCACAGAGAGAGCGGTCCTGCATCCTCTTGGGATGTGTGACATCATTCTTTCCCACGTGACAATTAATGAATGTTTCAAAAACCCTGCGCTTCAGTTACAGGTTGGGGGAAATGAGAAGCACTTCACTTTCAAATAATTTAATCTCCCTGGCGGTATGATTATTTCGGATTTTAGGTGCTGAAATCGGTACAATTATTTTGCATGGAAATTTGGCGTTTTATATTGTAGGTCTGTAATTCTTAACAATAACACACTTAAATCTGTCCAAACAAGAGTCTAGTAGATATCCCGGGTATGATGAAGTTTGAAATATAATAAATAAAAATAAATAATTAAAAAAAAAAAATTAATAATAAAATAAATTTCCCCACGATTCACTATTGCTCAATTCTGCAAGTGTTCTAATTTACTATCGCTGTTTTCTAGCTGGTCTAAAGCCACTTTTGATGTAGAGGGACACTTTTTGGTTGCTATGGACAATCTCCAGTTTCCAGGCAGAAAGAACAGTATATATAACATAAAACTGCATGCAGGGCATAGGACAAAGCACTGGGGACAAAAGGGATGTGAAATAATTTCATACAGTACTGTAAGATTACAGTACTGTATGTGTTATGATTTTACACTTTTTTGAATTTGCCGCCAGGCTCCTCCCCCGTGCATTGCGCCGCTCGCAGGGAACGGAGCCTGGCACGGAGAGGCTTCGGAGGAGGACGGAGCCCGCAGACACAGCGGGGGACATCGCAGGATCCCGGGGACAAGGTAAGTAAAGCCACACCAGGATCCTGCGATGTAATTCCGAGTGTGGCTGGGGGTTACCGCTAATGGTCCTGAATTTTAACCCCGAGCCACACTCAGGAAAACCGCCAGGGAGGTTAATGGGATAGAACCAAAAGTCAATGTACAAGATGTATAAGTGGTGATCTACTACAATATAAAACTAAAACATAGACTTCTGTTATCCACAGAGCTCTTGCAAGTATATTATTTAGTTCCTCAGCTGTATTTAAAACAATGACTAGAAAATAAGTAAATGTATGCATGGTAAGAACAGATCAGGAGGGTGACAGAATCAAGTCCCCTGCCACTTAGTAGATTTGCCAAAGGCAACTTTAGAACCAAGCCAAAAACAATCTTGGTGACAGTTCAAAACCAGCTGGAGAACCACATGCTGTTGAAGCTTGCACAAACATACTATAGGTTGTCTAAATAGCACTTTAAAAAATGTTTTACAGTAACAGACCCAGTGATCAGAATGTGCTATTACAGAACATTTAAAGCTCCATGCTTTAAAGTGTGCTAAGCTGGGGATTGTAAGTAACATTGAAAACCTCTTTAGTACACATGTGGCAAAAAGCATTCCACTTTATTTTGACAGCTTTTTTATTTCCATAAATATTTATGGAGAATGCCTCTAATAAAAGTGAAATGTTTCTAATATTACCAGAGCAGCCGAAGGATAGGATTTACACAAAGCCATAAAGACATCTGATTATAATGTAGAAACATATGGGTAATGGCGTTTTCCAAATGTGTTTTTACTTCATATACTGTACAAATAAAGTCTTTTACTTTTCTTCTTCCATACTAAAGGCTTTTGTAAATCTCTTTTGAGGAGGAGTCCCTTCATTATCTGTTGAGAACCTTTGACTTCCCTTCTTACTGATAAAATGTAGCTGTTGTTTTATTATGTTTTTTGGGCGTAGCTAATCATATTCAAGTTATTTCAACAATTAAATTTACTTTAATATACAGTAGGGAAAGTTGAAAAAGTCACCAGTAGGTGAAAGACTTTGTGCAGTGGTCTTCCTTATACCAGCTTAACAATCAAAAACAAGACTCCTAAGCAAAGTATAATTGATAAAATAGATAATCAATAAACATCTGTAGATTGGGGATCATTTCTACAACAGTATAAGGAAAAGAAAGCCTTGCAATACAAAACACTATTGTTCTCATGATGCTGGTCAACCTTGGTAGAACATGGACATTCAAAAGTTATGCTAGCAATAAATAACAATAAACCCGAAGATGAACTCTAAGAAGCAATACTGAAAAAAACACAATTTAAACCAGGTATGTACTCATTATCAATTATGAAATATATTATTAAAATATAACTACAGTAAGTAGCTGAATACTGTTCTGATATCAGTCTACCATGATATCCAGAACACAACAAAATCAGGTTCTAGTGCAGTGGACAGTGCTGTCAATGCATCCTGGACAGAATTATAGAAGTGAAAAGAAAATGGATGATCTCATCAGTATGCTACTAGTTCAATCCATGGAGAGATGACCATGCTGAACTATAGTAACTGCAGTGGAGAAAGGTGAGGTCTTCGACACTACTATGATGTCTTTCAGTAGTGTCTAGATCACAAAACTGACTAAGCCAAATTACAAATATTTTAGTAGATGAGACAGCTCTCATAAATGTATTTAAATTGTGTATTTAGCTTTTGCCTACAAGTTCAGCTTTAATAAATGTAACATGTTGCCTTTTGAAAAACATTTTCACTTTCATTTTGAAGCCATTCCACAAATCCTTCTCTTAGAATAATGTTTCTGAACTTTACTAAATTGTGCAACCCAGTGTAAAAGCCACTATATCAGAATACCCCCTGGTGTGGCTTCAAGCAAATCTACTATGGTAATAAACAACCAAAATACTTAAAATACTGTATCTCTTCAATATCTAATTTGGGTTTTTGTGAGAACAAACCTATTAAAATAAATCTAGAAGTACCTACTGGTGTACATATACATCTACCTTGGAAGACACTCAAGTGCTAGGCTGCAGAAACTGGCACTATAAGTAATTTACAATTCAATGCAGGAGGAATCAGAGGGCCCTGCTCGTTAGAGCTTACAATCCAGAAAACACGATCAGAAGTTATGTGTGCCTGATACCTATCTAGCTATGGTGCAATTTAATTTTCTTTCTGTAAATGACTTGTTTTCTGCTTGCCTTTTGCACTGAAGTTTTACATTTTTGGATCTTATTTTTCTCCTGTCTGCCCCAACAATCTAGCTGTTTACCACACCTGACTCAACCTTAAGTGGTAAAAACTGCAGTGCTGGGGGATTTAAAGCAATTCTGCCACTGCGATCAAATGCTATTGTTACAAAGAGAAATCAACACCTCAAAAAAAGTTTAGAAATACCTACTTTTGGCAGGGTCAGATTTCTGCTCCCCCAATGAGCTCAGTCATTCCTCTTGCCTTCTTTTTAAATATTTTGCAGCGACAAGCCAGCTATAAGCCTCATACACACTGGACGTTTTTACAGCTGCTGTATTTGGCTTCAGGCATTTTTTTCTGCAGCCAGTAACATCCCCAGCATGTTATCTTATGTGTCCATGCACATATAGCCTTTTATTTGCAGTTTTTGGCTGGGGAGTTGTCTGGCTGTAAACATCACCCCCCCCCCCCCCCAGAACTAGTGAGTTTGAAGAGGAGTTTTTCAGCTGTAAAAACACTCTGAAAACGCTGAAAAATGCTGAAAAACTCAGCTTTTTGGTGTTTATGAGTGTTTTTTGAGCCATAAGCTTTTGTGGGAGTATAGTTTTGCTAAAAAAAGCTAAAAAACGCTAATGCAAAAACACTGCAAAATGCTATTAAAAATGCATTTTTACAGCAGCAGTCTACAGCTAAAGCTACTTACTGGCGTTTATATAACATCCAATGTGCATGGGACCTTACAAATTAGAATCCATGCATATGTAAATATAGACATACATGTTGCAATCTGATTTATAATCTCTGTAAAATATCCTTAAGATTTACCAAAATTATTTATGGCGAGGGCTTGCCTAAATATTATTTTTAGTTTCTGTACAGTCAGGCAGGCCCTTTTACTTACATAGTTGTTGAACTATCTAAAGGAAATTGTACAATTAAATGGTAACTTGTATGGTCAGCCTAATTCTAGCACAGTCCCCATGGCAACTGGTGCAGCCTGCGCATAGTAAGTTTTAATGAGAATGTAAAACAGCGATCAGATAATGGAAACCATTTTTAACCAGTCTTTAGTGCCGGTTCACACCAGCATGATGCGGTAATCACCGCAATTCCCAGTGCCAGTTCCCACATCGCATAAAACTGCAACGGGTGTCAATAGAAATATAATTACACCCCCAGATTGGTTTGCATATTGCATATGTTTGCATATCGCATATGCGAACTGTGAATTCGAACAGAAATCGGATCGCATGGATGTGAACACCCATGTGATCTGATTCTGGTGTGGACAAAAAAAAGGTTGGTCCGAATGTGATGCAAATTCAGCCATACAATCTGTTTTGCTGAATTCACATTACATAGACATTGCATGTGATCCGCACAGCAGTGTGGTGTGAACCACATGCGATGTCTGACATCACTATAGTGTGAACCGGCACTTAATCTCAAAGATGATTGATCCTAGCCTAACAGTTTTCAATGTTTTACAATGACAACACAAACTATTCATTGTAGTTTGCCTTGATCTGATTTTTGCATGATTAAAAGCTGGCTAAAAGTAGTTAAATTGTCCTGAAAATTGATGTTTGTGTAGCCAGCTGAAGGGTCACAGACACAGCAGGCTTTGACTAAGGGACGCCATAATGAAATGGGAGCAGCTCACACTGGATGTCATGGTACCATTCAAGTAGGCTTGGATAACAGCAAATATGCTTTGTACAGGTAGGATGATATGTATCATATGATTGATTTTTTAGAAGTGGGGTCATAAATTGGTTTTATACAATAATTACATCAGATGGATATGGTACAATGTCAACTGTTAAGTGTGACATCCCAATAACATCATATGCCATACAATTAGATAATGATTACTTTGTATATATAAAAGCTCTGTTCTGGCTAATATCTGAATCCTCATAAAGGGATTCTGTATACTCCTGAAATACTAGTGATTAGCAGATATTAAAGTCTTATCTTTGCATTTACTTTCTGAAATACAACCAGTTTCTTTATCTTTTAGTAGACTTCAAGCATGTGCATATGATAACGCTATCACACAAGACAAACACT
This sequence comes from Aquarana catesbeiana, assembly GCF_042186555.1. NCBI lineage: Eukaryota > Metazoa > Chordata > Amphibia > Anura > Ranidae > Aquarana > Aquarana catesbeiana. The sequence continues at coordinate 211,297,704 of NC_133328.1, read as the reverse complement.
ATAACAATACACTGTAATCAGACTCCATAGCCAGAGCTGGCTCAAGACATTGTGCTGCCTGGGTCCAAGAATGAAATGCTGCCCCCTTCAGTCTTCAGTACCTAGCCTCATGCATGCACCAGGGCAGAAGAAGGCAGGCCAGGCATGAGGCTGAATGCACCCCCTCCTCCAGTTCCACCCAAGAGAAATGCAAGCTACTCCCGAACATCGGCTACTGGCAGAGCCGTTAGGGAAGGGATCTTTCATTGCTCTCTGTCTCCTGTGGGTACCCCACCCCCCGGCAGCACACACACCTGAGCACTTCATGTGTGCTCAGGTGATTATTAGCCAGTGTTAGACTGTGTGCGAGTGCCCTTTTTACGGGGCAGTTGTCACCCTGCCGCGCCGCTCAGTCCACCCCTGGATGACACACAAAACTGCTGGAAAAAATCTCGGGTGTCAAATTGCCACCCCTCTCAAAGTGCTGCTTGGTTGCAGTGGACCCAGCGGGACCCATGGTAGGGAAGGCCCTGCCCATAGTGAGTCTGAATATATGTGAACCCTACATTTTTACAGGAGGCTCTCACACCACAGCATTGTATACCATGATAGCCTCAAAATGCATATTTGGAATGCCTAATGGTGCATGTCAGCAGCTGAGGTTTTCTGTGTGGTATATTCAAACATATTAGGCATCAAATAAAGCCAAACTTCAGCTGCACAGTTAAGCTTTAAAATCATGCAGCATTCCTTGGGTCAGTACCTTAACTTGCACTTCAACTTGCGGTTATTTTTTTATTTAACTGCAACTTAATTTTTAAACTAACCATTGATTTATTCAAGGCTACTGGCAATTGTTCTAAAAGATTTCAAGAGCAAATATTTACATCAATATGAGAAAAAGAAAATGTTCTTGTAGTATGTGTGTGGGGAGGGGGTAGGCAGTACAAGCAGTCTTCTTTACCTTATTGTACAGGTCAAACAATCATCTGTTTTATATCTTTTCATTCATTTGCAACACAGCATGAAGTATCTGAATCTAGTAACACGGCGAGAACAGGACCCTGGGCTCTGATAAAATGAAGCAAAATTGAATTGAAAGTGAAAAAAAAAACAAGCATTTGTTGTGGTGAATCACTTCATAAAAATATTTTATTTCAATGTTTTACTTATATTTTCTAAAGGTAAACCGTATGAAAAGAAAAACAATGAAGATTTTAATTTTACAAATTAGTAACCACAGGACATACCTGTCTGTAAGAAAACACAGGCTTATAGCAATATTTTTATTATGAAAGCCATTGGGATGTTGTAAAAAAATAAATGACCCTGGACTGGAACGTACAGCACCTGCTGCACAAATCTATGTGTAGGAAGAGGTGTAACAATAAAAGCGCTGAACCTTTTCTAACTTGATGACTTCCTATGGTATGCAAGAGGTTTTAAGGTTTAGACTTAGTCTCTGGTGTAGAATAAGGCACAGTAAGGCTGCTGCATCTGTGCTGGTCATCAAGGATTCAATAAAAACTGGCAAAACACCACCAGACAAACCAGACTTTGTGTACGGTTTGCTGTAACTACTGGTTATACTATCATTTACAGTAATTGTGACTGCAATCAGTTATTGAGAGTCACACATTTTAGATTTTTTAAAAGTGTTATGAAATGCAAAATATCTAGTCATTTACAAAGCAACAGTTACATTTATTTACTGAATGACACAAATTTTATAATATTAGCCACTTATCCCTGAGTATCTGGGATAGTCCCAAGTTCATTGATGCTCACTGGGACTTTGCCCAAAGTAATCAAGTTGTAATTTGATGCATAAAACATAGTTAGGATAGACTATAGTCTTAGATGCTCCCAGATTTTACCCAGAAAGGTTAGTAAGCACTATCTGTTTATTTACTTACTGTATGTGCAAACAAAACTAAATGAATGTAAAAGGAGTAAAACATGTAATAAAAAAGATGATTTTAAAAGCAATAAGTCCTGTGTCTGCAGGTAATAAAATGTTGCTAGATATAGAGACTTTCTGGGCAAAATAGATAATGTAGTCCATTTGGTCCTCGGTGAAGTGAGTCCTCAGCACATTCTTGCATTGGGTGATATTGTGTGGGATATAGCCCTCTGGTGGTAGAAGCAGAGTATTGCTCTGGGAAAGAGTATGTCTCACATTCCTTATTTTGGTACATATAAGTTCATAGGGTTTCAGGGAGATGTAAGGAGTATACTTAATTGCTTTGCCCTACAGAAATCAAAGCTGGTGTTTAAGTCTGTTAAATTACGGGGGTTTGGTTTTTAAAGATGGTCTTTGTATTGAAATGACAAGGCCTAAATTCTTCCACAGTGATCAGGGCCACAAATGAATGATCCTGAAAACATGGGGCAAATTGGGGGTTTCCTAATGGAACTAATGTAAGCAGGCCAAAATTGAGGGGGGAGGGTGGGATAAGTTAACCAGGTATATGTGTAAATTTGCAAGGGAGGCACGGGTAATGGAGTGGAAAATGCTTGGACATATCCTTTTCCTGTTTCTTGACCACTGCCTGAACTAACACAACTACATGTCTGACTAACTACATTTCTGTGAGACACCAGACCCAACCATTCCATGCGAACAACTGCACTCCTGGAACTACAGCAACTCTTTTGTTCACCCTTTCTCCAGCCTACTGTACTTCTAGGCCAGTGAACATAGCATTCACAGGGGCAGCTATATACCAGTAGGTTAGGCTTTCCTGGCTTAAAAGAAGGGGGACTGCTATAGGTGACACTACACTAAGCTATATTTCCTGACCACTCATATAGAGGCGAACATTACAGTATATTGGTTTATGAAGTAATGCAGTATTTTAGTAGTGAAAACTAACGTTATTTTATTGCCGGCGGTCACCGGCATCTTTAACAATCATCGAATAGCTAATTGTTATATAGTGGGCGACTGCTGCGTCTAGTAAATAGCTGGTTGTTAAGGAGCAGGCGGTTCCACACTGACAGCAGAATGTAAGCAAAAGATGTGGTGGCATTAAAAAAATTGCCAGGTCTGCTATGGATTTTGAGGTAAACCCCACACCGTTTTTTTAAATCCATACCAGACCCTTATCCATGCATTCAGCCCGGCAGGCCTGCAAAGGGAGGGGAAGCAAGCTACCCCCCTGAACCATACCAGGCCACATGCCCTCAAAATGGGGGGGGTGCTTTGGGGGAGGCCTCCCCCAATGCACCTTGTCCCCATGTTGATGAGAACATGGGCCTGGTATGGCATTGTTTACATCCAAGATACTGGACGTGACGTTGCTTCCTGTTTCCTGTACCACAGAGGTCATCGGGGACCTTCCAGTCCTCCATGATCTCAGTGGTAAGCTGGCAGAATCACAAGCTTTCATTCCAGGCTTGCCCTTGGGGCAGGAGCTCCCGGAAAGGCAGGGGGCGACCCCTTTCACCACCTGTAAAAGCAATCCAGCAACTAATCAGCCGCTGGGATGGCTTTTACACAAAATCCGGCACCGGCTTTAAAAAATTATACTGGGATGATGCCTGTAGCTGCAGGCTTCATCCCGATACAACCACTTAAGTCCAAATGATGTACAGGTACGTGATTTAGTGTTAAGTGGTTAATGTTTGGTCTTTTTACCTTTATAAAGCAAAAAAATAAAATTCCCAGTGGTTATTTAACCACTTCCGGAATGCCGTACGACGATGTGCATCCTCACTTTGAGGACGGATATCATTGTTATGGCAGCAGCTAGCTGCCATAACCCCGGTATCCCCGTGTTTGGCCGGCAGTCTGGTACAAGATAAAAGTAGTCTCTGCGGCAGATTCGCCGCGAGATACCTTTTATCAGCAGTGGGAGAGGGGCCCCCCTCCCACCGCGATCCGGTGCCCTCCGCCACTTACCGGAGCCGTCGGCAGCAGTGGAGGCAATCCGGTCCTTCTCAGGGCTGTGCATGGAGACGAGTGAGGGGAAGATGGCCCCCACCCATCTCCATGTCAAAACGTCACTTCCGCCCATAGCTCTTAAATGGCCATTTTTTTTCATTTTTTTAAGGACAATTTTTTTTTTTATTGCATTTTATTGTGTAAACATGAGATCTGAGATCTTTTTGACCCCAGATCTCATATTTAAGAGGTCCTGTCATGTTTTTTTTCTATTACAAGGGATGTTTACATTCCTTGTAATAGGAATAAAAGTGGAACATTTTTTTTTTTAAAAACAGTGTAAAAATAAAAAATAAAAGGTAAAATAAATAAGAAATTTTTTTTTTTAAACTGGCCCCGTCCCACCGATTTCACATGCAGAAGCGAGAGTTGCGCCCGCATATGAAAACGGTGTTCAAACCACACATGTGAGGTATTGGCGCGATTGGTAGAGCAAGAGCAATAATTCTAGCCCTAGACCTCCTCGGTAACGCAAAACATGCAACCTGTAGAATTTTTTAAATGTCGCCTATGGAGATTTTTAAGGGTAAAAGTTTGTTGCCATTCCACGAGCGGGCGCAATTTTGAAGCGTGACATGTTGGGTATCAATTTACTTGGCATAAAAATGGGCAAACTTTACTGTTGTCTTATTTTTTAATTCAAAAATTGTATTTTTTCATTTTTTTTTTAGCAAAAAAAACCCAAACTGTTTTTAACTTGTAAAGAACACATCTAAAAAAGAGGTCCGGTCCTTAACCACTTGCCGACCGCCTCACACATATATACGTGAGCAGAGCGGCACGGGCAGGCAAAATCACGTACCTGATACGTGATGCCTTCCCGCGGGCGGGGGGTCCGATCGGACCCCCCCCGGTGCCGTAGGCGGTCGGCTCTTGTTCGCGGGCGATGAGGGGTCAGGGGGAGGCCATCCATTGATGGCCACCCCCTCCCGATCGCTCCCAGCGAATCAAATGCTTCCTCTCCCTCTGTAATGTAAACAGAGGGAGAGGAAGTGATGTCATCTCTCCTCGAGCCGGTCTTTTTGATCCGACGCCGAGGAGAGAAGACATCCAAGTAAGTGCACCAACACTACACTTCCAGTAGAACACGCAGGCACACTTTTCACCCCCCTGTCACCCCCCGATCACCCCCCTGTACCCCCTGTCACTCTGACACCAATAGCAGTGTTTTTTTTTTTTTGCATTGGTGTCAGTTTGTGTCAGTTATAAGTGTTAGGGCAGTTAGGTTAGCCCCCTTTAGGTCTAGGGTACCCCCCTTTAGGTCCAGGGTACCCCCCCTAACCCCCCCTAATAAAGGTTAACCCCGTGATCACACCCCGTCACCAGTGTCGCTAAGCGATCGTTTTTCTGATCGCTGTATTAGTGACACAGGTGACGCTAGTTTAGGGAGGTAAGTATATAGGTTCGCTGTCAGTGTTTTATAGCGACAGGGACCCCCATATACTACCTGCTAAAGGTTTTAACCCCCTGATTGCCCCCTAGTTAACCCTTTCACCAGCGATCACCGTATAAGTGTTACGGGTGACGCTGGTTAGATAGTTTGTTTTTTGTAGTTTATTATAGTTTATTACAGTTTATTATAGTTTATTATAGTTTTAGGGCACCCGCCGTTTATTACCTTATAAAGGTTTAACCCCCTAATTGCCCGGCGGTGATAGAAGTTAAGTTTTTAGGATCAGATAAGGTCTGCGTCGCCCCAGGCAGGGTCAGGTTAGCGACAGTACCGCTAAAACCCACGCACGCAGCATACACCTCCCTTAGTGCTATAGTATCTGAACGGATCGATATCTGATCCGATCAGATCTATACTCCCCAGCAGTTTAGGGTTCCCTGAAACGCAGTGTTAGCGGGATCAGCCCAGATACCTGCTAGCACCTGCGTTTTGCTCCTCGGCCCAGCCCAGCCCAGCCCACCCAAGTGCAGTATCGATCAATAACTGACACTTACAAAACATTAAGCACACATAACTGCAGCGTTCGCAGAGTCAGGCCTGATCCCTGCGATCGCTAACAGTTTTTGGTAGCGTTTTGAATCAGTCGCTGACAGTCAGGAGCTTTTTTGCCTGTGAGTCTCACTAGTGTACCCCTAAATTTAGAGGCCAAAATGGCAAATCGAAGGTACACTAGTGAAGAGGCCTACAGGTTTCTGAGCATGACAGATAGTGAAGAGGAAGTCACTCATCTGTCAGATTCAGGCTCAGAATACGATCCTGTAGAGGACAGCGGCTCCATGACAGATAGCTCTGACGACGGAGTTGTGGTCCCTGCTAAGGTCAGGCGTACCAGACCCCGAACTTATTCTGTCCTTGAAGTGCAAGAACCGCAGGGCTCTCGTATGGAGCAGAGAAGTACTAGTGCCGCTATTCCTTCTGGTGAACTGGCAAGCACCAGCGGCCTAGTACACCCTGGTCGTACATCCAGCACTGCAGTAACACTTGGTGACGTGGCGAGTCCCATAAGTGCAGTTCAAGCTGGCGAGGTGGCAAGCACAAGTAGTGTCCCGCTGCCACCAAGAAGACGAACACCATAGTGCCCTTCCTGCTGCATTCGCCAAACCAAATTGGGTACCCACCACTTCTGCAGCACCCGTACTTCCCCCTTTCACTGGCCAACCCGGAATTCAGGTGGAAACAGTTGACTTTACGCCACTGGATTTTTATTCACTGTTTTTCACCGAAGATCTCTATAGATCTATTGTGGACCAAAGCAATTTATACGCTGGTCAATACATCGCCGCTAATGCCCAGTCCTCCCTTGCCAGAGATTGGAGACCAATTACGGTCTCCGAATTTAAGATCTTTCTGGGCCTTTCCCCCCTCATGGGGTTGAATAAAAAGAGTGAGTTGCGGTCATATTGGTCCACTGACCCAATTTACCATTCACCCTTGTTCTCTGCCTCCATGGCCAGGGCACGATACGAGCAGATTTTGCGGTTCATGCACTTCAACGACAATGAACTCTGTCGTCCTCGTGGAGACCCTGCATACGATCGGCTCTACAAAATTCGGCCCCTCGTAAACCACTTCAACCAACGTTTTGCAGACTTGTTTACTCCCCATCAAGTTGTCTGCGTTGATGAGTCCCTGGTTAAATTTTCTGGCCGCTTGTCATTCAAACAGTACCTTCCCAGCAAGCGTGCCAGATACGGGGTCAAGATGTATAAGCTCTGTGACAGGGCCACAGGCTATACATGTAGTTTTATGGTTTACGAGGGCAAAGATAGTCACGTAGAGCCGACAAACTGCCCTGACTACATAGGAAGCGCTGGCAAGATAGTGTGGGACTTGGTGTCACCCTTATTCGGAAAGGGGTACCACTTGTACGTGGACAATTATTATACGAGCGTGCCACTTTTTAGCCACCTTTTTGATCATCAGATTGGAGCATGTGGCACCGTGCGACCTAATCGCCGGGGCTTTCCCCAGCGGCTTGTAGATTCCCGTCTTAGGCTGGGGGAGAGAGCCTGCTTGAAGTATAATAATTTGCTCGCTATGAAGTGGAGGGATAAGAAGAATGTTTTCGTTCTCACCTCCCTTCATGCAGACACGATGGTCCAAATTCCTACGGCGACTGGTGTTGTGGAGAAACCCCTCTGTGTCCACGAATATAACCTTAATATGGGAGGGGTGGACCTCAACGACCAGTTGTTGGCGCCGTACCTAATTGCCCGTAAGGCCAGACGCTGGTACAAAAAAGTGTCTGTTTATTTATTTCAATTGGCTTTGCTGAATGCTTATGTGCTATACAGAGCTTCAGGACGGACTGGATCCTTCCTTAAATTCCAGGAAGAGATCGTCAGAGCCCTTCTGTATCCAGACGGTGCTCCACCTCACCATCCCCAACCAAATGCAGTAAGCCGGCTGCATGAGAGGCATTTTCTTTATGCCCTCCCGAGTACCCCTACCCAACGAACCCCCCAAAAAAGATATCATGTCTGCAGCAAGCGCGGATTTAGGCGTGACACCCGGTATTATTGTCCCCTCTGTCCTGGCAATCCTGGTCTTTGCATTGGTGAATGTTTTGAACGCTACCATACACTAGTGGAGTATTAGCGTAGGGTACAGCACTGCACAGACTAGGCACACTTCCACAGGGTCTCCCAAGATGCTGTCGCATTTTGAGAGACCCAAACCTGGTACCAGTTAAAAAAGTTAAAGTTACAAAAAAAAGTGTAAAAAAAACAAAAAAAAGTAAAAAAAAAGAAAAAAACACAAAAAAATATATAAAATAAAAAAACCAAAAATAGTTGTTGTTTTATTGTTCTCTCTCTATTCTCTCTCTATTGTTCTGCATTCTATACTGCAATGTTTTATTGTTATGTTTTTATCATGTTTGCTTTATAGGTATGCAATTTTTTTATACTTTGTTTTTTTTATTGTTAACCACTTTTTTGTTTTCAGGTACGCCATTCAGCTGCAGAGCGGATTTATTTATCTTGACAGCAACAGCGTTTGCTCCCACGATATATAAAGCCGTGACTCCAGCGCTGTCGGAGGTGATTTCACCACCACAGTTACATACTTCAGCATATATGCCGAAGCGTGGGGGCAGCAGTGGGTGGAGGAGCGATTTGCTCCTGCCTTTTGCAGGAGGATGCCCCCATGCTTCGGCATATATATTTTTTAGGTAGGCACAGGTTGCGTTAAATGTTTTATTTTTTACTATGTTTTTTTTGTATTTTGCTTTGCAGGTATGGTAAGTATTACTGTTATACTGTAATGTTACTTTGTTTTTTTGTTAACCATCATTTGCTTAGCAGGTACGCCATTCAGTTGCAGCACGGATTTATTTATCTTGACAGCAACAGCGTTTGCTCCCACGATACATAAAGCCGTGACTCCAGCGCTGTCGGAGGTGATTTCACCACCACAGTTACATACTTCAGCATATATGCCGAAGCGTGGGGGCAGCAGTGGGTGGAGGAGCGATTTGCTCCTGCCTTTTGCGGGAGGATGCCCCCATGCTTCGGCATATATATTTTTTAGGTAGGCACAGGTTGCGTTAAATGTTTTATTTTTTACTATTTTTTTTTGTATTTTGCTTTGCAGGTATGGTAAGTATTACTGTTATACTGTAATGTTACTTTGTTTTTTAGTTAACCATCATTTGCTTAGCAGGTACGCCATTCAGTTGCAGCACGGATTTATTTATCTTGACAGCAACAGCATTTGCTCCCACGATACATAAAGCCGTGACTCCAGCGCTGTCGGAGGTGATTTCACCACCACAGTTACATACTTCAGCATATATGCCGAAGCGTGGGGGCAGCAGTGGGTGGAGGAGCGATTTGCTCCTGCCTTTTGCGGGAGGATGCCCCCATGCTTCGGCATATATATACGGTGCATGTATGCCCATCATTAGAAGTGGGTGGATGAAGGGAGGTATTCTAATGGTGGGCATACCCACCGATCAATATCTTTTTTTCGTTCAGCCCACAGGCTGCATGAAAAAAAAGTTTACAATGTATGCCCAACAAGGACCAGCAATGTACTGGTATATTGCTGGACTTTGAGTGGTTATACCAGAATGATGCCTGCAGGTTTAGGTATCATCTTGGTATCATTCTTTTCAGCCAGTGGTCGGCTTTCTTGTAAAAGCAATCCTAGCGGCTAATTAGCCTCTAGACTGCTTTTACAAGCAGTGGGAGGGAATGCCCCCCCCACCGTCTTCCATGTTTTTCTCTGGCTCTCCTGTCCCAACAGGGAACTTGAGAATGCAGCCGGTGATTCAGCCAGCTGACCATAGAGCTGATCAGAGACCAGAATGGCTCCAAACATCTCTATGGCCTAAGAAACCGGAAGCTACGAGCATTTCATGACTTAGATTTCGCCGGATGTAAACAGCGCCATTGGGAAATTGGGAAAGCATTTTATCACACCGATCTTGGTGTGGTCAGATGCTTTGAGGGCAGAGGAGAGATCTAGGGTCTAATAGACCCCAATTTTTTCTAAAAAGAGTACCTGTCACTACTTATTGCTATCATAGGGGATATTTACATTCCCTGAGATAACAATAAAAATGATTAAAAAATAAATAAAAATGAAAGGAACAGTTTAAAAATAAGATAAAAAAGCAAAAAAAATAATAAAAAAAAAAAAAAAAAGCACCCCTGCCCCCCCCCTGCTCTCGCACAAAGGCGAACGCAAGCGTCGGTCTGGCGTCAAATGTAAACAGCAATTGCACCATGCATGTGAGGTATCACCGTGAAGGTCAGATCGAGGGCAGTCATTTTAGCAGTAGACCTCCTCTGTAAATCTAAAGTGGTAACCTGTAAAGGCTTTTAAAGGCTTTTAAAAATGTATTTTGTTTGTCGCCACTGCACGTTTGTGCGCAATTTTAAAGCATGTCATGTTTGGTATCCATGTACTCGGCCTAAGATCATCTTTTTTATTTCATCAAACATTTTGACAAAATAGTGTGATTTAGTGTATTAAAATTTAAAAAAGTGTGTTTTTTCCCCAAAAAATGCGTTTGAAAAATCGCTGCGCAAATACTGTGTGAAAAAAAAAAATTAAACACCCACCATTTTAATCTGTAGGGCATTTGCTTTAAAAAAATAAATAATGTTTGGGGGTTCAAAGTAATTTTTTTGCAAAAAAAAAATAATTTTTTCATGTAAACAAAAAGTGTCAGAAAGGGCTTTGTCTTCAAGTGGTTAGAAGAGTGGTCGATGTGTGACATAAGCTTCTAAATGTTATGCATAAAATGCCAGGACAGTTCAAAACCCCCCCAAATGACCCCATTTTGGAAAGTAGACACCCCAAGCTATTTGCTGAGAGGCATGTCGAGTCCATGGAATATTTTATATTGTGACACAAGTTGCGGGAAAAAGACAATTTTTTTTTTTTTGCACAAAGTTGTCACTAAATGATATATTGCTCAAACATGCCATGGGAATATGTGAAATTACACCCCAAAATACATTCTGTTGCTTCTCCTGAGTACGGGGATACCACATGTGTGAGACTTTTTGGGAGCCTAGCCGCGTACGGGACCCCGAAAACCAAGCCCCGCCTTCAGGCTTTCTAAGGGCGTAAATTTTTGATTTCACTCTTCACTGCCTATCACAGTTTCGGAGGCCATGGAATGCCCAGATGGCACAAACCCCCCCCAAATGACCCCATTTTGGAAAATAGACACCCAAAGCTGTTTGCTGAGAGGTATAGTGAGTATTTTGCAGACCTCACTTTTTGTCACAAACTTTTGAAAATTGAAAAAAAAAAAAAAAAAAAATGTTTTTCTTGTCTTTCTTCATTTTCAAAAACAAATGAGAGCTGCAAAATACTCACCATGCCTCTCAGCAAATAGCTTGGGGTGTCTACTTTCCAAAATGGGGTCATTTGGGGGGGTTTGTGCCATCTGGGCATTCCATGGCCTTCAAAACTGTGATAGGTAGTGAGGAGTAAAATCAAAAATGTATGCCCTTAGAAATCCTGAAGGCGGTGCTTGGTTTTCGGGGCCCCGTACGCGGCTAGGCTCCCAAAAAGTCCCACACATGTGGTATCCCCGTACTCAGGAGAAGCAGCAGAATGTATTTTGGGGTGTAATTCCACGTATGCCCATGGCATGTTTGAACAATATATCATTTAGTGACAACTTTGTGCAAAAAAAAAAAAAAATTGTCTTTTTCCCGCAACTTGTGTCAAAATATAAAATATTCCATGGACTCAACATGCCTCTCAGCAAATAGCTTGGGGTGTCTACTTTCCAAAATGGGGTCAATTGGGGGGGTTTGTGCCATCTGGGCATTTTATGGCCTTCAAAAATGTGATAGGTAGTGAGGAGTGAAATTACAACTTTACGCCCTTAGAAATCCTGAAGGCGGTGCTGGGTTTTCGGGGCCCCGTACGCAGCTAGGCTCCCAAAAATTCCCACACATGTGGTATCCCCGTACTCAGGAGAATCAGCAGAATGTATTTTGGGGTGCAATTCCACATATGCCCATGGCCTGTGTGAGCAATATATCATTTAGTGACAACTTTGTGCAAAAAAAAAAAAAATTCTCACATTCCCGCAACTTGTGTCAAAAAATAAAATATTCCATGGACTCAACATGCCTCTCAGCAAATAGCTTGGGGTGTCTACTTTCCAAAATGGGGTCATTTGGGGGGGTTTTGTGCCATCTTGGCATTTTATGGCCTTCAAAACTGTGATAGGTAGTGAGGAGTGAAATCAAAAATTTATGCCCTTAGAAATCCTGAAGGCGGTGCTTGGTTTTCGGGGCCCCGTACGCGGCTAGGCTCCCAAAAAGTCCCACACATGTGGTATCCCCGTACTCAGGAGAAGCAGCAGAATATATTTTGGGGTGCAATTCCACATATGCCCATGGCATGTTTGAGCAATATATCATTTAGTGACAACTTTGTGCAAAAAAAAAAAAATTGTCACTTTCCCGCAACTTGTGTCAAAATATAAAATATTCCATGGACTCAACATGCCTCTCAGCAAATAGCTTGGGGTGTCTACTTTCCAAAATGGGGTCATTTGGGGGGGTTTTGTGCCATCTTGGCATTTTATGGCCTTCAAAACTCTGATAGGTAGTGAGGAGTGAAATAAAAAATTTATGCCCTTAGAAATCCTAAAGGCGGTGATTGGTTTTCGGGGCCCCGTACGTGGCTAGGCTCCCAAAAAGTCCCACACCATACTCAGGAGAAGCAGCTAAATGTATTTTGGGGTACAATTCCACATATGCCCATGGCCTGTGTGAGCAATATATCATTTAGTGACAACTTTGTGCAAAAAAAAAAAAATTGTCACATTCCCACAACTTGTGTCAAAAAATAAAATATTCCATGGACTCAACATACCTCTCAGCAAATAGCTTGGGGTGTCTACTTTCCAAAATGGGGTCATTTGGGGGGGTTTTGTGCCATCTTGGCATTTTATGGCCTTAAAAACTGTGATAGGTAGTGAGGAGTGTAATCAAAAATCTATGCCCTTAGAAATCCTGAAGGCGGTGCTTGGTTTTCGGGGCCCCGTACGCGGCTAGGCTCCCAAAAAGTCCCACACATGTGGTATCCCCGTACTCAGGAGAAGCAGCTGAATGTATTTTGGGGTGCAATTCCACATATGCCCATGGCCTGTGTGAGCAATATATCATTTAGTGGAAACTTTTTGTAAATTTTTTTTTTTTTTTTGTCATTATTCAATCACCTAGGACAAAAAAAATAAATATTCAATGGGTTCAACATGCCTCTCAGCAATTTCCTTGGGGTGTCTACTTTCCAAAATGGGGTCATTTTGGGGGGTTTTGTACTGCCCTGCCATTTTAGCACCTCAAGAAATGACATAGGCAGTCATAAACTAAAAGCTGTGTAAATTCCAGAAAATGTATCCTAGTTTGTAGGCGCTATAACTTTTGCGCAAACCAATGAATATACGCTTATTGACTTTTTTTTTACCAAAGACATGTGGCCGAATACATTTTGGCCTAAATGTATGACTAAAATTGAGTTTATTGGATTTTTTTTATAACAAAAAGTAGAAAATATCATTTTTTTTCAAAATTTTCGGTCTTTTTCCGTTTATAGCGCAAAAAATAAAAATGGCAGAGGTGATCAAATACCATCAAAAGAAAGCTCTGTTTGTGGGAAGAAAAGGACGCAAATTTCGTTTGGGTACACCATTGCATGACCGCGCAATTAGCAGTTAAAGCGATGCAGTGCCAAATTGTAAAAAGTGCTCTGGTCAGGAAGGAGGTAAATCCTTCCGGGGCTGAAGTGGTTAAGTGGTTAAAACCACAAAAAGAAAGGTATATCTGTCGCAAAAAATGATATAAAATGTATTTGAGTACAGTGTTGCATGACCGAGTTTTTGTCATTCAGCCAATTGTCAATACTCTGAAAAAGAATGATAACAGCGCTGGAATCTGAAAAATGGCTGGACAGGAAGGAAGTGAAACAGTCAGGTCTTGAATGGGTAAATCAATGTCAATGGTTTGGTATTTATGGGAGCTATTTTATCTAAGAGAAAATCCCAAACATAGCCTGTTGGGGTGCTTAAAGTGGAGTTCCACCCAAAAAAAAAAGTCATTATCGTGCGCGAAATAAATAAAAAAAAAACATTTGGAGAAATTTTTTTTTTACTTACCTTTTTATGCCTGTTGCTATGTGGTCCCTCAAAATCTGCCTCCTTCATCACCTCGGCTCCTGACGTCACTTCCCTCGGTGCCTCCGCTCGCTACTGCTCCTGGGAGATGTGTGTCATCATTTCCCAGGAGACAGTGGGCAGCGCCGCGGGCTGGGTTGCCATAACAACAGGGCGGGCACTTCTGATGCCGACGCCCATTGTTATGGCAACCTGTATACTTTACAGCGCCGCTAGAGCGCATTGCTGCGCATGCACGAGAACGGGGCAGTGCATGCTGGTTGCTCAGCTGCACCATATCCTGGAAATAAATGCTTGTGGGCTTCACATGCCCACAAGCAAAATGAAAACGGACAGAACACCATGATCAAAGTTATTTAAACAGATGAAACCAGACATCGGGGAGAATTTTAACAGAAGACGTGAGTGTTACAATGCCTTATTAAAAGCTTTAGAAAGGTTTAAAAAAACATATATATATAGTTTGTAGTTGGAAATCTGCTTTAAGGACGTCGGTTAGGAACGAATGTCCATTTGTTTCAAGGTACTGTTTATGTCATGTTTTTATAAGCATATATTCAAACTTTTTTTTTCATTATGCCTACACTGAATGCATTTAAGCTGTTACTCGAGTTCAAGATAAAATGGTGTAATTGTACCACTAAGAAGAACAATACAAATTTAGTACACCATGGCATTAAGAAAATTGGTCTACCACATCCTTTAGTTTAATGTTTAATATTCATAAAGAGAGGTGCTACCTACTGATCATAAACAAATATAAAAAATGGGGGCCGTGGTCTGGACGCTGGCTAAGATGGCTGCCTAAACTCCCTGCTCCGGCACATCGAGGTCAGCTACTTGCCTTGCTGAAGGAGCTACCCAGCGCTAAACATGGGGAAACCCGACCGAAACGCTTCTGGGTCACGTTCCCGTTCGCCCAGAAACACTGACACGCAGCTGAGTGTTAATATCCTGGAGTTATTCCAGACCCAGCAGAGAGGAGCGACGGCCTCCACACAGCACGCCACAGGCTCAGCCAGCAAAAGCCGCAGGCTCTCTCTCCTCCCAGCTAGAGACAGCTGCCCTGGCTCCCAATAGAACACCCAGCCTGGATGATTCGAGAGCCGTAGCCACTGACATAAAAGAAACCCTGTCGGCAGCTATCTCAGACTTGAGACTCGATATTCAGGGAGTGGCAATTTGCTTAGAAGAGGTAGAAGAGGTGATGCCATGCACGCCATGATGCTGCAATACAAGAGGGTAAGCATGCCTCAGATGCACATGCTGTTCATTCCTCTCACTATCTGCTGCGCGAAAAAAGGCTGCACAGGCCTATTTAGCTTCCTTATTACAGACAGTGTGGTAACTCGAAGAGACTCATAAAAGTATGCTAACCCAACAGGTGTATGCAGAGTTACTTCAGGCCCACGCCAGACTAGCAAAGGAACTGAAACGGAAAACTAAACGTAAATTTGTGCTTTCTCAAAAACTGTTCAATGAGCAAGGAAACAAAAGTGGCAAAATCCTAGCCAGAGCATTGCAAGCTAGAAGGGCAGCTTCTACGATCCATCGAATATACACCCTGCAAGGCCAACCTGTGGTGACTTCCGCAGATATCACAACACAATTTGAGGTGTATTATTCGGGCTTATACAACCTACCTCCAGCCCAACGCCCATCCATTGACCCCAGACCCCAATCAAAAATCATCCTGATTTTGAAATTTCCATCCTGAGATTTCCTTGTACAATATAGTCCCACGTCAATTCCCTATGAGAAAGCTACCCAATTAGATGGTCTATTATCCTATGAGGAACTCAAAACGGTAGTTAAACAACTGAAGTCAGGGAAAAGCCCAGGCCAGATGGATATATGGTAGATTATTATACAACGTTCTTAGATGCCCTCACCCATCCCTTTCTCCAGGCATTCAATTCTCTATCAAACCCAGGCATTAACATGCGTAACCTCTCCAAGGCACATATTGCAGTGATCCCAAAAGCAATTTCATTGCTCAATGTAGATTTGAAAATTTTTGCCAAAATACTGGCTGATCGCCTCACGCCGATTGTCAATACTCTGAAAAAGATCAGGTAGGTTTCATCCCAGGTAGGGAAGCAAGGGATAATACCATCAAGGCAATTAATATACATCACTGGCTCACCACCTCAAAAAAACAGGATTCTTTCTTTTCCTTGATGCGGAGAAGGCATTCGACAGGCTGGCCTGGGATTCTCACAGCAGTTTTACAGAGGTTAGGCGCACAGACTTGCATGTTACATTTCATTATGACTCTCTAAGCAGCGCCTTTAGCTAAGGTCCGGGTCAATGGTCTCCTGTCTCCTTAAAAAGGACACTACTTTCTACGTCAGACGGCACACACTTTAACCTTCAAAACATTTTGACGATTGGCCTGCTGTAGTCATTGATTACCACTTCCATGGCTAAGAACACATTGTAGATAAAGATGCATAGGCTGCCGAGCGTTTCTTTGGGAGATCTCACCAGATCTCACCATATTATTCCTTACCCGAGGAAATACTCACCCTTCGCATGAGACACAGGTTACCCAATTTCGTTCTACACTCTATTCATCATAGGGACCCCCCTTTTTTTTACCTCTCCTATCTCCCCATCTCTGGACCCTCATACTCTGCTAGAGAGTTTTTCCAAATCCAGGAACACCACATTAATAGGAGGACAACATTGGCCAGAGTGGATTTTAGACTTCAACTGCCCTATTACAAAAGATCCCTCCAAGGATAATAATATGTATGCCTTTATTCCTGGTAGGAGAAACTGTCATTCCTATATACCTCTCATTCCCTCTTCTCTGACCCTTATCCTCTCCTATATTCAAGATGTTCTACACACTTATAAGCTCTCAATAACCATTTTTTGTGATATGTTGTTATAAATTTCCTAAGTTAACCGCTTAAGGCCCGCCCGCCACAGTTGTACTGTGGCAGGTCAACTCTCCTGTGCAAATCGCCATCATTGTACGTCGGCTCCTGCAGGCACGATTGCAGGTGGGCGCACACTGCCGGCAGTGCGCTCTCACACCCGCTGCACGCTGCCGGAGCGTGCCTGCGGGTCGGGCGGACTCGATGACCCACGATCACCTAGTACAAAGGCAGAATGGGAATCTGCCTTTGTAAACAAGGCAGATCCCCATTCTGACAGATGACATGACAGAGATCTACTGTCCCCAGTCATCCGGAACAGTGATCTCTGTCATGTCCCAAGCAGCCCACCCCCCCTTACAGTTAGAACATGCTAAGGGAACACACTTATCCCCTTTTTCGCCCCCTAGTGTTAACCCCCTCCCTGCTAGTGTCATTTTTCCATTGATCAGTGCATTTTTATAGCACTGATCAATTTAATAATGTCACTGGTCCCCAAAAAGTGTCATTTGGGGTCAGATTTGTCCGCCTCAATGTCACAGTCCCACTAAAAAGCGCTGATCACCAACATTACCAGTAGAAAGAATTAAAAAAATAAAAGGTCCTAAATCTATCCCATAGTTTGTAGACGCGATAACTTTTGCGCAAACCAATCAATATACACCTATTGAGATTTTTTTTTACAAAAAATATGTAGAATATATATTGGCCTAAACTGATGAATAAATTTGTTTTTTTATATATTTTTTGGGGATATGTATCATAGTTAAAAAAATGTTTTTCCAAAATTGTCGCTCTTTGTTTATAGCGCAAAAAAATGAAAACTGTAGAGATGATCAAATACCACCAAAAAAAAAGCTCTATTTGTGCGAAAAAAAGGACCTCAATTTTGTTTGGGTAAAAATTGTCAGTTAAAGCAACTCCGTATGGCCGTATGGCAAAAAAATGGCCATTAAGGGGGCAAATCCTTCCAGTCCTTAAGTGGCTAAAGACCTTCATTCTGTAGCCTTGACTTTAACCTCAACTTTACATATTTACAAATATGCAAATGTAATGTTTTGATGTTGTAAACTGACACGCGAAATGGCTGATTGCCTATTGTTCTATTGTTAATCTGTCACAAAAGTCTTTGATTATGAGATGTCTGTAATGTTCACTATGTATGAGCTGTTTACCCATATACAAAATAAAATTTGTTTGGAACAAAAAAATGTAATAAAAAAATTTGCAAAACAATCTATTTAAAATAAACATGTTATCAATTTACTACAGGGCCTTAAGCTAACATATGCCTAGATGCGAACGTCATTATTACAAATCTTACTTTTTAAACATTAAACATAAAACTTCTAATTCACCTGCTTTTTTTAAGTTTTTATGACCTTTGTGGAATTTGGCTGTTGTGGTGGACTCTGTTTTGTTACTGGCAGTGGGCTTTGCTCTGCTCAGCTGAAGGTCATGGGCTCTGCTAGTTTTAATGTGTGAACTCTGCTCTGCTTTGTTCTACTACCTAGTATCAGCAATGAGTTTACCACTTGCCTACCGGGCACTTACACCCTCTTCCTGCCCAGGCCATTTTTCAGCTTTGAGCGCTGTCGCACTTTGAATGACAATTGCACGGTCGTGCTACACTGTACCCAAACACATTTTTTTTATCATTTTCTTCACACAGATAGAGCTTTCTTTTGGTGGTATTTAATCACTGCTGTTTTTTATATTTTTTACAAAAAATGACCAAAAATTTTGAAAAAAAAAATGTTTTTTTTTAAACTTTTTTCTGTCAGTAAATTTTGTAACTAAGTAATTTTTCGCCTTCACTGATGTGCACTGATGAGGCGGCACTGATGGGCACTCATAGGCTGAACTGGTGGGCTTTGATGACGTGGCACTTATGGGCACTGATGATGCGGCACTTATGGGCACTGATTAGGTGGCACTGATGAGGAGGCACTAATATGCCGCACTTATGGGCACTGACAGGTGGCACTGATATGTGGCCCTGATGAGCACTGATAGGCAGCACTGATGGGCACTGTTAGGTGGCACTAATGGGCATTAATAGGCACCACTGGTGGGCACTGATAGGCGGCATGGATAGGTGGTACTGATGGGCACTGATGGGCATTGATGGATGGCACTGATGGCTGACACTGATGGGCATTACTGATGGGCATTGATTCACATCAGTGATGGGCATTGATGGGCAGCACTGATTGCCACCACTGACTGGCATCGCTAATGGGCACTGATTGGTGGCACTTGTAGGCAGTGGTGGGCACTGATTGCTGCCACTGATGGGCACTGATAGCTGGCATTGGTGGGCAATGGTGGGCACTGATTTGTGACACTATTTTACATTATTGTAATCAGGGCACTGATGATCAGAGAGCGGCCCTTCTGGGATGCCGTCATATGACAGCGTCCCAGAACGAGAGCTGCCCACCCCGCCGTCATTTACGGTGGGCAGGTGGCAAGCAGTTAAAGTGTTACTAAACCCAGGACCCTGCATTCACTATATCTGGTCCCCCACAGCACACAGAACAAGGAATTTCAATAGTTTTAGTAAAAATAAACAGCTAAATACCTCTTTTCAACAGCAGTTAGAGCAGTCTTGTGACTTCTATCAGTGTCTGGTTAAAGCTTGTAGAAGAAGTTTTCATTCTGCTCTGACTGTCCTATCGGGCAGCAGGACCACTGACCCTCGGGTCTGGATAGTGCTGCTTGGTCCTGTGCTGATCACATGCACTCTCCCAAGAAAAAAAATCTCTCTATCAATACACACCAAATTGAGCATGTGCATCTTGTCCCCTAGCCTCTGTTCTATCAGGAGATGGTTTGGGGACTGTGGAAGAAGGGGAGGAACAAGGATCAAGGAGCCTTTTTACACAATGCTGAGGATTATCCCCTTAGGTTCCACAGTGAGTATAACAAACATGTTTTGCTTCATATACAGACTGATTTTACTGTTGTGGGTTTAGTAACACTTTAACCACTTGCCGACCAGCTCACTCCGATATACGTTGGCATAATGGCACTTCTCCACAAACTGATGTACCTGTACATCAGTCCGCAAAAGCAGGATAGCGGGAGTGTGCTCGCGGGTCCCACAGACTGGAAGTCCGCTGGCAGCCCGCAATCACAGCGAGGAGAGGCAGAACGGGGAACTGCCTATATAAACAAGGCATTTCCCTCTCCCTGCCTAGTAACATGACAGAGATCTTCTGTTCCGTGTCATCGGGAATATCAATCTCTGTCATGTCAGAGGTAGCCCCCCTACAGTTAGAACATGCTGAGGGAACATACTTAACCCTTTGATGGTGTGTTTAACCCTATCCCTGCCAGTGACATCTATACAGTAATCAGTGGCTATTTTTAGCTCTGATCGCTGTATAAATGTCAGTGGTCCCAAAATAGTGTCAAAAGTGTCCGATCTGTCCACTGCAATGTCACAGTTCCGATAATAATCGCAGATCTCTGCCATTACTAATAAAAAAAAAAAAATTATAATAAAAATGCCATTAATCTATCCCGTATTTTGTAGACGCTATAACTTTTGCAAACCAATCAATATATACTTATTGTGATTTTTTTTTGCCAAAAGTATGTAGAAGAATACATATCAGCCTAAACTGAGGAAGAAATTAGTTTTTTTACATTTTTTGGGGGGATATTTATTATAGAAGAAAGTAAAAAATACATTCCATGAATGGTGCAGCTTTGGGATGGCACGCCTTCTATAGCAATTCCTCATCTTTCCATTGCTGTTTTCATAGTGAAGCTTATATCACACATTTGATTGGTTGTTATTGGTATGTTTTCCTTACTTACAATCAAACTTAACCAAAATTAAATGTATCAAAGGTAGCAAGAGTGCTGAAGTGTCCACCACATTGTACATGCCACCTATGTCCTCTACTGTAACTCACACAAATAGTAATGAAATTATTAAAAAGAATAGTGCCTTTATACTGTCATACAAAAAAAAAGAAAAAAAAAGGGAAAATGAAAAATCTTGCACTAGAATGGGACTTTTGAGGCACAACATATATCTAAAACAATGTTTATTTGATATCAATAATCATAAAAATGATTTTCTATGTTAATCCATACAGTATATCATAAAGTATCGAACTGTAATCCAAATATTAAAACACCAGTGTGATGAAGCAAAACATTGTATCAGAAAACAGTTGATTCTCTGTGGACTTGATCCACTTTTTCAGGAGCTGTTAGAGCACTTATTCACACGATAATCTAAACAGAAACAACCATTATTCAATATTTATCATCCCTATATTTGTATAATAAATGTAGTACCTCTAGGCACATTGTGGATGGGGAGAAAAAATCCCATGGACAATAGGAATCAACTAGGGTCCACAAGCAACAGCACAACATCCCAAAGATAATAGAATTAAATAGCTAGGCAATACATTAATATTAATCCAGAATGTGCCTAGTGTTACTAATCTTTTTATACAAATACTGGGATGATAAATTTTGAATAATTGTGGTTGTTAACGTTTAGATTTTTTGTGTGAATAAGTGCTTAAACCACTTTGGCCCAGGAAGGTTTTAATGACAAGGCCATTTTTTGCTATACGGCACTGCGTTATTTTAACTGACAATTGTGCAGACGTGCAAAGCTGTACCCAAACAAAATGTATGTCCTTTTTTCCCCACAAATAGAGCTTTCTTTTGGTGGTATTTGATCACCTCTGTGGTTTTTATTTTTTGCGCTATAAACAAAAAAAAGAGTGACAATTTTGAAAAAAAAAAACAATATATTTTACTTTCTGCTATAAAACATATTCAATAAAAATATGTAAAAAAAAATCTAATTTCTTCATCAATTTAGACCAATATCACAGCAGGAGTGGGTCTCTGGCGGCGTGCGCCCGAGACCCAGGAATAGGAAACAACGCACAGATTTTGAAGTCTTTCAATTAACAGGGATAGATGTTATAAGACTGATGCTCTTTTTAATGTGCTACAGGGGGTCCCCTAGTTACAAACATCCAACTTCCAAACAACTCCTACTTACAAACAGAGGGAGACAACAGGAAGTGAGAGGAAATCTACCCCTAGGAAGGGGAATTCACTCCTGTAAGAGCTATTATGGGGAAAAGGTAACTCCACTGATGCTTTATCACCAAGGCTTGTTTCCACAACAACCCAAAATTTTCAAAATCCAACTGTCATTGGGACAGAAAGTGAGGTGAAATCTTCTGAACAGTGGCACACACAGCAAAACAAATGTTACGGGGGTGTTAACCTTTCCCTATGCTATCCAAAAAGCTTAAAACTATTTTTTTTGGCTGGAGCTACACTTAAAAAATGTACCTGTTCCAACTTACAGATTCAACTTAAGAACAAACCTACAGTCCCTAACTTGTTTGTAACCCAGGGACCCCCTGTATTTAAAATGTTCTTCCTGCTTAAATAGTGGAAATAAGAAAATACTTGTAAATCTTGCTAGTGATGGGGAAAAACTTCTCAACAGACACACCCTAGACAAAAAATGACCAGGAAAGTTATGAAACAATCTAGGGAGAATGTTCTTGTGTTCTTTCTGGAACAGCAGTCTGTTTCCATATGACAGCTAAATGCCATGAGAGCTAAAATGAAAATCACATTGTGTAAAGAAAACACAATCAAAACTTAAAGCATGGTGATGGAAGACAGCTCATATGCATTCATCCAATGCCAATTATCAAACTCAAACTGCTACTGTCTACTCCAACTATCAAAATATTTTAGATCTTCAAAAACCAATTGTGATAGGTATTAAACATTTTTCTTTTTAAGATCTGAATAATGCAACAGAAACATCTACCTACTCACATCTGCCATTTGCTACAAATTATATATAGTCTTATTTATGTGCTATCTTTTATTATGTTAGGTTAAAGTGTATGTCAAGCCATTGATAATGTCTTCCAAAAAAAGAAAAAGAGTTGGGAGGGATTCAAACTTTTATATTTACACTGCTTACTTGGGAGAGATTTACTCTCACTTACTATTCTGCTGACAACAGGTTTACCAGACATCAAAGGAAGAAAAACCTGCCATTGCAACACCAACAGAAATAAAAATTGGACAAAAGTTCTAGCTTTACCCTACTCTAGTAAAGAAAGCACTTTTAGTTCTGTCTGTATTGGTATTGGAGGGTTCCCCTCATTTGGTGTCTGGTAAAATATAGTCGGACATGAACTGAAAATAAATCTCTCTAACAGAGCTCCATTAAGCAGTAAAAATCTGAAAGATATTCTAACACATCTCACTATTTTCCTAAGAAAAAAGTTTTGGCTGGACATAAACTTTAGGAAAAAAATGTGTCAAAGGGCAACAGTACCATATATAGAAGTTGTCCTTAAGATCCAGTGCACTTTCTGCATCCCTGCCAGAACCAGCACAGCTTTGCTTCAGAAAGCATTTCCACCAGGTTCTCTTCATCCTGTGCATGTGCACCAATGCCGCATTTATTCCTATGGGGAGCAATACTCATGACAGCCTTCAGAGGTCCTGCACAGTGTGGCTCCCAACAGAAATGAATGGGGCCACAATGCACAGAAGAAAGAAACCCCAGCAGGTATGCATTCTGAAGCAAGGCTGTAGCACTTAAGGCAGGGCTGAATAGTGGAGATATCTGTATTGTAGACTAAGGTGAGTGTTTCTTAAGCTGGACTGTACTAAAAGGTTTAGAGGCATGCTTTTAGGACAACTTGTACTTGTACAATCATCACATCATCACTGTTACACCACCATCCTCTGCTTTTACCACTTTGGGGCTGTCAGAGTAATACAATTTTTGGTAGAAAAGTGTGCAGGCTGTTAGAGTTTAAGGTAGGCATACATAATATGGAAGTGCTTACAAACCATTACATTATATAGGGATTATACATAAAATTGAAAAGCTTAAAGCAAGTTAAGGTATGAAAGAGTACAGTAATACAGAAGGTGAAATATTTTAACATTTATCAGAAAAATTGATAGTAATATAGAAGAGATCTTAAAGATGAAACATTTCTCTGTTTTTCTCTGTTACAATTGAAATATGTGAACAGGGTATGTACTGTATATGGAAAATGTCTTACGGGGTAATAAACCTGATAGCTTACCTAGTTCTTTGATCTTAGTACAGCTCTGGTGA
Organism: Aquarana catesbeiana; assembly: GCF_042186555.1. Classification (NCBI taxonomy): domain Eukaryota; kingdom Metazoa; phylum Chordata; class Amphibia; order Anura; family Ranidae; genus Aquarana; species Aquarana catesbeiana. The sequence continues at coordinate 211,273,635 of NC_133328.1, read as the reverse complement.
ATTTTATTTACTCACTAGGTTCCCTTAAAGTTGTATTAAACCCCAAAACAAAAGGTTTTTATAGGTAAAATATTTTTTATTGATTGTAAAAAGAAAATTAATACAAATAAGAGAATACAATGGAAAAATAATGCATAAAATGACAAATTACATAAAATGGCATTTGTCTATATCGGACTAGAATAACTACAAAACTTAAGTAAAATACGATAGGATAAATATGATAATATTATGATAGGCAAATAGTCTCTTGTCCAATAGGTCCAATTGAGTGGGGTTGTTTTTGAATGTTTTTTTCAAAGAGGCTCAAGTTGTGATGCTTTTGAAGAGAGTATGAATAAAATTAGATATTTGATGAAATCAAGACAATTCCAAAAATGGGAGATTCAAGTGTTCTAGAAGATAGGAATGTGACTTGACTCCATCAGGTGATAGAAGATTATGTATGTTAGTCACCACTTAAAAGTTTTTGAATTGTCCAAGGCTGGGGGGAAGCATATGGTTAATAAAAATTCCTGACAGGGGAACGTGAGAGGAAATTGGTCAGCTAGAAAACTTGATGCGGTCCATACAGTTAGGCGAATGTTGTAGAATAGGATCATCAATGAAGGGTCGATGAAAAGGAGGGGTCCATATTAAATTGTGAATCGAGACAGTTGAACTTTGTATAAAAGCCAGACAGGTGCAGATTGGAAGATCTGAAATACCATGAGACAGTACCAGAGGTGCAATTTGAGCAGCTAAATAATATTTTGATATGTCAGGAACAACAAGGCTCCCAATTTTTTTTTTTTTTTTACAATAAAGTAAATGAGCCACAATGTGAGGTTTCTGGGCATTTCAAATAAATGTAAGCTATTTTCTTTGTTAAATTTTGAGTATGTGGGAAGAGATGGGGATCGGTATTACCCTGAAAAAATATAGTAGTTTAGGAAGATATGACATTTTTACGGCATTTATCTGACAAAATCAAGATCAAGGGTGTGAATGCCAAGTTGATAACAGTTGAGTTAATTCTCGGAAAAGGGATGGGTAATTGGCAGAGTACATAGAATCCAGGGTAGACAAGATGTGGATACCCAGATAGGGTAAGATGGGGGACCATGCAAATTTGTGATTCTTTCAGCGTAGATTAGAGAATTGAGGATTTAGGGAAATATTTGAGACCTTCAATTCATTGACTGTAAGACACGAAAAGTGGCAGAATTTCTTAAGTATATGAAAGATATTTAGTAATGGGATATGCGGGGAGGAGATATGAAGAAAAAAATTATTGGCGAAAAGCATATTTTGTGGTGTATATTTGCAATTTACAGACCATGGATAGATGTATTAGTATGGATTGCAATAGCTAAAAATAATAGGGCTAACACAAAAAGAAAAGGGGATAAAAGACATCCCTGTCTCATACCTCGAAGGATTTGGAAGAGTGTGGAGGAAAAACCCACATACTTAAATATAGCAGAAGGTTTTGCATATAAGGCCTGAATCCATGGAAGGAAGTTTTCACCAAAGCCCCATTTTTGGAGCACATAGACTAGAGCGTGATTTAAGTTGATTGCATTGTAGATGTTTAGCAAGCATTGTAGTAAGTTTATTACTCTGTGAGTAAAAAGAGATCCCGAAAGCAGGTAGAAATAGAGTTAGGGGAGTGATTGTTTGTCTTAAAATGGTCTAGTGAGGTTTTAGTATATATAAACATATTATTATTATTATATAAAAACTAAATATTTTTAACTTCCTTTAGGAGACCAAGCTGTCCAGCAAAAATGGCAGTTAGAGGGGATAAGACAACCAATTTATTTTGATAGGGGGACTTACAATGGTCAGTAGAGTTGGGCTGACCCCCCTCTGTTCGGTTTGCACCAGAATTCTTGAACAAAGCAAAAGTTCGAACCTGAATAGCAAAGCCTATTAAAGTCTATGGGACGCAAACTTAAAAAATCTAAAGTCTTCATTTTGAAAGCTTAAAGGCAAGTTATTGGCCATAAAAAGGGTATGGAGGCCCAGGTACTGCCTTGGGGGGCAAAAGTTTTTTTTTAAAAAGATCATTTTTAAAGGAGCAGTAATTTTAATGATGCTTAAAGTGAAACAATAAAGATGAAAAATTATTTTACCTATAGTGCCTGCGGGGTCCCCTTAGTCTGCCTGTAAAGTTGTGCGTTTATACAATGTATAGAACCTGCTGCAGCAAAACTGACATTTATAAAGACAAAAAAATGACATTTAAATAGATTTTACTTGCAAGCTTTCTTTATTTTGTAAATGGCTTGGGGAGCCAGTCTGTATGATGAGGCCACAATTTAGTGCACTCAGAACAAGATTAGAGATTTTTTGGATAAATTCTGGTCTCTTTGGCAGGCTTTGGATGGAAATAACAAAGTTTTGCACCACAGTGAACAAGCCTTATGTGAAGAAGCCAAATTATAATACACTCAGGCCAAGCTTAACAATTTTTTTTAGATAAAGCCTGGTGTCTCTTTTGCAGACTTTGGATAGGAGTAACAGTTGAGGAAAAATTGGTCTTTGTGTGTTGGTGATGCTACTACTCTTGAAGAAAGCAAGAATTGGCCTTGCTGCAAAAAAATTGAAATTTGATGCCCCTGTCAAACAGTTGCAGAAAAATTGGTCTATGGGTGTTGGTGGTGCCTTCACACAATCACCCTGTAGAGGTACTCTTGATGAAAGCAAGACATGGCTTTGCTGTAAAAAATTTAAATGATATGCCTCAGTCAAACAGTTGTGGAAAAATTGGTCTTTGGGTGTTGGTGGTGCCTTCACGCCATAATCCTTTAGAGGTACTCTTGATGAAAGCAAGAATTAGCCTTGCTGTAAAGAATTGGAATTTGATGCACTTGTCAAACAGGTGCAGAAAAATTGGTCCTTGGGTGTTAATTGTGCCCATGAAACCTATACCAAAAAATTAATTCAACATAAAATTAGCACCCAAAAAGCTAGGCAGCCTAGACAGTCTTGCAGAGATTTGAGAGCCCAAAAACACTTATCAACATCGGCATCAGGGGCTTGATAGCTGCTGCTAATCCAGGACCGATTCATTTTGACAAATGTCAGCCGGTCAACAGAGTCTGTAGACAGACGTGCTCTTTTATCTGTAATAAAACCTCCGGCAGCACTAAATGCCCATTTGGAAAGCACACTGGATGCAGGGCAGCCCAGCAGCTCAATTGCATACTGAGAAAGTTCTGGCCAGTGGTCTATTCTCATGATCTAGTAACGCAGTAGATTGTCTACTGGAAAGCTCTCCATGTCTGTTTTTGCCCCTAGATAACCTTCTACCATATGATGCAGATGCAGCCAATGGGATGTTGACGTAAACAGCAATGGGCACCAAGGACTAAATTTTTTTTTGATGCATCACGTAGACGGCCCCTTTCTGCACCGCTCCTTCTTTGACCAACATAGGGCTCAAAACTACCTTTTCCATGAGACTATAACCTACCAGAGTCTGGAAAGGTGTTACATTAACTCCTCTTTAAGGTGTCCTCAAAATATTTCATCCTGTGCTGCCTCTGCGATGGCAGTATGAGTTCTGAGACTTTCCCCTTGTAACAGTGGTCAAGGAGGGTTGCCAACCAATAATAATCCTTCTCCTTGATGCCACAAATTCTCTGCTTCTTTTGCAGGCTTTGAAGAATAAGGCAGCCCATGCACTGCAAGTTTGCGGAGGCATGAGAAGCAGAGACCAGGGCTTTCGTCACCGTTGGGAGGGTGTCACCCCTCTAGCGGGTGTCACCCGGGTGCAGACCGCACCCCCCCCACCCCCCTAGAAACGCCTCTGAACTGTTGTCCGCAGAAAATTTACTAGCCTGCCATTCAACATTTGTTGGCGGAAAGTTGAACAGCAATTGTCTGATTGAGCGTACTAATGGTCGGATTTTAGTCCAACAGTCGGTCATAGAACAATTCCCTGCCAAAAATCTGATCGTGTTTACGAGGCTTTACTCTGATCAATGTACATTACAGAGATTTTTTTACAAACTTTGTAGCAGACTGCTATCTTTTGCTGCTGTGAACAAATACAGTAGCTCATTATTTCACCAGACTGACACATACTCATTCTGAATGGGAGTGACTTCTTCACTGAAACCAGCTAGTTTACTTTGTGATCTAAGGAGAAAAGATGCAGTGTCATTGATGCATCTCTTTAGAAGTGATTAACCCTTGGATTTACATTTCTATTAAGGTGGGTTCCTAGAATTTGACCTGTATCTTAGTGCAGACTTCTGGGAAAAATCAGTGGTCCATCACAAAATTAGGGATGAGTTTCGAGTTCAAGTCGAACTCATGTTCGTCTTGAACATCGGCTGTTCGCCAGTTTGCCGAACAGCGAACAATTTGGGGTGTTCGCGGCAAATTCGAAAGCCGCGGAACACCCTTTAAAAGTCTATGGGAGAAATCAAAAGTGATAATTTTAAAGGCTTATATGCATGGTATTGTCATAAAACATGTTTGGGGACCTGGGTCCTGCCCCAGGGGACATGTACCAATGCAAAAAGAAGTTTTAAAAACGGCCATTTTTTTGGGAGCAGTGATTTTAATAATGCTTAATGTGAAACAATAAAAGTGTAATACTCCTTTAAATTTCGTACCTGGGGGTTGTCTATAGTATGCCTGTAAAGGGGCGCATGTTTCCCGTGTTTAGAACAGTCTGACAGCAAAATAACATTTCAAAGGAAAAAAAAAGTCACTTAAAACTACTTGCGGCTATAATGAATTATCAGTTCGACAATATACATAAAAGTTAATTGATAAAAACGGCATGGGATTTCCCCACAGGGGAACCCCGAACCAAAATTTTAAAAAAATGGCGTGGGGGTCCCCCTAAATTCCATACCAGGCCCTTCAGGTCTGGTATGGATATTAAGGGGAACCCCGCGCCAAAATTAAAAAAAATGGTGTGGGGGTCCCCCTCAAAATCCATACCAGACCCTTCAGGTCTGGTATGGATTTTAAAGTGAACCCCGCGCCAAAATTAAAAAAAAAATGTTGTGGGGTCCCCCCAAGAATCCATACCAGACCCTTATCCAAGCACGCAACCTGGCAGGCTGCAGGAAAAGACGGGGGACGAGAGAGCGCCCCCCCTCCTGAACCATACCAGGCCACATGCCCTCAACATTAGGAGGGTGCTTTGAGGTAGCCCCCCAAAGCATCTTGTCCCCATGTTGATGGGGAGAAGGGCCTCATCCCCACAACCCTTGGCCGGTGGTTGTGGGGGTCTGCAGGAGGGGGCTTATCGGAATCTGGAAGCCCCATTTAACAAGGGGACCCCCAGAAACCCGGCCATTTTTAAAACTTCTTTTTGCATTGATACATGTCCCCAGGTCCCCAGGGCAGGACCCAGGTCCCCAAACACTTTTTATGACAATAACTTGCATATTAGCCTTTAAAATTAGCACTTTTGATTATTCATGTTCGTGTCCCATAGACTTTAACGGTGTTTGCGTGTTTGAAGGAATTTTTTGCCTGTTCGCAAGCTCTGCTGGGAACCGAACCGGAGGGTGTTCGGCTCATCCCTACACATAATCAGAGATTACATTTTTGGAGCTGTTCTAAATACCAACTATGTACGGAAGGCTTCCAGGTTTTCATAATGAATTGAATTTTACAGGAAATTACAGCACTGCAGATTGAAAAGGAAAGATAATTTTAATAACATTAAATTACAATATGGCTTGTTATCAATGTATGTGCAATTTTTAAATTTTTTATTTACTGTTGTTTTTTTCCCACAAAAGTGGCATTACTCTTTAATCTGAATTATCTGTAAAATGTATTTCAAGAAACTTGTGTAAGTTCCTATGTTTCTGCTTTCTACGTGTACAGTCTCATGCAAACTTCCACGGCAGTTGTGGCTCCAAGCAACATAAGGTGTTCTGTACTTAACAGATAACAAGCAGCCTGCAGCGGACGAAGGTGAAGTTGTCCTTTAAACTATAACTGAAGCCATTTTTGTTGTTTTGGACAGAGTACGGAGGAGTTAGAACCTCTGCCAGGTTTTTGCTACTGTCTGTGCCCTGTTGGTGAGATTTAACCTTTCTTTTTGTCCTTGTGATAATATCAATGGAACTGAAAGGGAGAGAAAATCTGAAGTATCATTGGGTAAGGAATAGTGAAATCTTTCAATGCAGACACTTGTTCCTGTGAAAAGTTAGCTGATTTTACTTACTTTGAAAGATATTTACCCACTTTCTGTTCTATACTGAGAAAAGAAGTGAAGGAAAATATACACAAAGGGACAAAGACAGCAAATTCTTGTCAGGGGTTTAACTATTCCCTGCTAAATCCAAAACATAAAAGTTCTGGCTTCAGATTTCAATAGTCTATGTAACTTTAGGCTTAAAGTCAACCACGACACTACCTGCCTGGAGTTTGCATGTTCTCCCTGTGCCTGCGTGGGTTTCCTCCGGGTACTCCGGTTTCCTCCCACACTCCAAAGACATGCTGGTAGGTTAATTGGATCCTGTCTAAATTGTACCTAGTATGTATGAATGTGAGTTAGGGACCTTAGATTGTAAGCTCTTGGAGGGTAGGGACTGATGTGAATGTAAAATATATATGTAAAGCGCTGCGTAAATTGACAGCGCTATATAAGTACCTGAAATAAAATAATAAAAAATAAAATATATACAGTGGGGCAAAAAAGTATTTAGTCAGCCACCAATTGTGCAAGTTCTCCCACTTAAAAAGATGAGAGAGGCCTGTAATGGTCATCATAGGTATACCTCAACTATGAGAGACAAAATGTGGAAACAAATCCAGACATATCATATTGTCTAAATTTGAAAGAATTTATATTACAAATTATGGTGGAAAATAAGTATAATGCCCCCGTACACACGGTCGGATTTTCCGATGGACATTGTCCGATCGGAGCGTGTTGTCGGAAATTCCGACCGTGTGTGGGCTCCATCGGACATTTTCCATCGGATTTTCCGACACACAAAGTTGGAGAGCAGGAGATAAAATTTTCCGACAACAAAATCCGATCGCGTCAATTCCGACCGTGTGTGGCCTGTTCCGACGCACAAAGTGCCACACATGCTCAGAAGAAATTCCGACAAGGGACAGCTCGTTCTGGTAAACTTAGCGTTCACAATGGATACAGCATTTTCGTCACGCTGCAATGTTCAAAATGGTTTAATACAGCGCACTCTCTTCTTCTTTATAATGTGACAAGAATTAAGTCGTTTTGCTGCTCATATTCACACACACTTCTCACAAACTTTTGATTGTGTTTTTTTTGTGGGATTCCCTGAATATATTGTTATTAGTTGTCACATCTGACAGTTTTAAATTTTTTAATTTTTTTTTATTTTGGATTTTAAGCCTTTTTTTTTCTTTAATGTTTGGATTTTTTCCAAGGCTGATCTTTGTTCAATGTTATTTTTATTTTTACTCCAGAATATTTTTGGGTGTGTTTTGTGTGTCAAGTTACCCCAACACCATTGATATCTTGTATTATTTAATCTCCAAGAGATTGTTTGGTGTTGGTGTCTCTTGTTCATTTCACATTGTATATTTGAAATGTACCTGAATCATCACAAACTGTCCTTTTTGAAGTAAAACACATAGGAGAGTATAATTCAAAACAAAAATCCTTTATTAAGGGATCAGAACCAAACAAAGAGGAAGGCAACACTGGATCAACATGAGAAATTAGCGAAGCCTGGGACCCCCACGGCAGACATCAATTCTTCAACATCAAAATTGGTGGCCTGAGGAGTCCATATGTAAGGGAGTGCAGTCTGCTCCGGGATTCACAGAGACTCGGATAGCAGCAGATGACATCTGTGTCCCCAGGCTGTGGTACCACAAGAGGCTGCATTTTTTGGCCGACCAGACTGGATCCAGGGTCCTCACTTTCTGGTCTTCCTTTCATGCTTCATTCCGGGCTGTGGCTGTGCAGTTGGAGATGTGGCAGGAGGAGGAGTAGGACCTGGAGGAGGAGGAGGAGGACCTGCAGGAGGAGGAGGACTGGGAGGACCTGGAGGAGAAGGAGGAGGAGGAGGAGGACCTGCAGGAGGAGGAGGAGGACCATCCCAAAGATGTGTGTGAGGTGTAATTTGGCCTCTCATACCTTTCTCCAGAGCCTCCGATATGAGGGCCTCACACATGGCTTTTTGGCCCTCCTCCATCCTCTGCATTTTATATGCTATGAAGGCAGCAATGTTCTCCTGCCTGGTGTGTGGTGCTCCCAGGACCTCTGTAGCCCTCCAAAAGAATGCTATAGCCGCCTCCTCTAGGGTACTCCTCCTACTGCCACTTTCTGTTTTCAGGGGGGGTGGAGGGACCTTGATATCGGCCACCTCCTGGCTGAGACTTCCCTGTGTATGAAAAAGGGACATAGTTTTAGTTTTTGCATCATCAATCACAATCCTAAATTAGTACTCCCAACTAACATCTAGTTAACATCATTGATTGGACAAGCAGAAATATTTAGAGGAATGCTATACCTGGCTCAATCTGGGCTCCTCCACATGTGGCCTGGAAGGCCCAGGTTGGGCGTCAGAAGCCTCAGCTGGGGGGGAAGGAAGCGTGGAAGGAAGACTGGAGAGGGATGGCCTGGGTTCAGTCTGGCCTGCCAGAAAGTGCAGCCTGTCGTAGTACAACATCCTGGGGACATAGATGTCATCTGCTGCTCCGGATCTCTGTGAATCCAGGACTTTCTTGCGCTCCCTCAGATATGTGCTCCTCAGGCCACCAATGAAAATCTTTAAATAAGTGATGTCTGCCGTGGGGATCACCTGCTTCACAATTTCACACAATTGCTCCAGTGCTGCCTTCCTCTTTGCTTGGTTCTTGAAATGGGGGTGGGTAATCTCCCACAGACAGGGCAGCTCACTTAGCATATCTATGAATACTGACATGAAGTCATTATCTTTCATTAAGATATCCATGTTCACTGCAAGACACAACACAAGACAAAGCTAATGTCACACAAAACTCTCCTAATCTTGTTACAATATAGGCCTCAATCTAGAAGCAGTATAGGCACAAGTTTGTCTCTTACCTTCGTTCTTACGATCGGCGCGTCCAATGCTCCTTCCTCCGCTCACAGATCGTACGTAATACGCACGCGTGTTACGCTTTATACACACTGCGCATGCGTGTATCTCCGCCCGCCCCTGACGTTCTTTCTAGTGTATTCCCCGCCCCTTTTCGTTCGGCGCAGTGGGGGAAGAGCATGATGGCGGAGTTACAACAGGTGCGTGATAATTCTAACAACGAGGAGGAGGAGGAGGAAAGCCCGGATCCAGGCATGTCCCGATCCAGAAGGAGATGTTTTAAGGCCACAAATATGTCGTTTGGGGAGATGTTGGAGATGGTCGACATCATGAAGAAGTCCGACTATGACGGAAAATATGGGCCTTACCCCAACCCGAACATCAGAAAGGCCAAGATCATGGCGAAAGTGGTCAGGAGTCTTGAGCGGAATTTCGGGGTCTGAAGATCGAAAGATCAGCTCAGGAAGCGGTGGTCGGACCTGAAGTTGAGAGAGCCAGAGCAGTACCGAAAGATCCGGAGAGTGCTGCAAAAAAGTAAGTAGTTGTGCTGTGTTCCTATTCTTTCTGTCTTTATTCCGTTCGTTCTGCTCCATATGCTTTTATTAATTGTAACGTTTAAAAAGGTCAACTTTAATGTTCATGGGCCCATTATTCGTTCGTATCAAACATTTTTCTTTCGGCCTCTAGAACACCATTGTTTAGGCCATATGCATTTTCACACTTTTTTTGGGCCTACTTGGATGCCAAATATTTGTTTGTGTAGATGGATTTGTTACTAGAATGAAATGCAAACTAGATTGTGTGTAAGGAGAGGACACTGAGCAGCTGTTTTCACATCTGGACACTGGAGCACTAGTGTTGGACCCCAGAACACCATTTTTATTAGGGGGGCCACACAGGTGCTCCAGTGTATACTATAGGGGGGGCTACATCTGTGAAGCTTGTACCAAACAGGTAAAGTATTGCAGCTTGACAAAGGACACTAAAAAAGATACATCTTGGAACTCTGCTAAAATAGACAATTGTACCCCACTTCCAAGCAATGTTTCCTATTTCTATTTCTGCCATCAAATATCTGTGTGCTAAGTATACCATTTTTGTTTTACATAGGGGAGAAAAGACTCGGACACCCCTCATCCGAGGAGACCAGAGCCCCCCCCCTCTGGAAGAAGGGGAAATACCAACCCAAGAAGCTGAGCAGGAGGAAGAAGAAGACGTGGTGGAGATTGGCACCACAACAGGTGAGTGTCTGCGACCACAGGCTCAGGTAAAAGAGATGGATGTTGGCAGATTTTTGAGACCTTTTTTTTTGTTCTTTATCTCTTTTTAGGTGATCGTGATCCAGAACGCTTTACATCTGAAAGTGCCCAGATACTCATCGGGGAGATCATGGGGTGTAATCTCCAATTGCAAAACATCCAGCAACAAATCACTGATGTTATTAAAAAAAATAATAACATCATTGATGTTTTGGGGCGAATTTAGACCCCACAAAATCACCTGTTTTATCTTACGAAAATTTTTACAATGTTTAGAAAAGCCAAATTTGGAGGATGCACACAGTGTGCCAACATGTGCTATCTGCCATCACGGGAGATCAATGGACGCGTTTTGGGGGTGCAACCCCTTCCTCAATTATAAAGTCGCATTGAGGAAGGGCTTGCTCCCCCAAAACACGTCCCTTGATCCCCCCTGATGGCAGATAGCACATGTTGACATTCGTAAATTGGTGTGCATCTTCCAAATTTGGCTTTTTCAGGGGTGATTTCCCCCCATCTGAACGCTATATCAAACACAGTTCCTAAATACTCATGTCTGATATAGCCTTCAGGTTTTACCATATGTGAACTTTGTAAGTTCAAGTATTTTGGCTTTCTTGTTGGTTTTACACAGGCCTGTTTTATCTGAAATGGATATTTCGATTTTTGAGAATGCTACTGCAAACATTGTTATACAACAAACATGTTGGTTTGTTTTAAAAACCTTTGGGAAATGCACATGTGATTGTGCAGGTATAAAAAAGTGCCTTACTCAAGAATGTGTGGATTATTGTCTCAACACTACAACACTTTTGGGGTGAAGTAATTGCTGTTTTATGCAAAAACGGGGGTTATTTCCTAAGGGCAAATACACTTTGCACTACAAGTGCAGGTTCAGTGCAGTTGCAAGTGCACTTGTAGTGAAATGTGTTTTTGCATTTAGGAAGTACCAGCCAACAGTGTTTTTTATAAGGTTACCCAATCACAACATTTTCTGCACTCAACACATTTCTGTCAGGGTCAGCTAAAACAAACACAAGCAGTAAATGTCCACAAGGATTTTCTTTTGGTTGTTTTTTATTTGAAAAAGGTGTCACAGATTGTCTGGCATATTGATAGCCCCCCTACCCGCAAGGAACTCCAGGTAGCGTAACTGGACATCACGGGCATTCAGGGAGGGCAAGCCAGGACGGCCACTTTCAAGCGCCATCAGTGTTGTTGGATTTGGGATTCTGGCCTCAGGCCCAACTAAGCCAGCATAGTTGGCTGAATGTTTTCTTAAAAAATTATGGAGAACACAGCAGGCAAGTATTATATGGTTCAGTTTATACTCCGCCATATGGATGGGTGTCAGAAATAATCGGAACCGGCTGGCCAGGATTCCAAATGTGTTCTCCACCACTCTTCGGGCTCTGGCCAGCCGGTAATTAAAAACCCTCTGTTCCGGGGTGAGGGTCCTCATCGGGAATGGCCGCATCAGGTGGTCCCCCAGCGCAAATGCTTCATCAGCAACGAACACAAATGGGAGACCTTCAACATTGTCCTCTGGAGGTGGCAAGTCCAAGCTGCCATTCTGGAGACGCCTGTAGAACTCCGTCTGGGCGATCACTCCACCATCGGACATCCGGCCACTCTTCCCCACGTCCACATACAAGAACTCGTAATTAGCCGACACCACCGCCAACATCACTATACTATTAAACCCTTTGTAATTATAATAGTACGACCCCGAGTTGAGTGGTGGGACGATGTGGACGTGTTTCCCATCAATTGCCCCTCCGCAGTTAGGAAAGTCCCACCGCTGGGCAAAGTGGGAGGCCACAGTCTGCCATTCCTGTGGCGTTGAAGGAAACTGTTGAGGAAAAAACAATAAACATTACTATTTTTTCTAAGATACATGGCAAGCAGATTAGACACAAACGTTATGGGGCAACCTCCAGATAGCATTTACTAAGGGGAATTTAACAAGGCCAAAGTATAAGGTACACCTATCATATTCCCCCTCCCCCCCTCTCATGGGCCATTTCTAACATTATAGGGGGCGGGACTCTTGGACAGGTAACCCTCTTCACTTCATTGAGAGATGAATGCCTAAATACAGGGTATTACTTGTAACAGCCCCTCCTTAGTTACACTATTGGCAGCCCACTGGACAGGTAAGAAGTGTCAGAATACAAAGATATAAATACACACTGTACACATTTGAGGACATTTGGACATTCTGCTATTACCTATCAAGATAATAATAGAATAACAAAACTTTAAACAGTACCATTGGAAAGTATACAGGCAGGCCCTTGCACTACATGCTTTGGGGAATTCATCCATACATCTGACCAGTAAAGAGATGGGTATAGTGTGTATGGGTTTGGCAAAGTCAGCAAATAGATGATTGAGGATAGATAGAGAATTGGGATCAGCTGACTTAGCAGTTGGGGGAGGGAGGGTTAATAAAAATTGGGGGACACCACAAAAAAAACCCTCTGGCATTCTGCCTGAATTGAAATCAAAAATCACATTTCCAAACATTTTAGGGGGTGTTTGGGGTAAAGCACTACTATAGAGCTGATAAAATACATTGTTAAGTGACTACATGAGGTGAATATAGGGCAGGAGACACCATGCTGGAGAGGTTATTGAAGGGCAAATATGTATGAAGGACCTAACATAATAATTACATAACAATCCAGCATGCATGAGGACAAAGGGGACATTCACAGCATATTACAATCATGGTAATTAGGGAATGAGGGAAGAAATACAAGATATTATCAAACATTAAATACAATAAAATGTGAGATAAAAGGATAAAAATCTTACCTTCATATACTCCTTCTGCAGGACCTGTATGATGGCAGAACAGGTCTCTGGGATAATGATCCTCAGAGCCTGGGGGGAGATGCCTGTCGAGAACTTTAAGTCCTGCAGGCTTCTCCCTGTGGCCAAATACTGCAAGGTAGCAAACAACCTCTGCTCCGGAGTGATGGCTTGCCTCATGCAGATATCCTGCCTGCTGATATAGGGGGTCAGCGAAGCCAACAAACGGTGAAACACGGGGTCCGTCATCCTGAGAAAGTTCCTGAAATCATCAGGATTATTCTCACGGATCTCACGGAGCAAAGGCATATGAGAGAACTGGTCACGCTGAAGCAACCAATTCTTGGTCCATGAACTCCTCCCCACCCTGTTCATGGACTGGACTTGTGTCAAGGTCAGGACCCCAACACCAAGCCCCCGCACAGCACGAACTCTACGAGGAGTACGCATACGAAACATGGCTAGAAAATGGTCGGCTGCTCAGAACGAAGTAACAGAACGCACTGAAGAACAGCAAGGCCTGTGAAGAGCGACCTGAAAAACAGCAACGAGCAGGCAAGATCACACAGAAAACTCCGATACGAACTGACTGCATGCACTGAAGAGCAGATACAAACCCACAAGCACAAACTGAACGGCAGTAAACGATCTGAAAGCCACGAGTCTGAAAAAGCGCGAATCGTCTCTCACCAAACTTTTACTAACACGAGATTAGCAAAAGGAGCCCAAAGGGTGCCGCGCTTGGTTTTGAACCGGCCTTTTCTAGTCTCATCGTACGTGGTGTACGTCACCGCGTTGTTGGCGATCGGTAATTCCGACAACTTTGTGCGACCGTGTGTATGCAAAACAAGTTTGAGCCAACATCCGTCGGAAAAAATCCTAGGATTTTGTTGTCGGAATGTCCAAACAAAGTCCGACCGTGTGTACGGGGCATAAGTATCAAAAGTTCATCTCAATACTTTGTTATATATCCTTTGTTGGCAATGACAGAGGTCAAACGTTTCTGTAAGCCTTCACAAGGTTGTCACACACTGTTGCTGGTATGTTGGCCCATTCCTTCATGCAGATCTCCTCTAGAGCAGTGATGTTTTGGGGCTGTCACTGGGCAACACGGACTTTCAACTCCCTCCAAAGGTTTTCTATGGGGTTGAGATCTGGAGACTGGCTAGGCCACTCCAGGACCTTGAATTGCTTCTTATGAAGCCACTCCTTCGTTGTCTGGGCGGTTTGTTTGGGATCATTGCCATCCTGAAAGACCCAGCCAAATTTCATCTTCAATGCCCTTGCTGATGGGAGGAGGTTTGCACTCAAAATCTCACGATACATGGCCCCATTCATTCTTTCATGTACATGGATCAGTCGTCATGTACCCTTTGCAGAGAAACAGCCCGAAAGCATGATGTTGCCACTCCCATGCTTCACAGTAGGTATGGTGTTCTTTGGTTTCAGCATTCTCTCTCCTCCAAACACGACGAGTTGTGTTTTTACCAAACAGTTCTACTTTGGTTTCATCTGACCATATAACATTCTCCCAATCCTCTTCTGGATTATCCAAATGCTCTCTAGCAAACCTCAGAGGGGCCCGGACATGTACTGGCTTAAGTAGGGGGACACGTCTGGCACTGCGGGATCTGAGTCCCTGGCGGCGTAGTGTGTTACTGATGGTAGCCTTTGTTACGTTGGTCCCAGCTCTCTGCAAGTCATTCACTAGGTCCCCCGTGTGGTTCTGGGATTTTTGCTCACCGTTCTTGTGATCATTTTGACCCCATGGGGTGAGATCTTGCGTGGAGCCCCAGATCGAGGGAGATTATCAGTGGTCTTGTATGTCTTCCATTTTCTAATTATTGCTCCCACAGTTGATTTCTTCACACCAAGCTGCTTGCCTATTGCAGATTCAGTCTTCCCAGCCTGGTGCAGGTCTACAATTTTGTTTCTGGTGTCCTTCGACAGCTCTTTGGTCTTCACCATAGTGGAGTTTGAAATGTGATGTGACTGTTTGAGGTTGTGGACAAGTGTCTTTTATACTGATAACAAGCTCAAACAGGTGCCATTAATACAGATAATGAGTGGAGGACAGAGGAGCCTCTTAAAGAAGAAGATATAGGTCTGTGAGAGCCAGAAATCTTGCTTGTTTGTAGGTGACCAAATACTTATTTTCCACCATAATTTGCAAATAAATTCTTTCAAAAATCAGACATGTGATTGTCTGTATTTGTTTCCATATTTTGTCTCTCGTAGTTGAGGTATACCTAATGATGACAATTACAGGCCTCTCTCATCTTTTTAAGTGGGAGAACTTGCACAACTGGTGGCTGACTAAATACTTTTTTGCCCCACTGTATATATATATATATGTACTGTATTTATTGGCGTATAACACTCACTTTTTCACCCTAAAAATTGGGTGCAAATAGCACGTGCATGTTATACGCCAATACTTCAACTTTAGATGCCTCAGAGGGGACAGGGAGGGGGGCGGGATGAGCGCTGTCAGATTACATACAGTGAGAATCTCTTGTTTACTTGGCGGCCTCTGTAATAGGAAGTCCCGTCTCCTGGGCCGCCATTGGACCACTGTTCTGTCTATCATCGGAGATTCTCACTGTATATAATCTTTCGGCGCTCGTCCCGCCCCCTCCCTGTCCCCTCTAGGCTGCAAATGGGCATCGATCAGGCTGCACTGATGGCAATGGTGAGGCTGCTGCATTGATGGCAATGGTGAGGCTGCTGCATTGATGTGGACTGATGAGGTCGCATTGATGGCACTTGTGAGACTGCAGATGGGCATTGATGGGGCTGCATTGGTGGCAATTGTGAGACTGCAGATGGGCACTGACCCTTATTTTTGCTTCAAAGTTCCTTTAAAATTTAATTTTTTTCCCTGAAACTTCCCTCTTAAAATTAATGTGCGTGTTATACACCTGTGCGTGTTATACGCCGATAAATACAGTATATATATATATATATATATATATATAAAATGCAATTATCACTCTTGTAACCATGGCCCTTAAAGGTTACGTATTACTGTTTGTGAACAGAAAGCCACCAGAAAACTAAATTCCTGCTCAAGCAATAAACTATTTTCACTGCCATTATCTCATTACATCACACGGACTAATCATGTGGTTATAGTGGGCAGACGCTGTAAATTAGTACCCAGGGAGGGAAAATGTTTGTGTCAATATCTACAAATTAAGAAGAGCTAAACACTACCAGCAAAAATTTCTAAAATCCTAGGAATGTGTATAAATAACCTGAAGAAGATTGTTTTTGCCCTCAGCAAATATAGAGTTTCAGTTTAAATGGAAGGACTTATATCTGTTATGAGTACTGTATAATTAGTAAGCCATGTTAACTGATTGCTGATCGTATCACTTAGATATACAGTGGCAAGGCGGCTCTGCTGTGCCAGATCATGTACTAGGTACAAGATCCGCCACTTCTGGGTAGGGGGTGCGCACATGCGCCGCCAGCGAGTCGGCTGTGCTGTGAATAAACACAGCAGATGCCGATTAGTGGGTTCGGCCAATGGAAAACCGCCAGCACCCACCAATCATCTGGAAAACACACAGGACAGAGTCCTGCCTATGTAAACAAAGCAGAGCTCTGTCCTGTCAGTGGGGAAGTAATGGCTTTTCTTTCCCTACAAAACAGGAAATAAAATCCATTACTTCCCTTGGTAAAAGCACCACACACTGTACAAAAAAACACTGGCTAGGCACACTTTTAACCCTTTGATCACCCTAGATGTTTAACCCCTTCCCAACCAGTGTCATTAGTACAGTGACAGTGTATATTTTTAGCACTGATCATTGTATCAGTACACAGTAATCATCACTGGTTCCCAAAAAAGTGTCAGTTAGTGTCAGATTTTCTGCCACAATATCACAGTCCCACTATAATTCGCTGGTCATTGCCATTACTAGTAAAAATAAAATAAAAATTCCAGTGTACCAGTATTGCTTTACCATAGTTTGTAGATGCTATAACTTTTGCGCAAACCAATCAATATACACTTATTGGGATTTTTTTTACCGAAACAATGTAGCAGAATACATATTGGCCTAAATGTTTTTATTGTATATGTTTTATAGCAGAAAGTAAAAAATATTGGGTATTTTTTTTTTCAGAATTGTCGTCTTTTTCTGTTTATAGCGCAAAAAATAAATACCACCAAAAGAAAGCTCTATTTGTGGGGGAAAAGGACATAAATTCAATTAATGTACAGCAATGTATGACCACGCAATTATCAGTTAAAGTAACGCAGTGAGGTATCACAAAAAATGGCCTGGTCATGAAGGGGGTTAAATCTTCTGGAGGTCAAGTGGTTAAAATATAAGACAACCTGTCTCTAAAATTAATGAAACAATTAATTTTCAAAAATATGGATGTCACAATTACTTACAATGTCACAAACAGACTAGGAATATCAGTGAATAATGTGTTTAGTAATACATTGTTCATCATGAATTCCTCATTCAGTTCTTTAGGCTAGCCCTAAGGCAGCTAAACTGCAATAAACTATTGTATGGAAGTCGGATTAAGTTTTCATTAACCCATACACAGACAAAAAATAATAGCATTTTTTTTTTTTTTTTTTTGCACAGAAAACCATTTGTAAATGCAGGAAAAAAATCAAATTTTGAGTCAAATCCCTTTTTGGGATTATACCAATTCTTAAAATGATTTCAAAGCCACCTGGGTTTGACCTGATTTAATATGCAGACGTTTGAATAACACACTACATATTTCCTCATAACCTGACATAAAATGTGGGTCTTACAGGTGTACAGTATTGAAGGAATTCTTGATTTAAAGATGCATTGTGTGGCTTTTCTAGAATGTAAATGTATTCTCATGACTCCCTATGTTTTTTTAGAGGCTGAATCAAATAATGCTTTCCAGAAAATGACCTCATCCTCTATGTGTGTACCTGTTAAACATTTTACTCATTTTATAATTAATATTTAGGCCAGATGTTCTTTTAAAAGGCAATATGGCAGAGGTGTAATTCCACCTGCTCTGCCTATGTTACGCTATAGAGATTTTTTCTTTTCTGCTGTAAAATGTTTCCGTGTGAAAATCCCAGGAAGTTGTTATCATAATTATACATGGGGACCTGTACTCACTACTCTTCTGCATGAATAGTGGCTTTGTTCCCTTAAATAAAAATTAAAAAAAATAATGTATTTTTAATACATGCCAAATGGCAGCCAACTACACAAATGGTTTAACGGGACTTTATATCTTGGAGTGCCCTAGTTGTTCTCTTTTTTTTTTTTTTTTTTTAGTACTAATCCACTGTAACCCGTAATGGCCCCTGACCCATTCAGTATCAGGCTTCCCTCACAAAATACCTGTCCAGTGCTGATGGGCACCATTGTTTTGTGAACTTGTGGTACCTGGGACAGTGCATTATTTTTTACTTATGGAAAACTGTCAATACTTTGGAGAGAACTTTTGGCAACTGAAAAAATGTTTACACTAAGAACCCATGTCCCCTAAATAATTAGCAGTTACCTCTAGGAAATATCACCCTAACACTTAACTTTTGCCTATCCATAACACTTAACCAAAATCGAATTTACCACTAAACACTGTAGGCCTGTGACTAGAGGGATCAGAAACAAAGAAGGGGCTATTTTTCAGCTTATTTGCACATTGGCACAATATTCTAAACTGGATAGGACCAGTAAAACAAGAAAATGTTCTGTGTAAAAGAGATCTTAGTAGGGGGGTGTAGGTTTGGGGCCCAAGATTGTGATTATCTCCAGTAGAGAAAATCTGGCTCTAACCATTCTCCCTAGCAACAAGTCAGTTGCACTGTAGAGTCTGTAAATAGTATTGTAATCTGCCGCTATTATGTGCATCTGTGTTTACAAGCTGTAGGCAAGTGTTGATGGGGAGTCTGCCTTCAGCTGGTTATTATTTTGCAAAAGTCACCCTCACGCAGACCCCGTCTTTCACTTATAAACTCTCTGTCTGAAAATGCTAGTTACCATATTGTCAAGTTGAACTTGCTTCAAAGGCATCATTATCACTGACATGAAAACAAGTTTACAGATAAGTACTTAAGAATTTTCTGACATTTCTGATCTGAATATTTGTTCTGGGTCAATTCCAGAGGATCAGTCTAATTATACAATTAATACTCTTGGAAAGAAGATAACAAGACCAGTCTCCACTAGGGATGAGCTTTGAGTTAGAGTCCAACACATGTTTGACTCGAACATCGGCTGTTCGCCAGTTCACTGAACAGTGAACCATTTGGGGTGTTCGCAGTAAATTCGAAAGCCACAGAAACACCCTTTAAAAGTCTATGGGAGAAATCAAAAGTGCTAATTTTAAAGGCTTATATGCATGGTATTGTCATAAAAAGTGTTTGGGGACCTGGGTCCTGCCCCAGGGAACATGTATCAATGCAAAAAGAAGTTTTAAAAACAGCCGTTTTTTCGGGAACAGTGATTTTAATAATGCTTGAAGTGAAACAATAAAAGTTTAATATTCCTTTAAATTCCGTACCTGGGGGTGTCTATAGTATGCCTGTAAAGGGGCGCATGTTTCCCGTGTTTAGAACAGTCTGACAGCAAAATGACATTTCAAAGGAAAAAAGTCATTTAAAACTACTCGCGGCTATAATGAATTGTCGGTTCGACAATACACATAAAAGTTAATTGATAAAAATGGCATGGGATTTCCCCACAGGGGAACCCCAAACCAAAATAAAAAAAATGGCATGTGAGTCCCCCTCAAAATCCATACCAGACCCTTCAGGTCTGGTATGGATTTTAAGGGGAACCCTGTGCCAAAATTTTAAAAAATGGTGTGGGGTCCCCCCAAAAATCCATACCAGACCCTTATCCGAGCACGCAACCTGGCAGGCCGCAGGAAAAGAGGGGGGGATGAGAGAGCACCCCCCTCCTGAACCATACCAGGCCACATGCTCTCAACATTGGGAGGGTGCTTTGAGGTAGCCCCCAAAGCACCTTGTCTCCATGTTGATGGAGAGAAGGGCCTCATCCCCACAACCCTTGCCCGGTGGTTGTGGGGGTCTGCAGGCAGGGGGCTTATCAGAATCTGGAAGCCCCCTTTAATAAAGGGACCCCCAGACCCCGCCCCCCCTGTGTGAATTGCTAATAGGGTACAAATGTACCCCTACCATTTCACAAAAAAAGTGTCAAAAAGGTTAAAAAACACAAGAGACGGTTTTTGACAAGTCCTTTATTAAGTTCTTCTTCTTTCCGCTTCTTCTTCCATCTTGTTTCTTCTGGTGTTCTTTCGGTGTTCTTCTTCTTTCTCCATCTTCTTCTTCATCTTCTTCTTCTCCATCTTTTTCTTCTTCCTCCGCTCTTCTCGTCCCGCATCTTCCTCCAGGCTTCTTCTCTGCTCCGTCTGCATGATCTACCTCAGTGGAAGTCTTCAGCCATATGACACTTCGCTTCTTCTGGCATTTCCCATGAATTCCCTGTGCGTCACCCGGTGACCCCGCCCTCCGTTATATAAGAAATGTCAGAAGAAGCAAAGCGTCACACGGCAGAAGACTCCCACTGAGACGGATCATGCGGATGGAGTGGAGAAGAAGCCTGGAGGAAGATGCGGGACGAGAAGAGAGGAGGAAGAAGAAGAAGATGAAGATGGAGAAGAAGAAGATGGAGAAGAAGATGGAGGAAGAAGAACACTGAAGAACACCAGAAGAAAGAAGATGGAAGAAGAAGCCAAAAGAAAAAGAAGTTAATAAAGAACTTGTCAAAAACCGTCTCTTGTGTTTTTTAACCTTTTTGACACTTTTTTTGTAAAATGGTAGGGGTACATTTGTACCCCATTACCAATTCACACAGGGGGGGGCAGGATCTGGGGGTCCCCTTGTTAAAGGGGGCTTCCAGATTCCGATAAGCCCCCCTGCCCGCAAACCCCCACAACCACCAGGCAAGGTTTGTGGGGATGAGGCCCTTCTCCCCATCAACATGGGGACAAGGTGCTTTGGGGGGCTACCTCAAAGCACCCTCCCAATGTTGAGGACATGTGGCCTGGATGGTTCAGGACGGGGGACGCTCTCTCGTCCCCCCTCTTTTCCTGCGGCCTGCCAGGTTGCGTGCTCAGATAAGGGTCTGGTATGGATTTTTGGAGAGACCCCAGGCCATTTTTTTTTAATTTTGGCATGGGGTTCCCGTTAATATCCATACCAGACCTGAAGGACCTGGTATGGAATTTAGGGGGACCCACATGCATTTAAAAAAAAAAAAAATTTCAGGGAAATCCCATGCCATTTAAATCAATGAACTTTTATGTGTATTGTCGGACCGACAATTCATTATAGCCGCTAATAGTTTTAAATGACTTTTTTTCCTTTGAAATGTAATTTTGCTGTCAGACTGTTCTAAACACGGGAAACATGTGCCCCTTTAGAGGCATGCTATAGACACCCCCCAGGTACAAAATTTAAAGGAATATTTCACTTTTATGGTTTCACTTTAAGCATTATTAAAATCACTGCTCCCGAAAAAACGGCAGTTTTTAAAACTTCTTTTTGCATTGATACATGTGCCCTGGGGCAGGACCCAGGTCCCCGAATACTTTTTATGACAATAACTTGCATATAAGCCTTTAAAATGAGCACTTTTGGTTATTCATGTTTGTGTCCCATAGACTTTAACCACTTGACAACTGGGCACTTAAACCCCCTTCGTGACCAGACCAATTTTCAGCTTTCAGCGCTTTGAATGACAATTACTCAGTCATGTAATACTGTACCCAAATGAATTTTGTGTCCTTTTTTTCATACAAATACAGCTTTCTTTTGGTGGTATTTGATCACCTCTGGGCTTTTTATTTTTTGCGCTGTAAATGAAAAAAGACAGAAAATTTTGAAAAAAACGCATTTTTCTTCGTTTCTGTGATAAAATTTAGCAAATTATTAATTTTTCTTCATAAATTTTGGCCACAATTTATACTGCTACATATCTTTGGTAAAAATAACCAAATTTGGGGTGTTCGCAGTAAATTCAAAAGCCACAGAAACACCCTTTAAAAGTCTATGGGAGAAATCAAAAGTGCTAATTTTAAAGGCTTATATGTGGATATTATTTGGTCTGTGTGAAAGTTAGAGAGTCTACAAGTTGTGGTGCAAATGATAAAAAATTGATCACACCTGATGTACTTGTGGCCTATCTCATTTCTTGTGACCCGAACAAGTCAGGACAGTACAAATACCCCCCAAATGACCCCTTTTTTGAAAGTAGACATTCCAAGGTATTCAGTAAGATGCATGGTGAGGTTTTTGATGTTGTCATTTTTTCCCACAATTCTTTGCAAAATGAAGATTTTTTTTTTTTTCCTCCCATAAAATTGTCATTGTAATTGGTTATTTCTCTCACATGGCATGTGTATATCACAAATGATGCCCCAAAATACATTCTGCTACTTCTTCTAAGTATGGCGATACCACATGTGTGGGACTTTTTTCACAGCCTAGCCACATAGAGAGGCCCAACATGCAGGGAGCACCATCAAGTGTTCTAGGAGCATAAATGACACATCTAACTTGTTAACTACCTATTACACTTTTGAAGGCCCTGGAGCACCAGGACAATGGAAACGCCCACAAAATGACCCCATTTTGGAAAGCTAACACCCCAACGTATAATCTATGAGGCATAATGAGTCTTTTGAACGGTTCATTTTTTTCCAGAAGTTTTTGGAAAATGTGGAAAAAAATGAAAACGCATTTTTTTTTACACAAAGTTGTCCATTTATAAGCTATTTCCAACACATAGCATGTACATAGCAAAAATGACACCTCAAAATACATTCTGCTACTCCTCCTGAGTATAGCGATACCACATGTGTAAGACTTTTACACAGCCTGGCCACATACAGGGGCACAATACTGAAATAGCACCTTCAAGGGTTTTAGGAGCATAAATTACACATCTCATTTCTCACCCACCTATTACACTTTTGAAGGCCCTGGAGCACCAGGACAATGGAAACGCCCACAAAATGACCCCATTTTGGAAAGCTAACACCCCAACGTATAATCTATGAGGCATAATGAGTCTTTTGAACGGTTCATTTTTTTCCAGAAGTTTTTGGAAAATGTGGAAAAAAATGAAAACGCATTTTTTTTACACAAAGTTGTCCATTTATAAGCTATTTCCAACACATAGCATGTACATAGCAAAAATGACACCTCAAAATACATTCTGCTACTCCTCCTGAGTATAGCAATACCACATGTGTAAGACTTTTACACAGCCTGGCCACATACAAGGAACATCTTCAGGTGTTCTAGGGACACATAGCATGCACATACCAAGAATTACACTCCAAAATACATTCTGCTGAGCAAAGGGTAAAAAAAAAGATTACCTGTGGTTTTAGAAGCACAGTTGTCCACAGGAGGATAGCACTGGTCCAGGCAGCAGGCAGGGACTTGGTCAGCAAAAGCGAACGCAATTGTCCAGGCAACAGACAGGAACACTGTCCATAGTCAGTACAGGCAGCAGGCAGGGATACTGTCCATATACAGTCCAGGGTCAGTGCAGGCAGAGATTGTCAGCAGTGCCAAAATATTGATCTTGGTAGTAGGCAGTCCATCCATGTGGTGTGGTCAGTTCATGCGACAGGCAGAGGCATGATGGCATAGGTCCTACAGGCAGCAGGCAGAAGTAGGGCCTCATTCAGGACAGAATGGGGACAGGGGTAGAGGCTTCTCCCACCCAAATCTCTTTGAAGCCTCCCAGTCTCCAGACCCTAATCTAGGAATGAGAAAACAAAAAAAATGTTTTCATCATCCAGAAAAACAATTCTGAAGCCCCTCACATATGTGAGACCCCTGTGTTATGAATCCCACTAGTCCAGTAGCAGGGTACAAGATCAGTCCAAGAGGCAGGCAAAAAGGATGGTCAAACAGTCCAGGGTCAGTTCCAGATCAGGCAGAGGTATGAACAGAATCGGTAGGCAGAAGCGTGGTCGAAAAACAAGCCAGGGTCAGTTCCAGATCAGGCAGAGATATAAACAGAATCGGTAGGCAGAAGCGTGGTTGAAAAACAAGCCAGGGTCAGTTCCAGATCAGGCAGAGATATATAAACAGAATCGGTAGGCAGAAGCGTGGTCGAAAAACAAGCCAGGGTCAGTTACAGAGCAAGCAGAGGCATAAGGGGTGTGAAGGTAAATGGCAGGAAGTGAGGGTTATGTTTACCATACTTCACCAATAATTTAGTAAAGTATGGTAACGGCGGAAACAGTCAACTATACAGAGGCCTGGTTGGGAAGGACATTGGGGACAATAAAAAGTAGTGTCTCTTCTCAGTGCTCCTTTGGTGCACACCTGGCATTTTCTCTGCCGTTTTTGGCCTGTTGGTCTGGGGGGGATTTTTTCGGGAAAGTGGCGTTCGGACAGTCTACTAATCACATCGAATCGAATGGTTTCTGGTGGGCTGTTCGGGTATATATGGGCAGTGATGATTTCCTCCTGGTATCCAAGGAAGGATTTGGGGCTTGCAGTGGATTTATGATAAATAACATAGCTGTTATATTTGGCCAAATTGAACAAATAAATCAAAACTTTTTTATACCACTGGTATGTTCTTCTCGTGGCAAGGTAGGGTTCAAGCATCTGGTCGTTGAAGTCGACACCCCCCATATACTTGTTGTATTCAAAGATGCATGTGGGCTTTTGGATTACCCCATTCCTCCTGGTTATCTCCACAACGGTGTTATTGTGGATTGATGAAAGCACGTAGACGTCCCTTCTGTCCCTCCACTTCACAGCCAGAATTTCCTCATTCCTCAAGCTCGCCATCTCCCCTCTTCTTAGCTTTTTGTTCACGAGGCTTTGAGGAAAGCCCTTCCGGTTCTTCCTTATGGTGCCACATGCTGGAGTCTTCTGTCTGTGAAGATTTCGGAGCAGGGGCAGACTAGAATAAAAATTGTCCACATATAGATGGTAGCCTTTCTCCAGGAGTGGGTTTATGAGTTCCCAAACGACTTTCCCACTCGATCCGATATATTCTGGGCAATTAGGGGGATGTAGCTGGGTATCCTTCCCTTCGTATACCATGAAGGCATAGGTATATCCTGTAGCTCGGTCGCATAATTTATACATTTTCACCCCATAGCGGGCCCTTTTGGTGGGAATAAATTGTTCTATGCCCAACCTGCCACTAAATTTGACCAGGGACTCATCCACACATATGTGCTGGTCTGGGGTAAATAACTGGGGGAAGATATCAGAAAAATATTTTAGTAGTGGGCGAATTTTATATAACTTGTCAAAATGTGGGTCATTTCAGGGAGGGCACTGGGTATTGTCATTGTAGTGTAGGAATCTCATAATCATGAGATACCTGGTTCTGGGCATTACAGAGGAAAAGATGGGCATGTGGTGGATGGGGAGGGTAGACCAATAGGACCGTAATACATTTTTTTTGGTTAGTCCCATACAGAATGTGAGGCCCAAAAAAATTCTAAACTCCTCCACTGTTAGGGCTCTCCATTCATAGGGACGGGCATAATAGGAGGTTGGGTTACTTGCTATGTATTGTTGGGCATATAGATTGCACTGGGCCACAATCGATGCAAGCATGTCCTCAGTAAAAATAAGGTTGAAAAAATCTAATGGTGAAAAATTTTCTGTATCCACCTGGACTCCTGGCTGGGCAGTAAAAGGGGGAATGATAGCTTCTCCTGAATTGGGTGGCAGCCATAAGGGGTTCTCAAGGGAGTAGGGAAGGCTGGCATGGGACCTAACCCTTTGGGCCTGAGGTGACACCCCACTGGTACGTGGCCTTTGTCGAGGTACTGCGGTGCTGGTGGATGGCATTGCGGTGATAGTGGATGGCATTGTGGTGATAGTGGATGGCATTGCGGTGCTGGTGGATGGCACTGCATCCTCACCAGTATGTCTTCGTCTGGCGGGCAGACTCTCATCCTCCTCTGAGGCTGTCAGTGTACCACTGCTGAGGACAGGCTCGTAGTCCACGTCAGACTCAGAATCTGAATAGGAATCTGAAGCGGAGAGATCCCCGTTGCTCTCGTCGGCCGCAAGAATATTATATGCCTCCTCGGCTGAATATACTCTTTGTGACATAGTGATGAAAAATGGCAGATATGTGGCACTGATGACACGTGACACTAGCAGATTGCACTGGTGATAGATGGCACTGATACGTGACACTGATGTGGTAGGTGACACTGGTGACACTGATGACACTGATGTGGCAGGTGACAGACAGGTGGCACTGACGACAGATGGCACTGACAGATTGCACTGATATGTGGCACTGATACGTGGCACTGATACGTGGCAGGTGACACTGACAGGTGGCACTGATGTGGCAGGTGACACTGATGTGACAGGTGACACTGACAGGTGACACTGATGTGGCAGGTGACACTGACAGGTGGCACTGATGTGGCAGGTGACACTGACAGGTGGCACTGATGTGGCAGGTGACACTGACAGGTGGCACTGATGACAGATGGCACTGACAGATGGCACTGATGACAGATGGAAGCAGTAATGAGCACTGTGGCACTGATGTGGTGCTGGTGCTCATTACTGCTGGTGGATGGCATTGCGGTGATAGTGGATGGCATTGTGGTGATAGTCGATGGCATTGCGGTGCTGGTGGATGGCACTGCATCCTCACCAGTATGTCTTCGTCTGGCGGGCAGACTCTCATCCTCCTCTGAGGCTGTCAGTGTACCACTGCTGAGGACAGGCTCGTAGTCCACGTCAGACTCAGAATCTGAATAGGAATCTGAAGCGGAGAGATCCCCGTTGCTCTCGTCGGCCGCAAGAATATTATATGCCTCCTCGGCTGAATATACTCTTTGTGACATAGTGATGAAAAATGGCAGATATGTGGCACTGATGACATGTGACACTGGCAGATTGCACTGGTGATAGATGGCACTGATACGTGACACTGATGTGGTAGGTGACACTGGTGACACTGATGACACTGATGTGGCAGGTGACAGACAGGTGGCACTGACGACAGATGGCACTGACAGATTGCACTGATATGTGGCACTGATACGTGGCACTGATACGTGGCAGGTGACACTGACAGGTGGCACTGATGTGGCAGGTGACACTGATGTGACAGGTGACACTGACAGGTGACACTGATGTGGCAGGTGACACTGACAGGTGGCACTGATGTGGCAGGTGACACTGACAGGTGGCACTGATGTGGCAGGTGACACTGACAGGTGGCACTGACGACAGATGGCACTGACAGATGGCACTGATGACAGATGGAAGCAGTAATGAGCACTGTGGCACTGATGTGGCACTGTATGGGCACTGTATGGGCACTGTAGGGTGTTTCACTAAAGGCTCGGCACTCACAGTTATCACAGATCGCTCTCTCTCCTCACACACGGTCTCTGTGTGAGGAGAGAAAGCCGGCAATGAGAGAAGATCTCATATGTTTACATTTGAGATCGTCTCTCATTGGAAGCTCGGATCGCGCTGTAAACAGCCGCTGTGATTGCCCGTTTACGGCGATCTGTGACTGGCTGTGTCCAAGGGACACGGCCAGAGCAGAGTTTCCCCGATGCACACTCCTGGGAGAGCACATTGCGGAAGTGAACAGGAGGACGTCCAGGGACGCCCTCCCGGCAATTGGAGTCGCGCTGTAGCCGTCTTTCGGCTATAGCGCAGATGCCTAGTGGTTAACGGTGTTCGTGGGTTCAAACAAATTTTTTGCCTGTTCGCATGTTCTGATGCAAACCGAACCGGGGGTGTTCGGCTCACCCCTAGTCTCCACATATCTATCATACATTTTACTGCATTAAAAACATTTTAACAATAAATCCTATTCTTTCCTGCATGGCTGGTTCATCCCTACATGCAGCAGTTTTTTGTGTTTTCACACCTATGTGCTATCATGCACTGCAATGCACATGTATAGATTTAAAAAGGCCATAACAGTTAAACAGATTGTAACCCCTAAACCTATTTCCACCTCTTAAAGCAGACATTCAGTAATATTTTCAACTTTCCATCTATTAAATCTTCTGCCCTTGTTGTTCTAACTTTGGATAGTAAAACATTTTTTTCTGCCAGTAAATACCTTATATAACCCACTTCCTGTTTCTTGTCTGGTCATTAGCCTAGGCTTATGACATCATGCACAGCTCTCTCTCTCACTCTCCTGAGAGTTTGCCAGGAAGGGAGGGGGATGAGTCATGAGAGGGCCAATGGGAGGTGCAGGGCTGCAGAGCTGGAGGTGTCCCTCTGTGTGTGTAAATCCAGGAAGTGAACAGGCAGCAGCTTCAGCTGCCCCCACTTAAAATAGATGTAGCCAGACTTAGTGGAGGGAGATTTCTGCAGCATATTTGGCAAGTACAGAATCTCAGTATATATAAAATAATATGCAATTGGTTGGAGGGAAGCTTCAGAATGGCAAAGATATTTTTATTACAAATTATGTGAGCAGACTGCAGTTCCTCTTTAATGTAATCTTACTTTTATGCACAACCCTTAAGTTTAACTCCCCAATGGCTTGCATACGTGAACACTTGTTTGCATGCAAACTGACTGTGTTCACTATTGATGATAAGCATATTGAAACGCAAAACACAAAAGCAGTTTAGAGCAATTTAAAAGAGGCTTGAAGAAGCTCTTTAGCATCTCAGAGCAATTCAGAAGCAACTTCTAAACACATCACAAGAAACATACCAAATCAAAGTAGCACAAAAACAAGCTAATAGTAAGCTTAGCCTAGTGGACTTTCCTCTACAGCACTACCCCCAGAAGTGCCGCTAAATTGTTTTGTGATTTTTCTACACACCTGAAGATGACACTCCTCACTCACCCAGCACTTACTGACCTTGAGATATTAGAATTCATTAAACAAGCATATCCTAAAAGAAGAAAGGATTAGCAAAGTGTACTTTTTCAAACAATCAATAAACAATAACATTATTCTGAGAGACACCTGCAACATTCAGGCTAACAGTAATTACCAGAACTGAACTGCATTTACCTAGCAAGGGTATATATATATATATATATATATATATATATATATATATATATATATATATATATAAATTCCTATAACTATAACTATCCAAGTTGCATCCATCTGTCCAGTGATTGATGGAAATAAATGTTGGCTGGCAAAGTTGGGGTCCTTGAAGAAAGCACAACAGTTCACAGCAGACAATAAATTAACTTAAATCATGAAAAAGTAAAAGTCAAGTTCAAGTCAGACAAGGATAGAATAAGCATTGCAAAGTGGTCTCCTTAAAGATGGCTTCAAAACTTCTGTATTACTGAATATTCAGTTTAACTGTGTCCACACTGCAGAAGAACAATACAGCAGCAACAAAAGAAGGAGTTCCACAGCAGTTATCAACTACATTCCAGGTTACACTTCTAAGTCTGACACCCATGTGTATTAACAATAAGCATTACTTCAACTATTAACACTTAACCCACCTAATACTAAAAGCTAAGCTATGACCTGTGCTATCAGACCAAAAATGTACCTTATATGCTGAACTAAAACTTTTATTAACCACTTACCCACTGGGCACTTAAACCCCCTTCCTAACCAGACCAATTTTCAGCTTTTGGTGCTCTCACATTTTAAATGACAATTACTCAGTCATGCAACACTGTACTCATATGAAATTTTTGGCCTTTTCTTCACAGAAATTGAGCTTTTTTTTGGTGGTATTTGATCGCCTCTGGGGTTTTTTTTGTGCTATAAATTAAAAAAGACCGAAAATTTTGTAAAAAAAAAAATATGCATTTTTCTTAATTTCTGTTATAAAATTTTGCAAATTAATACATTTTCTTCATAAATTTTGTCCAAAATTTATACTGCTACATATCTGGTAAAAATAACCCAAATCAGTGTAAATTATTTGGTCTTTGTGAAAGTTATAGAGTCTACATGCTATGGTGGCAATTATTGAAAATTGATCACACCTGCTCACACCTGATGTAATGAAGGCCTATCTCATTTCATGAGACACTAACAAGCCAGGAAAGTACAAATACTCCCCAAATGACTCTTTTTGGAAAGTAGACATTCCAAAGTATTTAGTAAGAGGCATGGTTAGTTTTTTAAAGTTGTCATTTTTTCCCATCATTCTTTGCAAAATTAAGATTTTTTTTTTCACAAAATTGTATAACAGGTTATTTCTCTCACATGGCATGTGCATTCCACAAATGACACCCAAAAATACATTCTGCTACTCCTCCTGAGTATGGCGACACCCCATGTGTGAGACTTTTATACAGCCTGGCCACATACAGAGGCCCAACATTGAAGTAGCACCTTCAGGCGTTCTAGAAGCATAAATTACACATCTCATTTCTCACATCTCACATCTCAGGCAGAGGTATGTTTAGCATTAGGCAGAAGTGTGGCCGTATAACAAGCAAAGGTCGGTTCCGGAGAAGGCAGAGGTATGTACAGTTTAGTGCAGTGGCATAAGGGGTGTGGAGGAAAATGACAGAAAATGAGAATTACATTTACCATACTTCCCTAATGAAGCAGAGAAGTATCGTAACAGCAGAAACAGTCACCTATACAAAGACCTGGTTGGGAAGGACATTGGGACAATAATACGCAGTGTCTGGTCTAACTCCTCCTCTGGAGCACACCCAGCATTTAAATTGATGTCCGTGACCTGTTTCACGGGGGGGGGGGATTTTCTCAGGAAAGTGGCATTCATGGAGTCTGCTCACTGAATCAGAGCGAATATTTTCTGGTGGGCCTTCAGGTTACAAGAGGCCTGAGATAACTTCTTCTTGATAATGCAGATAGGATACGAGGGTTTCGGTAGATTTTTGGTAAATAACAAATGTGTTATACATGGCCAAACTGAAAAAATAAATGGAGACTTTTTTATTCCAATGGCAGGATTTTCTTGTGGGAAGGTAGGGTACGATCATCTGATCACTGAAGTCCACTCCTCCCATGAATAAATTATAGTCAGCCGTTTCTTCTGGGAACTTCCACGTAGATGTCGTTATGGGTTGATGTAAGCATGTGTACGTTTCGTCTGTCCCTCCACCTGACAGCCAATAGCTCCTGGTTCCGCAAAGATGCCCTCTCCCCCGGTCCTAGCCTTTCATTAATGAGTTTTTGTGGAAAGCCCTTTCTATTGGCCCTCACTCACTCGCTCATATAAAAATTATCCACATAAAGATGGTATCCCTTTCCAAGGAGTGGATAGACAAGCTCCCAGACAACTTTTCCGCTGGCTCCAATATACTACATTCAGGGGGATGTAGTTTGGGAGTCCTTCCCTTTGAACACCAGGAAGGCGTAGATGTAGTCCGTGGCTCAGTCACAAAGTTTTTACAGTTTAACCCCATATTGAGCCCTTTTGCTGGGGATAAACTGTTTGAAGCCCAGCTTGCCTGTGAATTTGACAAGGGACTCATCCACGGAAATATTCTGGTTGGGTGTATATACAGTAACTGGGGGGATTTTTCAGAGAAATAATTTAGGAGTGGCAGAATTTTAAATAATTTGTCAAAAGCTGGATCATTTTGGGGAGGGCACTGGGTGTTGTCGTTATAATGGAGGAACCACATAATCATAAGGTATCTTGACCTTGGCATAATTGATGAGAAGATTGGCATGTGGTGGATGGGGTTGGTCGACCAATAGGAGTACAATTAGGTTTTTTTTGTGAGTGCCATAGTAAAAGTTAGGCCTAAAAAAATGTTTAATTCCTCTACGGTAAGTTCTCTCCACTCAAAGGGACGGGCGTAACTAGGGCTGCTTACTATGAACTGCTGTATATAGAGGTTGCACTGAGCCACGATGGATGATAGTAAGTCTTCAGTAAAAATTAAATGAAAAAAATCAAGAAGGACAAAATTATCGGTGTTCAACTGGACACCTGGCTGGGTGGTGAAAGGGGGATGTTTGCTGCTTCGGAATTAGGGGGAAGCCACAGGGGGTTTTGAAGGAAAGGCCGGCATGGGCCCTATCCCTATGGGGCTGAGATGACACCCCACTAGTGCTTGGCCTTTGTTGCAGTGGTACAAGGTGGATGGCACTGCTCTTGAGGTGGACGGCACTGCGCTGCTGGTAGTAGGCTGCTGCTCCATGCCAGAACACCTTCTTTTCATGGGCACATGTTCCTCTTCCTCCAATTGTGTAGCAGGCCCACTGCTTGAAACAGGTTCAAATGCTTAATCAGATTTGGACTGAGACTCAGAGAGCTCCCCGCTACTCTCATCGCTCAGGCTAAGACGCTGGTAGGCCTCCTCGCTGGAAAAATATTTTTTTGCCATACTGGTGACTGTGGTGCAATACGTAAACTAGGACATGTGTGGTTGCACTGCTGGGTGCTGATGAGGGTGCACTGCTGGGTGCTGGTGAGGGTGCACTGATGGGTGCTAATGAGGTTGCACTGCTGGGTGCTGGTGAGGGTGCACTGCTGGGTGCTGGTGAAGGTGCACTGCTGGTTACTAAAGAGGCTGCACAGCTGGGGGCTGGTGAGGGTACACTAATGTGCACTAATGCACTGCGGCTGCACTGATTAGCTGGCACTGATGAGGATCCACTGATAGGGTGGCACTGATGAGCACTCACTTATGGGCACTGATATGCACTATTGGGCACTGTAGTGGCACTAATGTGCACTGTAGTGGCACTGATGAGCACTGTAGTTGCACTGATGGTATGGTAGTGGCACTGATGGCACAAATGAGCAATGTAGTGGCACTGATGGGCACAGGGGGCACTGATTGGCACAGGTGGAACTGATTGGAATTGTAGTGGCACTGATGGACACAGGTGACACTGATGGTACTGTAGTGGCACTGATGGCACAAATGAGCACTGTGGTGGCACTGATGAGCACAGGTGGCACTGATGGGCACATGTGGTACTGATGTGACACTGTAGTGGCACTGATGGCACAGATGAGCACTGTAGTGGCACTGATGGGCAAAGATGGCACTGTAGTGGCACTGCTTGGCACAGATAAGCACTGTAATGGCACTGGTGTGGCTCTGGTGGCACTGGTGTGGCTCTGTAGAGGCACTGATTGGCACCAATGTGGCACTGGTGGCACAGAGGTGGCACAGTGAAGCACTGATGTAGCACTGGTGAGCACTGCTGAGCACTTGTTGGGCACAGTAATATAGATAAAACTCACGCTTAGGCACACGATCGCTCTCCTCTCCACTCCCGCTGTATTGGTGTGAGGAGAGGAGAACATTGAACCCCTGGATGACCCCACTGTTTTTACACTGTGATCGCTCCATCATTGGACGGAGTGTTCACATGGAAAAGGGCCGCTGTCATTGGCCCTTTACTGCGATCCGTGTTGCGTCGGGTCCTGTGAACCCAGCGAGCATGCATAGTCCTGTGTACGTGCCACAGGGGGGTGATTCTGGGAGGACGTCATTGTACGCCCTCCCAGAGTTATCGAGCCATGTTGTAGCCGCCATTCGGCTATAACGCGGTTGGTAACTGGTGAAACTTGAATAATTATTAATAACAGCCATGAGTGCAATTATACCAGTGCCACAATCTTGATTCTTAAAATGAATTATTTGTACTTAAGAGCAGGGGTGTATTTACCATAATGGCACTCGTAAGTTAGTGCCTAGGATAGCAATTCTAAAGGGGACCACATCATACCTTAAGGAGGATTTGTCATCAAAATAGAAAAAATAACCTGCTGCTGATATAACGTGCTGGCAACTAAAGGCAACTCCCATCATGGGAAAATTCCTAGTTGTTATGATATTCATATTCAAAGCCTAGCACTTCCTGATAGTGCTGTAGTTTTCCAACCCTTCTTGTCACATTTATTTTGATCAGTGAGGCTGCCTAGTCACAGTGGTAGTTAATTTCATTAGGAAAATGTGGGGAGTAGGAGGTAGCAGCAAGCTCCAACACTACCAGGAATAGGAGCCCACTGCAGGTACAGAATATATTTTATTAAACTGTCCAAATATAATAACTTCAAGTGGGTTCAAGCGGATTTTGCATTCCCATACAAGTCCAAAGTTCAAATGCAGGTTAGGAGAAAGTCAACAGCAGGTCAAATGCAACTATCAATAAATTCTAAATAATCTCAGAAACATCTCACACTAATTTCAAACTGATGCCACTGACAAAGCATGCCAACATAGACCCTAATAATGAGCTATCTCCAGTAATGCTTGAAGGCTCAAAATCTGTATGATCACCAATCTGCTCCATATAAGTTGGCTCATAAAAGTAACTAATTTAATCTCATTTTTGGTGTAATAACCTCCACTAAATAGATCATGAAACTGCCGAGCAGTTATTTAATAAGCTTAGTAAGAATTTTAGACCATGTCTCCATACAAACAATTTTTGTTTATGTCACAGCTTCAATGATGGGAGGAGGTCTAGACTCTGACTTTGGCATACAAAGTGCTCTTTTTCCTCTTCTTAAATGATCCTATTGCTGATTTACTTATTTACTACTGTGTTAGGGATCATAGTCTGGTTGCATTATCCATTCCCTGATATTTTTGTGCATAATTTCTCAATATAAAATTACATTATTTCCTCTAGAAAGTGTTGACCAAGCTCAAAGGAAGCAAAGGAGCTGTAAGTCATGATGCTCCCTCTACCAAGCTTCATAGTTGGAATATGGTTTTAGATTTTTTTTTGTTGTCAAATATACTATTGAGTATAATTCCAAAGAGTTTGACCCGTCTTATTCATCCTCACAAAACCTTTCAAGAAGTAGAACGTCCAAGTGTTCTTTTGCATATGTATCAATTTATGTCCACTAACACCATTCTTTTTTAGTGTTTAGTGTTTGCTGATGACCACAATGGGAACCGTGTTCAGATGGTGAAGATCGCTCCCCAGGACTCAAGTCCGGCATCCACATAATTAGCACATTGCCCAGAAGAGAAAAGAACTGGCCATAGTGTAATAAATTCCAAGCTTTTTAATAAAAATTAAGTAATGCACTTACAGATAAGAGGCTATAATATCACATGTAAAAGAGCCAGCCGGCATTCAGACTTTTCAGGGGCGTGACCGGATGCCGGAGTGAGAGGCGGTGTTAGCGGCCTCCCTCTGGCCTGAAGCCTCCGTGACTATCCGCACCAACCCTATGGCTCAAGCCCAGCCAGAAGCTCTCTCGCCGGCTGCAAAGATTGTTTAGCTGCCTGGCTCCCCTCATCCCAGCTCAGGCTGTATATGCCACCGGAGCCCATAAGATAAGTGCCGCCAGCGATCCCCCAGTGACCCCCCTCCCTGGAGCGGCGAGGAGAGTGTGTAACGCCGGCCGTGATCGGAGGGTTGCCGGGGCGACGGATCCGACGCTAGTGGCTCTGACGGCGCTTGCTAAACAGCGGCGGGAGTAATCAGTGGGGAACGTCCCTGCACTGCCCAGACAGCCTGGCAGTATTAAGGTACCGAGTGCTTTGATTATAAAGGAGACAGACTGTTTCCTTTTTTTTTTTTTTTGGTCTTTTTCTCTCCCTTTTCTTGAATAGCCGCTTGAAGCAGAGGGGTTCTATCTGGTGATGAAAAAGCGGCTTGTCCCTGTGGGGGAGGGGGGTGCTGGCTGGAGTTGGGAAGTATAAATATAGCAAATGTCTATCTATGACAGAGAAAATAAAGGTCCGATAATACTGAATCACCCGTCAACCGCTGTACTAGGCGTTGTGCTAGGCTAGGTGCTAGCCCTGCTTGCAACCGAGTACTTGAAAGATACAACTGGGACTGTATTAATATCTTTGACCTGGGAAAGGGAAGGGGAAGGTTAATCTGATAAGCCGCTAAAACCCCACAATCATCCCCCTTTGGATTATACATTAAGCCATGACTAGAAAAAAGGGAGAGGAGCCGCAGCAACAGGAGAACAATAGCTCTCAAATTACCCGTGCATCAAAAGAAAAGGGAAATCAGGCAGCGGCCAAGCTGGAAAAATTTGCGCACCCCTCTGCCTCATCACCATCCAAAAGCACCCTCCAACAGCAGGAGAAATCCTACGCGGGGGGCCCTGGGGACAGGAAGAGTTTAGGAAAAGGGTCGTCGGTATCACACACGATAAAATCCGCGAGTAGTAAAGGCTTAGCGGGTGAACCCTCAGGAATGGCTACTAGCAATGCCGCCGAGCTAAATATACTCTTAACAGCGGAGCCGACATTGAAAGATGTTTTATGTGCTGTTAATTCCTGTAAAGCCTCCCTAAGTGAATTATGTGATCAGTTGAAGGGGTTAAAGGAAGAGTTAAGTACAGTAAGCCAAGAATTACAAAGGACTGCTGCTAGAACAACCACACTAGAGGAGAGGATGAGCCAGGCTGAGGACGATCTGTTCCCATTGAAGCAAGAGCTTAAGGCAATGAAAACGCAGATCGACCTGCATAAAGCTAAGATGGAGGAAATGGAAAATAGGTCTCGCAGGGGCAATGTGCGGGTGGTGGGCCTGCCGGAGAGGTGCGAGGGTCCCCACCCCGAAGAGTTTATAGAGAAGTGGCTCAGGGGAATTTTTGGTACCGAAACCTTTTCTCACCTTTTCTCTATCGAAAGAGCCCACAGAGTGCCAACTAGGCCCCCGCCATCAGGAGGATATCCCAGACCAATAATCATGAAATTTCTGAACTACAGAGACAAGGTTACATTGATGCGCAGGGCTAGAGAGAAAGGGGATATTCTATACAACGGGGCGAAAATCCTATTCTTCCCCGATTACTCCCCAGACCTGCAGAAACGTAGGGCTGAATTTAGGGACATTAAGCACAAATTACGGGACTATAAAATTGAATATGCCCTGTTATATCCGGCACGCCTGCGCATCACTGCCCTAGGGGCTACTCATTTCTTTGACACAACAACAGGGGCAACAAAATGGCTTGAAGATAACAAAATGACCCTGCAGAGCTAGGGGTCACATAGGACTGGCTGAATTATTATGTTTTATTTTATTTACTTTTTTTCCTTTTTTTTTTTTTTTTTTTTTTCTTTTTTCGTTTTTTTGGGCTTTGTTTGCATCATATAGCGGATGGCACGGGGGGGGGAGGGCAAGAGGGGGGCGTGTTGGATGGAAGCACGGATGAAGGATGTGATCTCACTAGGTTTATATTTTTTGAGTAGTGTTTTGGTGTTTTGGAATTGGGTGGGGGGAGGGGGAGAGGGGGGGAGGAGTTTGGAAGTGTGTTACGAAGCACTTGGTCAGTACGTGAGTGAAGAGGTTCTTTTTTTTGAATGGTTGGAAGGGAGTAAAAAGGTCACACGTATAGCCCCTAGGACTAGCCTAGTTAGGCAGGAGGGGGAAACACGAAGGGGGGTGGGGGAATGGGGGTTGGGCCAGGCAAAAGTTGGGGGGGGGGAGGGGGGCAGGTTAAATAGAGAGAGGGGAGGGGGGTTCACAATAAATAATGGGGTCAGATATTGTGGTGAACGAAAGGCACACGCACTTAAGAGGAGAGAGTCTGCAAAAATTAAGCACATTTGCACAGGTTGGCCACGCTTGCAATTAAATAACATGGGAGGAGGGGATGGAGCGGTCCCTGGACGCGGGGGCCCTTACCCCCTCACCCTATATTTCTTTCTTATTTTTAACACAACCACAGATATCATGGCAAGTCTTGTAGACACAAACGCACAAATGAATTGTTTTTATTCTCTGGGGGGTCAGCCACTCCCCCTTTTTTCTTTTTCTTTTTTTTTCTTCTTATTTATTTGTTTCTTTTTTCGCAGATGCCCTTTAAAACTTTAAAAATAGGCTCATGGAACATTAGGGGTATGAGCGATCCTGTTAAGAGAGCAGCTGTTTTTTCGATGATGGAAAACTATGGTGTTGGACTGGCTTGCCTGCAGGAAACTCACCTCACTAATGAGACTAAAGTACATGTTCGGAGTAAGAAATTCCAAGAACAGTATCACTCGGTCCATACCTCCTACTCAAGAGGGGTGAGCATTTTGGTGAGGAGAGGTATCTCATTTTCCTGCAGGAAAGCTAGGATAGACCCGTTGGGAAGGTATGTTTTTCTGAGCTGTGTGGTAGAAAATAAACCTTTGGTGATAGCAAATACTTATATCCCTCCCCCGTTTAAAACAGAGAGTATGCTGGAATTGTTGGAGTTTGTGGATGGCATGGAGGACATTCCTATAATAGCGGTGGGTGATTTTAATGCAGTTTTAGATAGTAGCATGGACCGATTCCCGCCCGTGACCCGCGTGGAAAGAGTACCAGAGGGGCGATTGGCCCAACTGCTCGCAGAGATCGGATGGTGCGATTTCTGGAGATCTCATAATCCAAATACTCGGCAGTACTCCTGCCACTCAGGGTCACATTCCACTCTCTCGCGTATAGACATGGCAGTGGGTAACAGTGAAGCTATGCGAATAATAGGAAACATAGAGTATAGACCGAGGGGAATATCGGACCACTCTCCCCCAGGGGCGGATCCAGAGTCTAGTCTCGGGAGGGGCACTGCCAGAAAATATATTTTTTTGGGGTACATCTATCGGGGAAATGGCTGGTGTTGGCGCTTCAATCATCACGGCACCATGGTTGTTATGGTGTCAGGATGATTGAAGCGCATTATTACTATTATTACATTGTTATAAAAAATTAAATAGTTTAACTCACCATAATGCAGAATCAGTGGGAGCCCCGAGTGTGTCACTTGCCACGTCACCTGTCACCAGATGCAGATTGTCACTTGCCACGTCACCTGCCACATGTTGCGGATTGTCACTTGCCACGTCGCCTGTCACCAGATGCAGATTGTCACTTGCCACGTCGCCTGCCACATGTTGCGGATTGTCACTTGCCACGTCACCTGTCACCAGATGCAGATTGTCGCCTGCCACATGTTGCGGATTGTCACTTGCCACGTCGCCTGTCACCAGATGCAGATTGTCACTTGCCACGTCGCCTGCCACGTTGCGGATTGTCACTTGCCACGTCACCTGTCACCAGATGAAGATTGTCACTTGCCACCTGCTAAGGTGGTCTCTTGTGTCCCAGAGACAGGCAGCAGAGAGATGATGTAATCTCTCTGCTGCCGCAGCTGCCTGCATGATGAGGGGGGAACTGCAGGGATGCAGGGCGGGCGCCGGGCGGTGAGAGATGATGTCATCTCTCTGCTCCCCCGCCCGCCGGCTCCCTGATTGGCCCAGCAGCCCGCCCACAAACCCATGGACTGTACAAACCATTGAGAATCAGACCTGAGTGTTTGAAAATCGCGCTGCTTTGTATGGAAGTTACCGCTACGCGACCTCTTTTGGATTCAACACTATGAGGAGCGGCACATGTCAGCGGTGGCTATCTCACTCCCGGAGCCGCCCAGCGGCTCTCTCACTTCCGGAGCCGCATAGCGGCTCTGTCACTCCCGGAGCCGCCCAGCGGCTCTGTCACTCCCGGAGCCGCCCAGCGGCTCTGTCACTCCCGGAGCCGCCCAGCGGCTCTGTCACTCCCGGAGCCGCCCAGCGGCTCTGTCACTCCCGGAGCCGCCCAGTGGCTTTCTCACTCCCAGAGCCGCACAGCGGCTCTCTCATTCCCGGAGCCGCACAGCGGCTCTCTCACTTCCGGAGCCGCCCAGCGGCTCTGTCACTCCCGGAGCCGCCCAGCGGCTCTGTCACTCCCGGAGCCGCCCAGCGGCTCTGTCACTCCCGGAGCCGCCCAGTGGCTTTCTCACTCCCGGAGCCGCACAGCGACTCTCTCACTCCCGGAGCCGCGTAGCAGCTTTTTCACTCCCAGAGCCGCACAGCGGCTCTCTCTCACAGTCACTCACCCGCATTTCTCGGAGGGGGCAATTGCCCCGTTGCCCCCCCCCTGGATCCGCCCCTGCTCTCCCCTGACTTTGACTCTAAATTTAAGCACTAGAACTAGTCAGAAGAGGTGGATAATAAACCCACTATGGCTGGACCTGATTAGTAGTCCAACAGAAATCTCTTCTAAGTTAAAAGAGTTTATAACATTCAATTCAGGTACAGCATCAGTAGGGGTGGTGTGGGATACCCTAAAAGCATATCTTAGGGGACTGCTACACCAGCAGGTCGCCATGGTAAAAAAAACATCAAGGGACCGGGAGGTAAGGGCTAGCAGGGAAGTCATGGAAGCAGAAGCACAATATGTGGCAGACCCAACCCGAGCAAAACAGGAGATTTGGCTCAATAAACAACAAGTGTATAAAGAGGTAATTAATAGAAGAGTAGAGAATAAGAGACTTTTCCAGAAACAAAATTATTTTGGGGAGGGAGAGAAAGTAGGCCGGATGCTTGCCCTCCTAACCAGGTCTAATTTATTCTCACCGGCCATCTCTTCAATTAAAACGTCAGCTGGAAATATTACATCTGATCCGGCCGAGGTCTTAGAAACCTTCTCCACATTCTATAGAGACCTGTATAGGTCCCGCCAGGGCTTGAACCAGCGTGAGATGGACAGGTTCTTGGAGGGAGTAGACCTGCCCACACTCTCGGAGATTGATAGAAGCGAGGTAGATTCCCCTTTGACCCTGGAGGAGCTACAAAAGGCAGTCGCAGAGATGTCAGGGCAGAAATCTCCGGGCCCGGATGGGCTACCATTGGAGATCTATAGGAAATATGGGGAGACTCTGCTCCCGGAACTTCTAAAAGTGCTAGAGCAGGCGACCAGGGATGGTAGGCTGCCCCTATCAATGTCAGAGGCCGATATAGTAGTAATCCCAAAGGAGGGGAAAGATCAATCGGAAGTTGCCTCATACAGACCGATATCACTGCTGTGCACAGATGCCAAGATTATTGCAAGGGTGCTCGCATCTAGGCTAAATAAATGTATCGACAAACTGGTGCATCCGGACCAATCGGGGTTTATCCCCGGTCGGTCCACTAGTATAAACATTAGAAGAGCTTACCTGAATCTACAGGTACCAACAGAGAACGCGGAATCCAGAGCCATACTGTCTTTGGACGCTGTCAAGGCCTTTGACAGCCTGGAGTGGGAATACCTTTGGAGGGTGCTAGAGAAGTTTGGATTCGGCCCCGTATTTATCAGCTGGCTAAAAACTTTATATAACCATCCAAGGGCAAGGCTCAAGATAAACGGCGAATATTCGGAATGCTTTTCCCTCGAAAGAGGGACAAGGCAGGGATGCCCCCTGTCTCCTTTGCTGTTTGTTCTGGCCATGGAGCCATTGGCGGGAGCAGTGAGAACATCCACGGAAATACAGGGATTTCAAAGAAAAGGGAGAGAAGAGAGAATAGCGCTTTTTGCAGACGATGTCATATTTTTCCTGGGGGACACGACCTCTTCGTTGGAGAAAGTGATGCACTTAGTAGAAGACTT
The DNA here is from genome assembly GCF_042186555.1 of Aquarana catesbeiana. Taxonomy (NCBI): domain Eukaryota; kingdom Metazoa; phylum Chordata; class Amphibia; order Anura; family Ranidae; genus Aquarana; species Aquarana catesbeiana. The sequence goes on along the minus strand of NC_133328.1, from coordinate 211,232,259 downwards.
TGGAAAGTTTTCAGGACTAGTTATCAACTGGGAGAAGTCATCGCTTCTACCGGTAGACCCACTGGCCAACTCCATCCCGATGTGTTTGCCCCACTTGAAGATCACAGAGAAAATGAAATACCTGGGTGTTGTGCTGTCCAAGGACCCCGGTATGTTTATCAAGGACAATTTGATCCCCCTCTTATCAAAATTCAAGAGGAAATGCGATATTTGGAGTAGACTCCCTTTGTCGGTGGCAGGCCGAGCCAATTTGATAAAAATGGTTTGGATGCCCCAGCTGTTATACTTACTTCACAACTCCCCAACTTGGATTGGAGAGAAGTGGTTTCAAAAAATCCAATCCCTTTTTAGGGAATTAATATGGAAAAAAGGGCAGGCTAGGATTGGCCTACAAAAACTGCAGCGCCCCGATACGGAGGGGGGACTGGGGGTCCCTCAACCATTTATCTACTTCCTGGCAGCCCAGCTACAACAATTGGGCGGTTGTGCTACCGAGAGTGGGGGAAACAGCAATATTAAAATCATTCTGCAGGGGAATCCACACACCTCATTAGTGGGAGCACTGGAGGCAGACTCGCTACAAGGAGAAATCCCAACATTTAAAATGATCACCAAGGTCTGGCAGGCAGCTAAAAAAATAATGGGGTACAAAGGAATATCAGAATACGCGCCATTATGGAACAATAAGCGACTGCATGAACTATCAACAGTAGAAAGGAACAGACTGTGGGAAAACTGTGGGGTAAGCCGGCTGATACAACTATATGAAGGGGACACTCTGAAATCCTTTGAGGACCTAAGACGTGAGTACGGGATGTCAAGCCAGGCATTCTACAGCTACCTGCAGATCAGGCATGCTTTGAGCAAGCAGTTTAGTAGACAACCCCCAACATGGTGCAGGATCCCACTACTACAGACAATAATCAAATCAGAGACCACCAAGGGCTTAATAACAGAGGCATACACCCAATTAACAAAGAGAGGGAATACGAAGGCAGGTCTATCAGGGGGAAGGGGCAGATGGGCGGTAGATGTGGGGGTGATAACAGACGAGCAATGGGAGAGGATTCTTGAGCTTGGATCAGAGGTGTCAGTTTCGCCTTCACAAAAAGCCTCCCACTTGATGTTGTTACACAGATCCTACTACACACCAAAAAAGCTGTTTATGTTTGGCCGCAGAACCAACGACGAATGCCCTAGATGTAGAGGAACAGGTGACCTAATTCACATGGTTTGGAGGTGCCCAAAATTAGTTAGGTATTGGACCGAGATTATAAAGAAAATAAATGCTACGTTCAGAGTGGATTTAGAACCTGACCCCAAAATCTGTGTGTTGGGTTATGTCAGTAGTGAACTGAGGGATAGGAGCACAGCCATAGCGATAGTAAGATGCCTGTTTCAAGCCAGAAAATTAATTGCTCAAGCATGGCAATCAAGCACACCTCCAACCCCGGAAGCCTGGGCTGGAACGGTCAACTCCACAATATGGAGCGAAAGGACTTTCTACACCAGGTTAGGCAATTACAACTTGTTCATGAAACTATGGAATCCATGGGTCCAAGCATTGCCACACTCTCTACTAACACTACCTCAGCGCTGAGCGCAATAGCCTCTTTATCAGGGCAGAGATGCTGTTCCATAGCCTAGAGAACCGAAGTCAAGAGAGAATGTGAGAGGAGGAAGAGAGAGGAAAGGAGGGAAAACATAGATATTAGCTTAAAATAAGGTGTGCACTGGAACAATTGGGGTGGGACATTGGGGGGAGGGGGTGGGGGGGATCACTAGTTCTAAAAGCAATAAATATAGCCATACATGTAAACAGTAAGAGTTTGTGTGGCCGAGACGTATAGAGTGGGTGTTTTTTCTTTTTTTTTTTTTTTTTCTTTTTTTTTTTCTGTTACACTTTTGTATAACTGTAACCTTATATATTGAACGCACAAAGTAAACCAAGAGAAAAGCTTTAACGGCCACAATGATGTGACTCGGCAAGAGACAACCATGACTATCAATCTGAAAGATGTCTCTGATTAAGGTAACTGAAGTGGCAGGAATAGAGAGAGGGAAAAAAAAAAAAAAAAGAGCCAGCCGGCATACATAAAAACGGAACCCGTCCTCCTACTCCGCTCGTGTGGTGATGTCACTACGTGCCTTCCTCCAGACACGTTTTGTCGTCAGCAGATGTTGTCCCCGTTGACGTCTGCTGATGACAAAACGCTGATGATGAGGAAGGCACGTAGTGACGTCACCACGTGAGCGGAGTAGGAGGACGGGTTCTGTTTTTATGTATGCCTGCCGGCTCTTTTACATGCGATATTATCGCCTCCTATCTGTAAGTGCATTACTTAATTTTTATTAAAAAGCTTGGAATTTATTACACTAATGCCAGTTCTTTTCTCTTCTGGGCAATGTGCTAATTATGTGGATGCCGGACGTGAGTCCTGGGGAGCGATCTTCACCATCTGAACACGGTTCCCATTGTGGTCATCAGCAAGCTTAAAGGCCTAGGCTGGGTTAAAGCCACCTGCCCTTTGAAGCTTGCCGTCCAGTAAGCCTAATCTACAGCTACGGTGGTTAGGCACTTTATTTGTAGATGCACACTATGGTGTTATTATGATCCTTCTTATCTACAAAGAACACTCAATTGTCTTGATGTCAACTGTTCTGGACTATATTTTTAGCACAGCTTTCCCCATTCCATAGACTTTTTGTGTTATCGCACTGTATGCTGCTGCTGTTTGTTATTATTTGTCAGCGCGGTTTTTGCATTTTCTATATTTGTGTGTGTTGTTTGATACATTACACTGTCTGTACTTTGCATGACTCAAAGATCAGATTACATTTTTGGAGAAATTCAGCTCAAAGTGTAGGTAATGCCAAAAAACATACAGTATTTATGATTGCAACTGGTTTCATGCCTCTTGCAGCTATTGCTATGTCTTCTTCCCTTCTTCCTCTACAAGTGCTCCTACCCCAATCACTTGGTGTAAGAGTGCACTGAGCTGAATTTACACATGCATTAAGATCCCTTTACATCATCCCATTTATTGCTATTGCTCACTCAGTTGCAATGGGGTGTCTTTCGGGAGTTTCGAGACAGATGGACTGAACACCATTGGAACGTTGACAACAAAATGCTATTGCTTCAATGTCTCCACTGAAGGACCCGTGAGTGCCTCTATACTTTTTTTTGGACTTGTATGGATATCTCTGTGGGTGAGCACCCAGGCACTTATCCTGGTTGGCTACCCTTGGGAATATATATATATATATATATATATATATATATATATATATATACACACACACACACACCATACTCACACACAAATATACATCATAGATTTAATAGAAATCTTAATACAAATTTATTGTCTCTCTGCAGATAATCTATGTACTTAAAGGTAGTCTAAGGAAATGTAATTACAGCTCTATTTTCATATATTTTTGCAATATGCTTTTAATATCTTGATCAAAATACAGAATAGCTCAATCGCTAGCCGCAAAAGATAAATGTTACAAATAACAGGTAAAATATGGTGCAGAGTTCAGAAACACTTGCAGCGCTGACAAATTCCACTCTTAATAAGTTAATGCAGTCTATTAACTGCCGAGCCAAGAGCTGGAAACATACACTTTACTCATCAGATCTGATTGTGAACGACAGGAAAAGCCTTTAACAAACACTACTTCACAGATGGCTTCCTTGGAATGGAAATTAAAAGCAAATATATCCTCTTAAAATGCACATCAAATGGAAACTTCTGAATCAATAAAAATAGCAAAAAGCAAAAGATCCAGTAAAAATAGTCAACCTTGCATATTCCTTCACTTAGAAGAGTTTTCTTGGCTAGCTTTGCTTAAATTTATTTCACTTTGACTCTCCTTGTCTTTAAACACAAAATAACTACCAGAAAATGTATTACTAAAAAGGTTCTTATGTAGAGGTAATTTTTTTGTCAATTGTGCAAACAAAGTCAATTTGTTTTTGTACCAGATACCAACAAATACTATGTAATAAGAATCCTAAACAGAGACTAGACATGTGCATGCTGGAAATGTTTGTTTCATTTTAAATTCATTTGTTATTCGATATATTATCAAATTGGAAGGATTTCACATTTTCAGACACTAGTCCAAACCACCAAGAGAAATGGAATTATCTGATTGAGCAATATTGACTGGCATCATGTGCATCCGAATTACCAATGGAACAAAATTCAGATCCATTCATTATCTGAATCCGAATTATCGAACGGAAATGTAATATACTTCCCCATGAGCCCAAACTACTATCGCACCGTGTGATGTCATATGAATGAAACTAATAAAACATATGCATTAATTAATTTCAATATAACTTTTTTTTCAGATTTGTTTACATTCATTACTATGTCTATTTGGAGTTTCGTAAACATCCGACTCTCCGAAAATTAAATTGTAACAAAATTAAATGCACTTCTAACAGAGACAGATTTGTTAGTCATATTGCCCTAGGCACACTTAAATGATGCGCCCTTTCATGCACTTGTAACCTTACTTAACAACTGTGCTACATAATTGCAAATGTGAAATGTTAAACCCACACATGATATTTGAAGCAAGTTGCTTTAAACACAGCTCACACATTCTGCCATTGTAGACCTTGAAAAGGACGAGAGGAACGCTGCATATTGCTTCCTGAAGTAGGATTCCTTTAAGCAACCCCTGTATTTAGGTATTTTACCCCATCCCCCCAGGTGGAGGAAAAGAAAATGAAAACGTATTTCATAATAGTAAACGCTGTGCTTTAATGTTATACATTCTGATTCTGGTGTTGTAGCTACAGGCTCATAACTGCCTTATATATCTACAAACTTGAAAACTTGATTGCATGTTCAAATAATATGCACTGATCTCTGTTGTTGAGTTTATTTTTATGTACAGTGGTATATTAAACATGTCCATTCAAAGCTTTTTACAATTGTGATATGTTTTTTTATTACCATTTACAACATTTAAAAACCATATTAAAAAAAAAACCATTTTCTCTGTGTGGGCAACTTTGGATAATGAAAACCTTAGAAGCAGTGTAGCCATGTCATCTTTATCAAGTTACATCTAAATTAAACTAAACCAGACATAGCCTAAAACTACTTTTATGGTAACAACAGTGCCGATGTACCCCTCCCTTTAGATTGTAAGCTCCATGAGTAGGGCCCTCCTTTTCCTTCTGTATTAAACTGTATTATAATTGTCCTGCCCCACCCCCTCTACATTGTAAAGTGCTGCGTAAACTGTTGGCACTATATAAATCCTGTATAATAATAATAATGTGCCAGCTTATGGTGATTATTTTAGCCTTGAATGGCATTTATGAATGCAGTGAAGGTCCTTGGTTTCTAGGCCAAGACTATACACAGGGTTTCAAATTCTCTCCAGGTATCTTCACCCTACGACATTCAACTGTCACATGAAAGACTCTTGATGGACAGTGGAGGCTTTGACATTTGGCTAATAAATGAGAGTAGGTGAGACTTAGCACCAGGAAAGGATAAAACTTTGAAAGAAGTAGGATAAAAGAAGGAACTCCTTAAAGTGTTACCAAACCCAGAACCCTGCATTCACTATATCTGGTCTCACACAGTACACAGAACATAGAAATGCAATTATTTTAGTAAATATAAACTGCTAAATACCTTTTCTCGTCTGCAGTACATAGCAGTCTTGTGACTTCAATCATTGTCTGGTTAAAGCTTGTAGGAGTAGTTTTCATTCTACACTGACTGTCTATCTGGACGGTGCTGATTGGCCCTGTGCCGATCATATGTACCCCCCCAAGAAAAAAAAATGCTCTAGCAATACACACCAAACTGAGCATGTGCAGAGTGGCTCCAAAGGCTCTGTACTATCAGGAGATGGATTGGGGACAGTGGAAGAAGGGGAGGATCAGAGAAGACAGGATCAAACAGCCTTTTTACACAATTCGGAGGATTAACCCCTCAGGTTCCACAGTGAGTATTACAACCATGCTTTACTGCATATACAAACTGATTTTACTGTTGTGGGTTTAGTAACGCTTTAAAGGAGAAGTTTTAGCCCTACTTCTCTTATGGATCACAGGAGTGCAGCTTATTCTGCACTCCTGTGATCCATTTTCAGCCGGTCCAGGCTGGGGAAAGATCTTGACTTTACAGTCGGGATACACCCAGATACCTAAACCAGCAGCTGGCTCAGCCTCTCAGGTGTGGCGCTGGTAGACTGAGCCTGCTGCTCCCTCCCCTCCTCAGTCCAGCACTCCAGACCGTCATGGCTCTCTGCTCAGAAAAGGAAAACTGAGTGATCAGCAGTGTTTGATTTCTTAGTTCTCTTTGCAGAGGTGTCCGAGGACAAATGCAGCATTGGATCAATGCTGCATCCACCTAGGTGAGTATAAGGTTTTTTTTCTTTTAATATACCCCATACCTCTATTTTAAAGATACCACTTAAAATGGAGGGTAAATGGAATTCCTATCGCAGAAATACCAGTACTTACAGGCACCCAGCACTGTTTTAAATACACTTTTTACTTTTAAGGCCCAGTCAAGTTTACTGCAACCATTTAAGGACCTTTTATATTTTATAAATGTCTGTTTGTAAATTCAACTGTAAAGCTCTATAATGAAAAAAAAAATATTAAGGATTATTTAAATTCTAGTTACCAATATTTAGCCTTAACTATCTTATTTTCCTTTAAAAACTTTTCACTATTTTTTCAAGTTTGTACATTTTGTACATTTTCAAACACTAGTATAAAATATCACTAAATAAAATTATCACTGGTCAAAACAGGAAAGGGTGATTTTATTAGGATTTTAACAAATACCAGTCCCCCTCCCTAAAAACAAACATAATGATATCATTCTCTGATTATGTAATGATAAAAAGTCATTTTCTTTAGCCAACCTATGAATTAGTTGTATATATTGTCCATTTGTTGCTACTATCATGTGTACTGCCTTTTTAATGCCTGTGTATTGTCATGATTGCATGTTTAATTCCTGTATATTGTAATGTTCAGCTAATTGTTGCCTAGTTATTGTCAGAATTACTAGTTGGTTGTCTGTGCATTGTCACAATAGCCTGTTTCCTTCTGAGGTAATGCCAGGGCTGCCCATTTAACGCCACCATATTGTCATAATTAAGTGTTTTTGCATAGCAAGACCACTTATGCCCCGTACACACGGTCGGACTTTGTTCGGACATTTCGACAACAAAATGCTAGGATTTTTCCGACGGATGTTGGCTCAAACTTGTTTTGCCTACACATGGTCGCACAAAGTTGTCGGAATTTCCGATCGACAACCACGCGGTCACGTACACCACGTACGACGAGACTAGAAAAGGCCGGTTCAGAACCAAGCGCGGCACCCTTTGGGCTCCTTTTGCTAATCTCGTGTTAGTAAAAGTTTGGTGAGAGACGATTCGCGCTTTTTCAGACTCGTGGCTTTCAGATCGTTTTCTGCCGTTCAGTTTGTGCTTGTGGGTTTGTATCTGCTCTTCAGTGCGTGCAAGCAAGTTCCGCGTGACTTTAAGTAGTCATTGTATTCTTGTTCGTTCGTTACTGGTTTTCAGGTCGCTCTTCACAGGCCTTGCTGTTCTTCAGTGCGTTCTGTTACTTCGTTCTGAGCAGCCGACCGTTTTCTAGCCATGTTTCGTATGCGTACTCCTCGTACAGTTCGTGCTGTGCGGGGGCTTGGTGTTGGGGTCCTGACCTTGACACAAGTCCAGTCCATGAACAGGGTGGGGAGGAGTTCATGGACCAAGAATTGGTTGCTTCAACGTGACCAGTTCTGTCATATGCCTTTGCTCCGTGAGATCCGTGAGAATAATCCTGATGATTTCAGGAACTTTCTCAGGATGACGGACCCCGTATTTCACCGTTTGTTGGCTTCGCTGACCCCTTATATCAGCAGTCAGGATACCTGCATGAGGCAAGCCATCACTGCGGAGCAGAGGTTGGTCGCTACCCTGCGGTATTTGGCCGCAGGGAGAAGCCTGCAGGACCTCAAGTTCTCGACAGGCATCTCCCCCAGGCTCTTCTTTGTGGACATTTACTGCTTGTGTTTGTTTGAGCTGACCCTGACAGAAATGTGTGGAGTGCAGAAAATGTCGTGATTGTGTAACCTTATACAAAGCACTGTTGGCTATTATTTACTAAATGCAAAGACACTTTTCACTACAAGTGCACTTGCAACTGCACTGAAACTGCACTTGTAGTGCAAAGAGGATTTGCCCTTAGGAAATGACCCCCATTTTCTCATAAAACAACAATTACATCACCCCAAAAGTGTTGTAGTGTTGAGACAATAATCCACACATTCTTGATGAGCAATCTTTTTAATACCTGCACAATCACATGTGCATTTACCAAAGGTTTTTCTGACAAACCAACATGTTTGTTGTATAACAATTTTTGTGGTGTCATTATCCAAAATCAAAATGTGCATTTTATAGAAAACAGGCCTGTGTAAAACCCACAAGAAAGGCACAAATCTTGATCTTACAAAGTTCACATTTGGTAGAACTTGAAGGCAATATCAGACATGAGTATTTAGGAACTGTGTTTGATATTGCGTTCAGATGGGGGGAAATCACCCCAGGAAAAGCCAAATTTGGAAGATGCACAAAAATTTCCCAATGTAAACATGTGCTAGCTGCCATCACGGGGGATCAAGGGACGTGTTTTGGGGGAGAAAGCCCTTCCTCACAGCTACTTTATTATTGAGGAAGGGGTTGCACCCCCAAAACGAGTCCATTGATCTCCCGTGATGGCAGATAGCACATGTTGACACACTGTGTGCATCCTCCAAATTTGGCTTTTGAAAAAATCACAAAAACATTTCGCACATTGTAGCAGACAAAAGAAGAAAGTGATTTGGAGGGGCTTTAAACTCACCCCAAAACATCAATGATGTTTTTATATTTTGGAATAACATCATTGATGTTTTGCTTGATGTTTTCCAATTGTAAATTACACCCCATGATCTCCCCGATCAGGATCTGGGCACTTTCGGATGTGAAAGGATCTTCATCCACAACCTCACGATCACCTAAAAAGAGAGGAAACCCAAAATAAATTAGGTCTAAAAAATATCCCGCCATCCATCTCTTATCTGAGCCTGTGGTTGCAGACACTCACCTGTTGTGGTGACTACTTCCACCACGTCTTCTTCCTCCTGCTCATCTTGTGTTGGGTGGATTTCCCCTTCTTCCAGAGGGGGGGGGGCTCTGGTCTCCTCGGATGAGGGGTGTCCTCCGAGTCTTTTCTCCCCTATGTAAAACAAAAATGGTATAATTAGCACACAGATATTTGATGGCAGAACTATAAAGATGAAACATTGCTTGGAAGTGGGGTACAATTGTCTATTTTAGCAGAGTTCCAAGATGTAGCTTTTTTAGTGTCCTTTGTCAAGCTGCAATACTTTACCTGTTTGGTACAAGCTTCACAGATGTAGCCCCCCCTATAGTATACACTGGAGCACCTGTGTGGCCCCCTAATAAAAATGGCGTTTTTGTGTCTCACACTAGTGCTCCAGTGTCCAGATGTGAAAACAGCTGCTGAGTGTCCTCTCCTTACACACAATCTAGTTTGCATTTCATTCTAGTAACAAACCCATCTACACAACCAAATTCTTTGAAGACAAGTATAGGGCCTCAAAATGCTGGCCAAATGCATATGGCCTAAACAATGGTATTTTATCGTCCGAAATAAAAATGTGTGATCCGAACGAATAATGTGCCCATGAACATGAAAGTTGCCATTTTAAACTGTACAACAGTTCCTAAAAGCACATGGAGCAGCAAGAACGTAATAAACACAAGAACAATAGGAACACAGCACAACTACTTACTTTTTTGCAGCACTCTCCGGATCTTTCTGTACTGCTCATGTTCTCGTAATTTCAGGTCCGACCACCGCTTCCTGAGCTGATCTTTCGATCGTCGTACCCTGAATTTCCGGTGCAGACTTCTGACCACTTTCGCCATGATCTTGGCCTTTCGGACATTGTGGTTGGGGTAAGGCCCATACTTTCCATCATAGTCGGCCTTCTTCAGGATGTCCACCATCTCCAACATCTCCCCAAAGGACATATTTGAGTCCTTTAATCTCTTTCTGGATCGGGACGTTTCAGGCTCCGGCCTTTCCTCCTCCTCCTCCCTCCTCGTTGCTGTAATTAGCACTATCCTGCTGTCTATCCGCCATGTGCTCTTCCTCCACTGCGTCGAACGAAAAGGGGCGGGGAATAGAATAGAAAGAACGTCAGGGGCGGGCAGAGTTATACGCATGCACAGTGTGTATAAATCGTAACGCGCGCGTCTTACGTACAATCTGTGAGCGGAGAAAGGAGCATCGGAGACGCCGATCGTGCTAACGAAGGTAGGATCTAAACTTGGGCCTATACTGCTTTGAAATGGAAGCCTATATTGTAACAAGATTAGGGGAGTTTGGCCTGTCATTAGGGTTTGTCTTGTGTTGTGTCTTGCAGAGAAAATGGATGGGTTCAACGACCACAATTTCCTGCCCCTGTTTATTGACAAGTACAGGGAGCTGCCCTGTCTGTGGCAAGTGAGACACCCCCACTATAATCACAAACAGTAGAGGCAGGCAGCGCTGGAGAAACTGCTGGAGTTGGTGAAGCCGGTGGTCCCCACAGCAACCATCCCTTATTTAAAAGCTAAAATTGGTGGCCTGAGGAGCACTTATCTTAGGGAGCGCAAGAAGGTCACGGATTCCCAGAGGTCCGGAGCTGCAGCAGATGACGTTTATGTCCCCAGGCTGTGGTACTACGAGAGACTGCGATTTCTGTCAGACCACACTGAAGTCAGGGAATCCCTCTCCACTCTTCCTTCCACTCTTCCTTCCACCCCAGCTGAGGCTTCTGATGTCCAACCTGGGCCTTCCAGCCAGGAAGAAGTGGAGGAGCCCAGCTGGAGTCAGGTATAGCATTCTTCGACAGATTTCTGGGCAATAAATAAATGATGTTTACTAGATGTTATTATTGATCATTAATTGCTGATTAAAAAAAGTGTTTTACATATCAATAGACAGTAGTGGTCACCCAAAATTGGGACAAGAATGCAAAATGCTGGGCTCAGAAGGATAGTCTGTTATATTTGTTAACATTGAATTTGCAGCAGTCAGGAGGTGAAAATTGTGTGTGATTGACGTAAAAAAAACTAAAACTATGTCCCTTTTTCATACACAGGAAGACCTCAGCCAGGAGGAGGCTGTGGAATGTGGCAGTCAGGAGGAGGCGGGGATTATTAGTGTCAGCCAGGAGGAGGCGGGGATTATTAGTGTCAGCCAGGAGGAGGCGGGGATTAGTGTCAGCCAGGAGGAGGCGGGGCTAAGTGTCAGCCAAGAGAAGCCTGGGACAAGTCACAGCCTGACTGAGTCTCAGGTTCCTCCCCTCCGCCTGCCACATAAACGAGCCAGGAAGGCCACTCCCAGTCCTGTGCAGGATTCAGCATACAGGCTGATCCAGGAGGCTTCAGCGTCCCTCAGAGCCTTCCCCAGTCCTGAAGAGGCCTTTGCCTGCATGGCTGCCACCAAATTGCTGGGCATGCAGGAGGGCCAACGCAAGATCTCTGAGGACCTGATTTATAAAGTCTTTCGTAAGGGGGAGAGTGGGGAACTGACACACAAGCCGGATGTCATTGAGATCGACGATCCTCCTCCTCCTCCTGCTGCCACAACTCCACCACCACAGCCACAGCGTGGAAGGAGGCATGGAAGGAAGACCAAAGAGTGATGACCCTGGGTTCAGTCTGGTCTGACAGAAGCTGCAGTCTCTCGTATGAACACAGCCTGGGGACACAGATGTCATCTGCTGCTTTCCGGATCTCTGGGACTTCTGGACCAGACTGCCCTCCCTTAGATATGGACTCCTCAGGCCACCAAGTTTGCTTTTAGATAATTGATGTCTGCCCTGGGGGTCCAAGGCTTCGCCCACTTCTGCAGTTTCTCCAGCGTTGCCTCCCTCTATAGTTGTGACCCCTTAATAAAATATTTTTAGGTAAATTCTACTCTCCTGTGTGTGTTTTCATCCAAAAAGGACAGTTTGTTGGTGAGGATTCAGGTACATTTCTAACATAAAATGTGAAATTAACAAGGGACAACAACACCAAACAATCTCCTACAGATTAAATAGAACAACATATCAATGGTGTTGTGGGAACTTGTCACAAAAAACACACAAACATTTTCGGGAGTACAAATCAAAAGCACCAAAAAAAAAAAATTAAAAAAGAGAAACACAAAAAAAGATTCTACATTAAAGTCAAAAAAAAAAAAATATGTTGTCAGATGTGAGAAATCAAAATATATTGAGGGAATCCCGATAAATAGTAACGAAAGAAGTTTGTGAGAAGTGTGTGTGAATATGAGCAGCAAAACGACTTAATTCTTGTCACATTATAAAGAAGAAGAGAGGGCGCTGTATTAAACCATTTATAACATTGCAGCGTGACGAAAGTGCTGTATCCATTGCGAACGCTAAGTTTACCAGAACGAGCTGTCACGTGTCGGAATTTCTTCTGAGCATGCGTGGCACTTTGTGCGTCGGAATAGGCCACACAAGGTCGGAATTGACGCGATCGGATTTTGTTGTCGGAAAATTTTATCTCCTGCTGTCCAACTTTGTATGTCGGAAAATCCGATGGAAAATGTCCGATGGAGCCCACACACGGTCGGAATTTCCGACAACACGCTCCAATCGGACAATGTCCATCAGAAAATCCGACCGTGTGTACGGGGCATTACTGTTATCTCACATATATATTATTAGTGGGACTGCTTTAGCAGTCCCACTATTGTTATTCGATTTTATTAGTGGGAATGCTTTAGCAGTCCCACTATTGTTATTCGATTTTATTTATTTTTATTATTCCGTACGTTTTTTGGCTCTGCGTAACTTCTGCATACTTTTAGCTATTAAAACCATTCAACTATTAAAATGTTCGTCTCTTTCAGCTGATGATGGGACTTTTTCAACTTTTTTTCTACCATTTATACTTTTTAAAATAGTAAGCTTTTTGTCACTTTTTTTTCAACATTGACGTCAATGGGAGCATGCTTCAGATCCTTAAAATCTTCTTCCGCTCCCAAAAGTTTCAGCTCCTTCATACTTTCACCTACAGACGCCAAACAAACTTTAAAATGTTCACAAAATATTCAGCTATCTGGCTATATCTTTTCAGTTTGATATCTTTTACAGTTTTTGTGAAAAAGCTTTTTGTTTAGAAGTAATGTCAGGAAATTTTAGCCATTAATCAGAGTGTACTGTGTTGCATTTGTTGCCATGGTTACCAAAGCTTCTGTTTACACAGGGGGAAAGGTGGCTGGAGCATCTCAGCTCTGATTACAGAGCCCGGGGGAGGGGACAGACACACCATGTACTGATTTATAATAGAGGAAAATGATGGGGCAGTTTTGATGGGGCAGTTTTGATGGTGGCAATATGATGGGGCAGTTTTGATGGGGCAATTCTAATGGGGCAGTTTTGATGGTGGCAATATGATGGAGCAATTTTGATGGGGCAATTCTGATGGGGCAATTCTGATGGGGCAGTTTTGATGGTGGCAATATGATGGGGCAGTTTTGATGGGGATAATTTTGATGGGGCAATTCTGATGGGGCAATTTTGATGGCAATATGATGGAGGCAGTTTTGATGGTGGCAACATGATGGGGCACTTTTGATGGTGGCAATATGATGGGGCAGTTTTGATGGGGCAATTCTAATGGGGCAGTTTTGATGGGGCAATTCTGATGGGGCAGTTTTGATGGTGTTAATATAAAGGGGCAGTTTTGATGGGGCAATTCTGATGGAGCAGTTTTGATGGTGGCAATATGATGGAGCAGTTTTGATGGGGACAATTTTGATGGGGCAATTCTGATGGGGCAGTTTTGATGGTGGCAATATGATGGGGCAGTTTTGATGGGGACAATTTTGATGGGGCAATTCTGATGGGGGCAGTTTTGATGGCTTCCATTTTAGCAATTCAGCTATTCAGCATTCCCACGCATTTTCCCCAGGATATGCATTTTCTAGTTCCGTACGTTTTTTGGCTCTGCGTAACTTCTGCATACTTTTAGCTATTAAAACCATTCAACTATTAAAATGTTCGTCTCTTTCAGCTGATGATGGGACTTTTTCAACTTTTTTTCTACCATTTATACTTTTTAACCACTTGACAACTGGACACTTAAACCCCCTTCCTAACCAGACAATTTTCAGCTTTTGGTGCTCTAACATTTTGAATGACAATTACTCAGTCATGCAACACTGTATCTATATGAATTGTTTGTCCTTTTTTTCACACAAATAGAGATTTCTTTTGGTGGTATTTAATCACCGCTGGGTTCTTTATTTTTTGCGCTATAAAAGAAAAAAGACCGAAAAATCTGTAAAAAAAATACATTTTTCTTCATTTCTGTTACAAAATTTTGCAAATTAGTAATTTTTCTTCATATATTTTGGCCAAAATTTATACCGCTACATATCTTTGGTAAAAATAACCCAAATCAGTGGATATTATTTGGTCTTTGTGAAAGTTATAGAGTCCAAAAGCTATGGTGCGAATATCTGAAAAATGATCACACCTGAAGTACTGACGGCCTATCTAATTTCTTGAGACCCTAACATGCCAGAAAAGTACAAATACCCCCCAAATTACCCCTTTTTGGAAAGAAGACATTCCAAGGTATTTAGAAAGATGCATGGTGAGTTTTTTGAAGTTGTAATTTTTTCCCACAATTCTTTGCAAAATCAAGTTTTTTTTCTTACTTTTTTTTTTCACAAAATTGTCATATTAGCAGGTTATTTCTCACATACCGCATATGCATACCACAAATTACACCCCAAAACACATTTTGCTATTACTCCCAAGTACGGCGATACCACATGTGTGAGACTTTTACACAGCGTGTCCACATACAGAGGCCCAACATGCAGGGGAGCACCTTCAGGCGTTCTGGAGTGCCCAGGCCAATTCTGACATTTCTCTCCTACATGTAAAAATCATTACTTATTAGCTAGAAAATTACATAGAATCCCAAAACATTATATATTTTTTTTAGCAAAGACCCTAGAGAATACAATGGCGGTCGTTGCAACTTTTTATCTCGCACGGTATTTGTGCATTAATTTTTTTAACGCTTTTTTTTGGAAAAAAAACAGTTTTGTGCTTTACAAAAACCAAAACAGTAAAGTTAGCCCAATGTTTTTGCATAATGTGAAAGATGAAGTTACGCCAAGTAAATAGATACCCAACATGTCACCTTTCAAAACTGCACGCACTTGTGGAATGGCGCCAAACTTTGCTACTCAAAAATCCCCATAGGGGACGCTTTAAAATTTTTTACTGGTTACATGTTTTGAGTTACAGAGGAGGTCTAGGGCCAAAATTATTGCTCTCACTCTACCAATCGCAGCGATACCTCACATGTGTGGTTTGAACACCATTTTCATATGTGGGCGGGACTTATGTATGCGTTCGCTTCTGCATGCGAGCACACAGGGACAGGGGCGCTTTAAAATGTATTTTTTTTTTATTGTTCATTTTACTTTATTTATTTTAGTTTGATGCTTTTTCCCCCCCCCCAAATTTTTTTGACCACTTTTATTCCTATTACAGGGAATGTAAACATCCCTTGTAATAGGAATATGGCATGACAGGTCCTCTTTACAGCGAGATATGGGGTCAATAAGACCCCACATCTCACCTCTAGGCTGGGAAGCCTGAAATTAAAAAAAAAAAAAAAACGATCCTAGCTTTGATCGTAGCGGTGAGTCGGTAGAAGCACCGGAGGGCGGCGGGAGGGGGGGACATCCCCTCTCGCCTCCCGTAAGAACGATCAAGCAGTGGAACAGCCGCTATGATCGTTCTTATGGTGTAGGGAATCGCTGGCGGAAAAAGCTAATATCTGAATGATGCCTGTAGCTGCAGGCATCATTCAGATATCACCGCAGAAAATCAAGGACGTTGTATGACGGCCGGTGGGCGGGAAGTGGTTAAAACGCATTATTTTTTTTTAACACAAAGTTAGCCATTTATACAATATTTCTACCACATAACATGTACATACCAAAAATTACACCCCAAAATAGATTCTCCTACTCCTCCTGAGTACGGCGATACCACATGTGTGAGACTTCCACAGCCTGGCCACATAGAGAGGCCGAGTACAGCCGAGTATGGCTCAGCATGGCAGGGTATGGCGGGGTATTGCAGAGTATGGCGGGGTATTGCAGAGTATGGCGGGGTATTGCAGAGTATTGCAGGGTATTGCAGAGTATTGTGGGGTATTGCAGAGTATGGCAGGGTATTGCAGAGTATGGCAGGGTATTGCAGAGTATGGGGGGTATTGCAGAGTATCGCTGAGTATGACTGGGTATGACTGGGTATCACCAAGTATTGCAGAGTACTGCGGGGTATTGCAGAGTACTGCGGGGTATGGCAGAGTACTGCGGGTATGGCAGAATACTGCGGGGTATTGCAGAGTACTGTTGGGTATGGCAGAGTACTGCGGGGTATTGCAGAGTACTGCGGGGTATTGCAGAGTATTGCGGGGTATTGCAGAGTATTGCAGGGTATTGCAGAGTACTGCGGGGTATTGCAGAGTACTGCGGGGTATTGCAGAGTAATGTGGGGCATTGCAGAGTAATGTGGGGCATTGCAGAGTATTGTGGGGGTATTGCAGAGTAATGTGGGGCATTGCAGAGTAGTGCACAGCATTGCAGAGTAATGTGGGGCATTGCAGAGTAGTGCACAGCATTGCAGAGTAATGTGGGGGTATTGCAGAGTAATGTGGGGCATTGCAGAGTAGTGCAGAGCATTGCAGAGTAATGTGGGGCATTGCAGAGTAGTGCACAGCATTGCAGAGTAATGTGGGGCATTGCAGAGTAGTGCACAGCATTGCAGAGCGTTAGGGATGGCTGAGCATGGATGGATGGATGGCTGGATGTCTCTGTGCAGCGCTGTGGGCACTACACATCCAGCCCACAGCGCTGCAGCCATCCATCCATCCCCCTCTCCGCTCACAGTGTACCGATCGGTACACAGGAGGGGAGGAGAGGAACCGGCGTCATCAGATGACGCCGGTCTGTTTACATGTGATCGCGCCGTCATTTGACGGCGCGATCACATGGTAAACGGCCGCGATCAGCGGCCATTTACCGGGATCCATGATGCGCCGGGTCCGGAGGACCCGGCGGTCACGGATGTGTTCCTCTCTGTGGGGGTAGGGAGGGGGGGCGCGCGAGAGGGGAATTCTGGGAGGACGTCATAGTACGTCCTCCCAGAGTTATCCAACCGCCCTGCAGCCGTCATTCGGCTATGGGCCGGTTGGTAAGTGGTTAAAATATTAAGCTTTTTATCACTTTTTTTTAACATTGAAGTCAATGGGAGCATGCTTCAGATCCTTAAAATCTTCTTCCGCTCCCAAAAGTTTCAGCTCCTTCATACTTTCACTTACAGACGCCAAACAAACTTTAAAATGTTCACAAAATATTCAGCTATCTGGCTATATCTTTTCAGTTTGATATCTTTTACAGTTTTTGTGAAAAAGCTTTTTGTTTAGAGGTAATTTCAGGAAATTTTAGCCATTAATCAGAGTGTACTGTGTTGCATTTGTTGCCATGGTTACCAAAGCTTCTGTTATACACAGGGGGGAAGGTGGCTGGAGCAACTCCTCCCACAGTTTTTACACTACATAGACAAGTAATATACCGAAACCTGCGGATTGTTCCCGAATGGTGTGCTATTACTTTGTGGAATGTTTCGCTGAATTGTTCACAAAATATCGTTGTTTTTGCGGCAAAATTAGTCCCATAGGAATGAATGGTGAAATGTTCAATGTCATTTAATTGGTGTGCTATTACCTTGTGGAACTTTGTGAAAAGCTGAAAAATACCAGTGTGAATCTAGAATCAATGTCATTTAATTGGTGTGCTATTACTTTGTGGAACGTTTCACCGAATGGTTCATGAAATATCGTTGTTATTGTGGCGAAATTGGTCCCATAGGAATGAATGGCGAAATGTTCAAAACTAGAGTGGGAGGTGACAAAAGCTGACAACCCCATGATCATACCACCCTAACTCCTCCCACAGCTTTTAAACTACATAGACAGTAATATACCGAAACGTGCGGATTGTTCCCAAATGGTGTACTATTACTTTGTGGAACGTTTCGCCGTATTTTTAACGAAATATCGTACTTTTTGCGGAAAATTGGTCCCATAGGAATGAATGGTGAAATGTTCAGTGTCATTTAATTGGTGTGCTATTACCTTGTGGAACTTTGTGAAAAGCTGAAAAATACCAGTGTGAATCAGGAATCAATGTCATTTAATTGGTGTGCTATTACTTTGTGGAACGTTTCGCCGAATGGTTCACGAAATATCGTCATTTTTGCAGCGAAATTGGTCCATAGGAATGAATGGCGAAATGTTCAAAACTAGAGTGGGAGGTGACAAAAGCTGACAACCCCATGATCAGCCAAAACATTATGACCACCCCATTATCAGCCAAAACATTATGACCGCCCCATGAAAAAAAAAAATATTTTTGAAAAAAAAAAAATATTTTTGAAAAAAAAAAAAAAAATTTTGAAAAAAAAAAATCATTTTTGAAAAAAAAAAAATCATTTTTGGGAAAAAAATCATTATTGAAAAAAAAATCATTTTTGAAAAAAAAAATCATTTTTGAAAAAAAAAAAATCATTTTTGAAAAAAAAAAATCATTTTTGAAAACAAAAACAAAATCATTTTTGAAAACAAAAACAAAATCATTTTTGAAAAAAATGTTCAGCTCTTTCAGCTAATGATTGAACTTCAACTGTTTTACTACTATTTATACTTTTTAAAATATTAAGCTTTTTAACACTTTTCACAGTTACTCAAGCCACTCCACTCCACCCAGTTATTCTGCCCACTCCAGTTGTAGAGGCAAGAACACTTTTCACAATTTCCCCAGAAATTGTAGCTTTTCTAGTTTCTGTTTGTTTCTCACATGTTCTCACAATTGTCAGGGAGTTGCTGCCCACATATTTTTACTGATTGCTAGTGTGTTTCCCACACTGTTTCTATGACCCTAAGAGCTGCAATGGCACAATCCTCTTTGCAGAACCTCAGGCTCACTAATTCAGATTTATGAGCATGTTCAGGGTTGAAATGCCATCAGTGGAACCTTAAAGTGCACAGTGTATTTGGTGCCCAAAGCAACACCGCTCTCTTGCACAGAATATTTTCTTGTTTTACAGGTCCGGGGACGGATCCTATATCCTATATCCCCACACAGCTTCTTTTTCTCCCTCCCCCGCACCGCTGGGCCCCCTGCCAACCCTATGGACTTCAGCAGTACATATGATGTTTACAAAGCTGGGAAAGTGCAGGGGCACCCGCTCATTAAGGCAGCTCTGCTGCAATCTCCTCTCTGTATCATTCCACATTTCACACTCCACACCCACGGGCTGACCCCCCCATGTGTGGCATCCAGGACAGACCAACCCCCCCCCCTTGGTACGCCTCTGTACAGGTCCTTATCCAGCTGAAAGTATTGTGACTGATTAAATAAGCTTATATAAGATGGAAGTGTTTCAAATGATGGTTGAAAAAGGTTTAGGCAATTACAAAAAAAAGGTGTCTTTTATCTTTGCCACCTATAGTTGAAGCCATACTGCATCTGCTGCACATTGGTAGCTACAGACCTAGGATAGTTTTCATTAGAAAATAAGGAAATGCAATTTAGTTTTCTATCTTGACCTGTTATCATTTCACTTTTGATACACAATTTCAAAAAATTATTTTTTTTCTATGTAATCATATAATTTTAAAATA
The DNA here is from genome assembly GCF_042186555.1 of Aquarana catesbeiana. Taxonomy (NCBI): domain Eukaryota; kingdom Metazoa; phylum Chordata; class Amphibia; order Anura; family Ranidae; genus Aquarana; species Aquarana catesbeiana. Next base: position 211,212,399 of record NC_133328.1, on the reverse strand, counting down.
TTGCATATGAATATAGTATATAGTATTTTTTATGTAGTATTTTTAGGTAGTCTGCCATCTGTAGCTCCAGTCTGCTTTTCACATGGGTATTTTTATTTAATTCATTAACCCCCCTCCCTACCCCCACAGAGAGGAAAACAGGCAATCCGCTTCTAAGAAAAAAACATAGTGCTCAGGGAATCCTTTGTCATGAGTATAACTTGTATTAAGAGTTTGCTTGTTTTATATAAATACTAAAAAACAACAAAATATCAATATTCGAAAAATGTAAAAACCTAAAATAAATTGACCCCAAAATATTTTAGCGTTCCTTTTTTTAACAAACATAAAACTCAAATCTTGTCATACAGTATCTCACGAAAGTGAGTACACCCCTCACATTTTTGTAAATATTATATTATATTTTTTCATGTGACAACACGACACTTTGCTACAATGTAAAGTAGTGAGTGTACAGCTTGTATAACAGTGAAAATTTGCTGTCCCCTCAAAATAACGCAACACACAGTCATTAATGGCTAAACCGCTGGAAACAAAAGTGAGTACACCTCTAAGTGAAAATTTCCAAATTGGGCCCAAAGTGTCAATGTTTTGTGTGGCCCACCATAATTTTCCAGCACTGCCCCAACCCTCTTGGGCATGGAGTTCACCAGAGCTTCACAGGTTGTCACGGGTGTTCTCTTCCACTACTCCATGGGGATATCACAAAGCTGGTGGATGTTACTGACCTTGCACTCCTCCACCTTCTGTTTGAGGATGCCCCACAGATGCTCAATAGGGTTTAGGTCTGGAGACATGCTTGGCCAGTTCCTCACCTTTACCCTCAGCTTCTTTAGCAAGGCAGTGGGCATCTTGGGGGTGTGTTTGGGGTCGTTCTGTTGGAATACTGCCCCCCCGGCCCAGTCTCCAAAGGGAGGGGATCATGCTCTGTTTCAGTATGTCACAGAGCATGCTGGCATTCATGGTTCCCTCAATGAAGTATAGTTTCCCAGTGTCAGCAGCACTCATGCAGCCCCACACCATGACACTCCCACCACCATGCTTGACTGTAGGCAAGACACAATTGTCTTTGTTCTCCTCACCTGGTTGCCGCCACACACTCTTGACACCATCTGAACCAAATACGTTTATCTTGGTCTCATCAGACCACAGGACATGTTTCCAGTAATCCATGTTCTTAGTCTGCTTGTCTTCAGCAAACTGTTTGCAGGCTTTCTTGTGCATCATCTTTAGAAGAGGCATGTGACGACAGCCATGCAGACCAATTTGATGCAGTATGCAGCGTATGATCTAAGCACTGACAAGCTGACCACCCACCCCTTCAACCTCTGCAGCAATGCTGGCAGCACTCATTTATCTATTTCCCAAAGACAACCTGTGGATATGACGCAGAGCACGTGCAATCATCTTCTTTAGTTGACCATGGCGAGGCCTGTTCTGAGTGGAACCTGTCCTGTAAAACCACTGTATGGTCTTGGCCACCATGGTGCAGCTCAGTTTCAGGGTTTTGGCAATCTTCTTATAGCCTAGGCCATCTTTATGTAGAGCATAAAGCATTATGTAGAGCAACAATTTTTTTCTTCAGATCCTCAGAGAGTTGCCATGTTGAACTTCCAGTGACCAGTATGAGAGAGTGAGAGCGATAACACCAAATTTAACACATCTGCTCCCCATTCACACCTGAGACCTTGGCTGTGTGTTGAGTTATTTTGAGGGGACTGCAAATTTACACAGTTATACAAGCTGTACATTCACTACTTTACATTGTAGCAAAGTATAATTTCGTCAGTGTTGTCGCATGAAAAGATATAATAAAATATTCATAAAAATGTGAGGGGTGTACTCACTTTGTAAGATACTGTATGTTGCACAATGGAACTTTTATTAAAGAATAACATTTTTTTTTCCAAATATTTTTTTATTGATTTTCAAAAATAGAGAATATTAACATACAAAAAATGGAGTTCAACAGGCTCCTTGCTGTTTAGTTAAACTTATTATTGTTATTTCAATTGTAAGTTTCCTTAATAAACTTTTTCTGATACATATACAGTGGGGCACAAAAGTATTTAGTCAGCCACCAATTGTCCCACTTAAAAAGATGAGAGAGGCCTATAATTGTCACCATAGGTATACCTCAACTATGAGAGACAAAATGTGGAAACAAATCCAGACAATCACATTGTCTGATTTTTGAAAGAATTTATTTGCAAATTATGGTGGAAAATAAGTATTTTGTCAATATCAAAAGTTCATCTCAATACTTTGTTATATATCCTTTGTTGGCAATGACAGAGGTCAAATGTTTTCTGTAAGTCTTCACAAGGTTGTCACACACTGTTGCTGGTATGTTGGCCCATTCCTCCATGCAGATCTCCTCTAGAGCAGGTTTTCTATGGGGTTGAGATCTGGAGACTGGCTAGGCCACCTTGAAATGCTTCTTACGAAGCCACTCCTTCATTGCCCAGGCGATGTGTTTGGGATCATTGTCATGCTGAATGACCCAGCCACGTTTCATCTTCAATGCCCTTGCTGATGGGAGGAGGTTTGCACTAAAAATCTCACGATACATGGCCTCATTCATCCTTTCATGTACACAGATCAGTCATCCTGTTCCCTTTGCAGAGAAACAGCCCCAAAGCATGATGTTGCCACCCCCATGCTTCACAGTAGGTATGGTGTTCTTTGGTTGCAACTCAGCATTCTTTCTCCTCCAAACATGACGAGTTGTGTTTCTACCAAACAGTTCTACTTTGGTTTCATCTGACTATATGACATCCTCCCAATCCTCTTCTGGATCATCCAAATGCTCTCTAGCAAACCTCAGATTGGCCCGGACATGTACTGGCTTAAGCAGGAGGACACGTCTGGCACTGCAGGATCTGAGTCCCTGGCGGCGTAGTGTGTTACTGATGGTAGCCTTTGTTACGTTGGTCCCAGCTCTCTGCAGGTCATTCACTAAGTCCCCCTGTGTGGTTCTGGGATTTTTGCTCACCGTTCTTGTGATCATTTTGACCCCACGGGGTGAGATCTAGCGTGCAGCTCCAGATCGAGGGAGATTATCAGTGATCTTGTATGTCTTCCATTTTCTAATTATTGCTCCAACAGTTGATTTCTTCACACCAAGCTGCTTGCCTATTGCAGATTCAGTCTTCCCAGCCTGGTGCAGTTCTACAATTTTGTTTCTGGTGTCCTTTGACAGCTCTTTGGTCTTCACCATAGTGGAGTTTGGAGTGTGACTGTTTGAGGTTGTGGACAGGTGTCTTTTATATTGATAACAAGTTCAAACAGGTGCCATCAATACAGGTAATGAGTGGAGGACAGAGGAGCCCCTTAAAGAAGAAGATACAGGTCTGTGAGAGCCAGAAATCTTTCTTGTTTGTAGGTGACCAAATACTTATTTTCCACCATAATTTGCAAATAAATTCTTTCAAAAATCAGACAATGTGATTGTCTGGATTTGTTTCCACATTTTGTCTCTCATAGTTGAGGTATACTTATGATGACATTTACAGGCTTCTCTCATCTTTTTAAGTGGGAGAACTTTCACAATTGGTGGCTGACTAAATACTTTTTTGCCCCACTGTAGCTGATCGCATCAACCATTCTATTATATGCTCTCTTACTGCAGTTGAAACTAGACATATTTCTTTCACTTATAAATCAACTTCTGTATCGTCTAGGTACTATGCGAGAGATAACAATATAATTCAAATACTAATTACTTACAAGGTCTATATGGTGTATATGTGTACAGAGTAAAGAGTTACTGTTCTATCTTCCTGAGAATTAAGATCTCTTTATCTATTTTGTTTTGTGATTTCCATAGAATTGTGTCCACAGTGACCAGCGTTTGGCGAATCTATAATGACTACCATCTTTAAAAGCCATGGATTTCTCATATGCATAAGAGTCATCAATTAGACTCAGTCCTTCGCTGAGCCTGGGTTCACACGTGCGACACGACAGCCATCCTACTTTGGATCCGACTTTGCCCTGCGACATGAAGCTGGCATGCGTCCAACTTTCAATGAACGGGGATCCGACTTGGATCCCCGCCAATGTCAGGCACTGTGTTTGGTATGAATCTTGAGGGGGGACTCCGCGCCAAATTTTAAATAAAAAAAATGGCATGGGTTCCCCCTCCGAGGGCATACCAGGCCCTTGGGTCTGATATGGACCTTAAGGGGAACCCCCTACGCCGAAAAAACGGCGTGGGGGTCCCCCCACATCCATACCAGACCCTTATCCGAGCACGCAGCCCGGCCGGTCATGAATGGGGGTGGGGACAAGCGAGCGCCCCCCCCTCCTGAACCGTACCAGGCCGCATGCCCTCAACATGGGGGTGGGTGCCTTGGGGCAGGGGGGTGCCCTGCGGGCCCCCCACCCCAAAGCACCTTGTCCCCATGTTGAGGAGGACAAGGGCCTCTTCCCGACAACCCTGGCCGTTGGTTGTTGAGGTCTGCAGGCGGAGGGCCTATCAGAATCCGGGAGCCCCCTTTAATAAGAAGGCCCCCAGATCCCGGCCCCCCACCCTATGTGAATGAGTATGGGGTACCGGGTATCCCTACCCATTCACCTAGGGAAAAAGTGTCAATAAAAAAACACACTACACAGGTTTTTGAAGTAATTTATTAGACAGCTCCAGGGGTCTTCTTCTGGCTTCGGGGGTCTTCTCCAGGCTTCGGGGGTCTTCTTCCAACTTCAGGGGTCTCTCTGGTTCTTCTCCGTGCTCTCCGGGACTTCTGCTGGGCTCCTCCGCTATCTTCTGCTCTTTTGCGCTCAGGAGGGGGGCCCTCGCTCGTCCCCACCCCCATTCCTGACCGGCCGGGCTCCATGCTCGGATAAGGGTCTGGTATGGATTTGAGGAGACCCCCACGCCATTTTTTCAGTGTAGGGGGTTCCCCTTAAGGTCCATACCAGACCCAAGGGCCTGGTATGCTCTTGGAGGGGGAACCCATGCCGTTTTTTTATTTAAAATTTGGCGCGGAGTTCCCTCTCAAGATCATCTGAGCACAAGTCGCATGCCGAAGTCGGATCATGCGAGACGGCGGTCTGACTTCAATGATAGTCAATGGGCTGAAGTAGGATTAAAGTCGGACCAAAGTCGTACAGGGAGCATTTCTTGTGTCGGAATGACTTGTGTCGGACCAGTTAGGACGGCTCCCATAGGGAAAACATTGAATATCACCCATCATGTGACATGAGCTCCCAATATCGGAGCGTTTGTCGGACCAGTGTGAACCCATCTTGGATTTCCACATATGCGCAATTACCAGCCATGCTGCGTAAAAGATGTGCATTACTAACGTGCAGCATGGAGGTGGATATATATCCATATCAGTGCTTAATAAAGCTTGCTCAGCTTTAAGCTTATTGAGGATTCATGTTATGTTTGTAATCAGTCTTGCTATTGATGCCCAAAAGCTGCAAAGAAAAGCGCAAAACCAGAGCATGTGAGCTAAGTTGCCTACCTGCCCGCATTCTCTCCAGCACAGGTTGGAGAAATTCTTCATACATTTTGCTAGTGTGTATGGCATTTTGTACCATCTCAAATGTATCTTCTGAGCAATTTCCCTAAAGTTGGAGCATTTGGTGTGGGTGTAGTTAAGTTTTCACTCGGATCCATTGGTCTTGGGATATTGAAATGTTTAAATCTATTTCCCATTTGAGTAGTTGTTTTGAGGTTTCAAAGTGTAATTTGCTGTGAAGTAGATTGTAAATCTCTGTTATTCCTTATTTGGGTACGGCAGAAGAGCTCCACATAGTTCTTAAATAATGGGGGGAGGGGCCACCCGGTGACCCCACCCCCTCTGACACAAGGGGACATGACGGGACTTCCCTGTGGCATTCCCCGTGATGTCACAGGGAAGTCCCGTCAAATTACCGTGCGTCAGAGGGGGTGGGGTCACCGGGTGGCCCCGCCCCCGTTATTTAAGATCCGTCAGAAGAGGAGAAGCGTCACACAGCGGGAGCCTCCCTCCATGCCACCATGGATGCAGAGCGGCCCGGAGAAGAAGATGACGAAGAGAAGAAGATGAAGAACAGAAGAAGAGAAGAAGATGAAGAAGAGAAGAAGATGAAGAGAAGAGCGGGAGCCTCCCTCCATGCCATGGATGCGGAGCGGCCCGAGGAGAAGAAGGGAAGAAGACGCCGTGGAGGAGATGCTGGACGAGAACACCAGAGGAAGAACCAGAAGAGCCAGAAGAACCAGAAGAAGAAGAAGATGGAGGAACAAACCGAAGGAAGATAGAAGATAGAAGAAGAAAGAAGAAAGAAGAAGCATTTAAATAAAGGAATTGTCAAAAACTGTCTCTTGTCATTTTTAACATTTTTGACAGTTTTTTAGTGAAATGGTAGGGGTACTTTTGTACCCCCCTTACCATTTCACACAGGGCGGAGGGCCGGGATCTGGGGGTCCCCTTGTTAAAGGGGGCTTCCAGATTCCGATAAGCCCCCCGCCCGCAGACCCCCACAACCACGGCCAGGGTTGTGGGGATGAGGCCCTTGTCCACATCAACATGGGGACAAGGTGTTTTGGGGGGCTTGAGGGCATGTGGCCTGGTACGGTTCAGGTCCCCCCTCTTTTCCTGCGGCCTGCCAGGTTGCGTGCTCGGATAAGGGTCTGGTATAGATTTTTGGGGGGACCCCACGCTGTTCTTTTTATTTTGGTGCAGGGTTCCCCTTAATATCCATACCAGACCTGAAGGGCCTGGTATGGAATTTAGGGGGACCCCCACGTCATTTTTTTTTAAATTTTGGTTCGAGGTTCCCCTGTGGGGAATTCCCATGCCGTTTTTATCAATGAACTTCTATGTGTATTGTCGGACCGGCAATGCATTAATAGCCACGAGTAGTTTTAAATGACTTTTTTTCCTTTGAAATTTCATTTTGTTGTCAGACTGTTCTAAACACGGGAAACATGCGCCCCTTTACAGGCATACTATAGACACCCCCCAGCTACGAAATTTAAAGGGATATTACACTTTTATTGTTTTACTTTTTTTTGCATTGATACATGTCCCCTGGGGCAGGTCCCAGGTCCACAAACACTTTTTCTGACAATACCATGCATATAAGCCTTTAAAATTAGCACTTTTGATTTCTCCCATAGACTTTTAAAGGGTGTCCTGCGGCATTCGAATTTGCCGCGAACACCCCAAATTGTTCGCTGTTCGGCGAACTTGCGAACAGCCAATGTTCGAGTCGAACATGAGTTTGACTCGAACTCGAAGCTCATCCCTACTGATAAGTATTTGGCAGAGATGGATGAGCTATTTTCTCAAGTAGATGAAAAACGCAAGAAGCGGGACATCCCGGATTACCTGTGTCGGCAGATCAGCTTTGAGCCGATGAGAGAGCCTTGTATAACACCCAGTGTTATACAAGAAAAGACATAGAGGAGCACTTGCAGAGAGCCGCCATTTTGACCCTGAGCCGCCATCGGAGCCCCCTGACCCAAGACCAGCTGATCCCAAACCTAGCCATGAAAGAGGTTATCGATGCCTTCATATCGGAGAACGGTTGGGTGGAGGACTACTGACATGATCCCATTGGTCTGAGCCTACAATTTTTCAGCTCCAGACTGCTCCGCCCCATCCCGCCATGTTTCATAACGTGCCTGTTCTGCCTCATGCCTTACTCATCTCATCCGTGTGTCCAGTGTCGCCTGCTACATCCATCTGTTAGAAAACCAGACAGGCCAAAAGTTTCACTATCCACGGATTGTCTGAGAGCTGCTTTTTGTCTTGCCCATCTGTACTTCTGGCCGGTCGCAGGTCTGGTCCCACTACAGCAGTATGCATATCACCCCTTCTGATCTACACAGATGGAATGATGACTTTGCAGTTCTTAGATCTGACACAGAAGCTTTGACCTTTAGAGATCTCTGAAGACGTCTGTAGCATTAACAGACTTGCTAAAACCTAAAGTGCTGCTTGAAGAGCATGGAGACTTGAAGTGCAGTCATACATATGAATAAAGCTGGCATTGAATTCACAGAAAAATCTCCAAGAAATGATAGCAGAAAAAGGATCGTCAACCTCCCCCTCTCCTTTGAAATGTACAAATATAACTGACTCCATACCCTTTTTTGTTTTATTGACTAATTTTCAGTGTTATGTGGCTCTGTCATGTAGTTTTCCGTGTGGAGTACTGGTTAGCAGTGGCGCCGTAGCCCTATTTACAATCCTGGGACTCCGCTGTAGAAAAGGTCTGTTTTTTTTTTTAACAAGGGAAGTAGGCTTGCTATTCTATTGGCCAGAAGTTTAGCATATATCTTTAGATCAACATTTAAAAGTGATATAGGTCTGAAATCCTGTTCTTTATCCGGCTCCTTCCCTGGTTTGGGCAATGTAATCACCGTAGCTTGTAGCATTTCTAAAGGGAATGACACAGAGGAGGCAGCAGCATGGAACACTCTTTGCATTACTGAGGATAGAATTTTGCCATAATTTTTATAATATTCTGAGGAGTACCCATCAGGGCCTGGAGATTTGTTGTTTGGTAGACTGGAAAAAGTCTCTATTATTTCTGAGATAGAGAATGGAGAATTGTCTTGTTCTGTTAATTGTAATGTAGGTAGAGAAATATCATGTAAGAATTGCTCAATTAGTTCTGGAGTTGGTTGGGGTGTTTCTTTGTCATATATTATATTATATAAGCTCTCATAATAACTACTGAATGTGTCAGCTATTTCTTTGGGGTTAATCAGTCTGGACCCATGTTTCGGGTGGTATAGATATTGGATTCTTTGTTTAAATGTTTTGTCTTTAATTTGATCGGCCAATAATTTACCTGCCTTATTGCCGTGGGTGTAGAAGTTGTCTTTAGGTTTGTGAATGTTGCGTGAATGTTGGAAAATAGTAGAGCCCGAAGGTCATTTTGCGATTTTGCTAGTTTTTTGCTTGTGCTTACTGAAGGTGTTTTTTTATTTTGGGATTCTAAACTATGTCATTTAAAATGGTGTCCATGTGCTGCCTCCTTTTCCTCCTTAACAAAACACTCTTTTTAATTAGTAGACCCTTAATAAATGCCTTATGAGCATTCCACAGGACAAACGGATTTACATCCTCTGTATCGGTATTACTAAAGTATTCAGATAATAAGCCTGTAATGTCCTTCGACGTATCTGGGTCTGCGAAGAGTTGCACATCGTTTTTCCATCTATTTGCTTGAGTCGAGAAACCTTGGCTTCCCACAGTTATAGACACCGGAGCTTGGTCAGTCCATGTAATGTTCCCCATTTCTGATTTTAATGTTTGCTGTAATAGAAATTTGTCCAGTAAAAACATATCTATTCTTGAGTATGAAAGATGGACCTGGGAGTAGAATGTAAAATCCCTCTCTGTGGAGTGGTGGCATCTCCATACATCATATAGCTTGGCTGAGTTCATAAAGTTAGTTAGGGTGGTTCTAAATCCTTTTTTATTTGTAGAATTAGACATGTCCATCTGATGATTGGATATAGTGTTTAAATCGCCACATTGGATTACATGTCCAGAACCTTGTAATTTCGCCTTTTTCCATAGTTTGTTCAGAAATTGTATCTGGAGTTTGGAGCATATGCATCTATTATGGTATATGTTACGTTGTTTATCTCCCAGGTCAGTATGATATACCTGCCCTCTTAATTGCTTTGGCTTGAAATATGTTTAAATGCCACTGTGTGTTTAATTAGGATAGCTATTCCTCGTTTCTTAGATATTGCATTAGCAAAGTATGTATGCAGTTATTGGCTATGAGATAGGTTTGAGTGGTTCCGTTCTTTAAAGTGGGTCTCTTGGATGCAAAATACATCACAGTTTTGGGTGCATGCTTCTCTCTATAGCATGTGTCTTTTTTGTGGGCTGTTTAGTCCATTGACATTCAGGGATGCTATCTTGAATGACATTGTGAAGTAGTTATTTGCCCCTTTAGTGTGAGAGTATTGAATCAGATGACCTTCAGTTAAGCAGCATTTATCTTACCTTGTGGTTGATCTTGCTGGTGTTGAAATGCTGTAGTTGTTGGTATGTGGCTCTTTGTGTCCGTCAGGTAGTATATAGGAAATCTGTGGCTTGCAAGAGAGGATCATGGATTATTGGATACAGATCTTGTAAAACTTGTTGGAACTGGAAAAGAAATTAACAGTCTGAAGAACAAATAAACAAAAAATATAAAAAATATGCGCAGAACCAAGCGCACTTTAAAAATTTGTGATTCCCTTTGAAATCTGAGCAGGGTTTAATCTGCTAATTCCGGGGACTGTAAATGACAATTTGGATCTTCCAGATCAAGTTGGTCAGGATATTGGTGATAGGGCATTATGTGTTTATTCTGACATTCAATCAGGTTGTAGGTGTCAAAGGATGGTCTTGTAAGGTTTGGTGTACCTCTGCTTCTCGGGTTAGGATCCTCCACTTTTCCAGCAACCGCAAACCTTCCTCTAATGTGGCTACCCAAAACTCTTGCTCCCCCTTGATAATTATGAGGGTAGCGGGGTAATTCCAACGGCAAGGAATATTATGGTTTCTGAGTGGTTTGGTTATGGTCATGAGTTTGTGTCTCCTTTGCATTGTATGGGTGGATAGGTTAGCAAAGAATGATAGTCCCTGCATGCACTCTGGGAGTTGAGCAGCTCCTCTTGTGATGTACATCAATTTTTCCTTAACCCTATAATAGTGAATTCTAGCAATGATATCTCTAGGAAGTTTTGCAGGGATGTGTTGCGGCTTTGGAAGTCTGTGTATACGGTCTATGACCAGCTCTTCTAAAGGCAGATCAGGGAGGGCCTCTTTCATTATATTGGTTAAGAAACCTATCAATTTTGGCGGTTTAACAGTTTCGGGTATACCTCTTATTTAAATGTTGTTCTATCTTGAACGGTCCTCAAGGTCAGTGACTTTTGATTTGAGCCACACTATGTCTTCCTCGTGTTCATTATGCGCATCGACCATGTTGTTGAAAGTTTCAGTAAACTCCCCCATTTTACTTTCTATGTGTGTCACTCTATCACTGACTTCCGAAACCTCTGATTTGCACTGTTTCATAAGCTGCAACATGTCTGTGTGGATATACTTCTGAGGGACACAAGCATATCTTTTAGTCCATGACAGGCTGATTGTTTGTGAGGAAAGCATCTATGGCATTCTGGAACTCTAGTGTGTCATCCAGTGCATTGTGTGTCTTGCTCCTCATTATCTGCAGATGTGTGCTGTATCAGCCTCTGCTTGGCTTTAACAGGGCTGCTAGAATTAGATGATGATTGTGATCCTGTCTGCTATTGGCGGGATCGGGTTTGGGGATTGTTGTCTGTGTCCCAGCTCAGTTTAGTTTTCTGGCTGTGTGTAGAGGTAGAGCCCTGCACGCCACCGGCACCATCTTGGTGGGTCGGGCGGCGGCCTGTGAGAAGAAGTCTGTCATCTTACCAGGAGCTCTATCCTCTTTTCTCCTTCCCGGCATGCTCTGTGGATGTCCCCAACCCGTGGGCTAGCGAAACCGCCATTATTGTGTGCCTTTTGTCGCTGTAATAAGGTCTAGAAGATCCGTATGGCAAGGAGCTGTGTTCTCACGTGGCCATACTCCTCTCTTGCCAGCTCTGCCCCCCCAAAGAATACAATTTTTTGTAGTTTTCTGGCTGCGTGTAGAGATAGAGCCCTGCACGCCGCCGGCGCCATCTTGGCGGCTTGGGCGGCTGGCCAGTGAGAAGAAGTCTGTCATCTTACCAGGAGCTCTATCCTCTTTTCTCCTTCTTGGCATGCTCTGTGGATGTCCCTGACCCATGGGCTAGCGAAGCCGCCATTATTGTGTGCCTTTTGTCACTGTAATAAGGTCCAGAAGATCTGTATGGCAAGGAGCTGTGTTCTCACGCGGCCATACTCCTCTCTTGCCGGCTCCGCCCCCCCAAAGAATACAATTTTTTGTAGTGTTTACTGGGTTGGCTTTCAATGTACTCTCTGCAAAAAGGGCACATGAGAGCCCCCCCCCCACCCCCCCCACAGAACACTCTTGATAACTTAACAAGTATAAGGTCATGGTATTTCTGTGTGATACTTTTTATTTGGTATAATTTTCCACTTTCTATTAGTGATACAAATTTAAAAGTGACATCAAGACATGGGCTCAATAATTTCCATTTAAACATGAAATAAAAGGTACAGTTTTGTCTTTATCCTCTGACTTCTGATTTGTATTGGTTTAATCTGGTTGTATCTGGTTTTATATGAACACTATCACTGGTTGTTACTAGTTTTATCAAAAATTTGACTAATGTGTTCCATTCAATCTAGGGGTCGAGCAAGTCCTTATAAAATCCCAGATGCCATTATTCTTCCTGTATTACAAACAAGGCAAAGATTGTTTCCCAGGAAGCAAAACTCCTGATCACGGTGTAAATTATGAATAGACATGGCTCTTCTCTATTGTAGTCAATGGGATAAATACAAATGAAAAGAGCACTGTTCCATTAAAACATAATCTATGCTCATGTAGTATGCAGCCTTCCATGCACAGCTTCCTACAATCAAAATTGATCTCCCTATTATCCAAACTGTCTATCAAGAAGTTGACTCCTGCCCATGACACCAGAACTGCCCATTGTCTTTCTCATACCTTAACAGCCTTTTCCATCCTACTGGTGACTCTATACTCATGGTTCTAGGTTTTCTCCTCTCTTACCATTGGCTGCTCCCTTGTCATCAGGACTGAGAACATATACAGTATATTGCGGATTTCAACTATCCAGATATTGACTGGGCAGAAGGAACTGTTCACTCATTTAAAGCTCGTCATTTCTTAAATGTCTTACAGAACAACTTCATGTGCCAATTGGTGGATGACCTGACTAGAAAAAATTGCATTGCTAGACCTATTCATTACAAATGACATGGCTCTGATTGTGGATGTGGAAGTAAGGAACAACTTGGAATCCAGTGATCACAGGATAATTCGATTCAGCATAAATCATAGGAAAAGGCAAAAGAGCCAACTTTTCTAAGCTGCGCTCAATACTACAAGATAATAAATGGGACCAACTCTTAGAAACAATGAAGACTGAGGAAAAATGGAAGAACTTTAGGAACATATTAAATAGAGGTATTAGCCTGGGCATTCCAATAGGCAACACATATAAAAGAGCTAAGATTAAATCTGGGTGGATAAATAATAATGTAAAAAGACATAGAAAAAAGGCCTTTAAAAAATATAAGGCAGAGGGGTCATTGTTGGCATTCCAACACTACAAGGAATGCAATATGAAGTGTAATGCCCCGTACACACGGTCGGACTTTGTTCGGACATTCCGACAACAAAATCCTAGGATTTTTTCCGACGGATGTTGGCTCAAACTTGTCTTGCATACACACAGTCACACAAAGTTGTCGGAAAATCCGTTAGTTCTAAACGCAGTGACGTAAATCACATACGTCGGGACTATAAACGGGGCAGTGGCCAATAGCTTTCATCTCTTTATTTATTCTGAGCATACGTGGCACTTTGTCCGTCGGATTTGTGTACACACGATCGGAATTTCCGACAACGGATTTTTTTGTCGGAAAATTTTATACCCTGCTCTCAAACTTTGTGTGTCGGAAAGTCCGATGAAAAATGTCTGATGGAGCCTACACACGGTCGGGATTTCCAGCAACAAGGTCCTATCACACATTTTCCGTCGGAAAATCCGACCGTGTGTACGGGGCATTAGAATGCAATCAGGGTGGCTAAAATAGAGCACAAAAGACACATAGCAGAGGAGAGTAAAAAGAACATATTAGCCCCATAAAGGATGATGAAGGGAAGTTGGTTAAAAATGACAAGGAGAAGGCAACTGTACTAAATGCATTCTTATCCTGAGGTTTTACTAAGGAAAAGGAAGTGTATAGTAATCAAGACTTTATTATTGGTAACGCATCACAGAGTGTACCCTTGTGGCTTTATGGAAGCCAGTGTACGAAAAAGGACTTGAAAAGCTTAATGCAAATAAATCACCAGGATTCAGTAAATTTATAGCTAGACTGCTATTCGTAATTTTTATGGACAGCATACAGACAGGAATGGTACCAGCAGATTGGTGAAGGGCCAATATTTATAAAAAGGCAGAGATTTATACCTGGAAACTACAGGCCAGTGAGTCTAACATCGATACTATGTAAACTATTACAGGGCATTATAAAGGGACCATATGTAAGATTTTGCTGATGAAAACAGTATCATTAGTAGTATTCAGCATGGCTTTATGAAAGATCATTCCTGCCAAACCAACCTGTTAACATTCTATGAAAAAGCGAGCTGCCATCTAGATAAGGGAAGGCTTGTGGATGTGGTGTACATGGATTTTGAAAATTCAATTGATACGGTCCCCAATAAAGGCTTAATTGAAACCTCTATAACCTCAGATTGATTAACTGAGGTCTGTAGGCATAGACCATAGGGTTTGTACATTGATAGAAAATTGGTTACAGGAGCGCATCTAAAGGTTGGTATTAACTAGTGTGTAATCAGACTGGACTTGGAGTGGTAAGTGGATACCCCAGGGCTCGGTCCTGGGGCCACTTCTATTTATTTATAAATTATATAGAGTATGTGATAAATAGCTAAATCTCAGTGTTTGCTGATGATACAAAGCTAAGCAGGGCAATAACTTCACAGCAAGATATAGAAGCTTTATAAGAAGACCTCAATAAAATAAAGAGGTGAGCAACCATGTGACAAATGAGGTTTAATGTTGAAAAATGTTACGTAATGAACTTGGAGGTTAAAATATGAATGCAAGTTAATCACTAGGGGGAGTGGGGGAATCCAGGATGCAAACAGATCTGGGGGTCCTAGTAGATGACAGACTCAGCAACGGCATGCAATGCCAAGCTGTAGCAGGCAAGGCTAGCAGAATATTAGCATGCATAAAAAAGGGTATTTACTCAAGAGATAAAACTATAATCCTGCCACTTTATAAAACTCTAGTTTAGCCACATCTGGAGTATGCCGTCCAATTCTGGGCAACAAAGTTATTAAGGGGACTGGAGGACCTCAGTTACAAGGAACAACTACAAACATTAAACTTATTCTTCCTGGAGAAGAGACACTTGAGAGGAGATATGATAGTGATATACAAATACCTCAATGGTGATTCTAGCATAGGGAATAAACTATTCAGTCTCCACGGAGTATAAGAAGACACGTGGCCACTCAATGAAATTTGAGGAAAAGTGGTTTACACTTAAACTGCGTAGGGGTTTTTTCACTGTTAGGGCATTAAGGATATTGAACTCACTTCCACAATCAGTGGTGTCAGTGGGAAATATTGATAGTTCCAAAAAATTCTTAGATGGGCATCTTAGCAAGCACAATATAGGGGATATGGCGCATGATTTTTTGACATGAGCACACACCCACACAGGTTGAACTGGATGGACTGGTGTTTTTATTCAACCTTACCAACTATGTAACTATGTGACTATACTGTAATCCTGGCACCTGTTAGCAGCCTGATGTCTCTGAAAGTGTATTTTCACTCTTCAAGTCAAATTTGACTATGTTTGTTTGGTATTCCCATTCACATAGCATACCTAAACTAATTAATAATCATAATGCACGCAATGGTGATTGGCGAGAAGTCAACACAGCATGTGACCACGCTGACCAATGGCAATCTCTGTTGAGCCTTCTGTCATTAGGAATCTGCTCCCTGGGGAAATAAGGCTCAATAAAGATTTCATTGATCAGTACAGTCATGTGACCGCTTTGACCAATCACCACTCACCATTGCCTACATTATGATGCTACAAGTGAAGTTTTGAAATGTATAGCCTGTTAAACCAGCTAGCAGGGGTAGTGGGACTATTTAACCAGTTGCCGACCACCGCACGACGATGTACGTCAACAGAGCGGCACGGGCAGGCAAAAGGGCTTACCTGTACGTCCTTGCCTGCCCGCGGGTAGGGGGTCCGATCAGACCCCCCACCCACAGATAGCTCTGACGACGGAGTTGTGGTCCCTGCTAGGGTCAGGCATACCAGACCCCGAACTTCTTCTTCTGTCCTTGAAGTGCAAGAACCGCAGGGCTCTCGTATGGAGCAGAGAAGTACTAGTGCCGCTACTCCTTCTGGTGAACTGGCAAGCACCAGCGGCCTAGTACACCCTGGTCGTACATCCAGCACTGCAGTATCACGTGGTGACGTGGCGAGTCCCATAAGTGCAGTTCAAGCTGGCGAGGTGGCAAGCACAACTAGTGTCCCGCTGCCACCAAGAAGACAAAGACAGGCCCGTCGTGCCCATAGTGCCCTTCCTGCTGCATTCGCCAATCCGAATTGGGTACCCACCACTTCTGCAGCACCCGTACTTCCCCCTTTCACTGGCCAACCCGGAATTCAGGTGGAAACAGTTGACTTTATGCCACTGGATTTTTATTCACTGTTTTTCACCGAAGATCTCTATAGATCTATTGTGGACCAAAGCAATTTGTACGCTGGTCAACACATCGCCGCTAATCCCCAGTCCTCCCTTGCCAGAGATTGGAGACCAATTACAGTCTCCAAATTTAAGATCTTTCTGGGCCTTTCCCTCAACATGGGCATAACCAAAAAGAGTGAGTTGCGGTCATATTGGTCCACTGACCCAATTCACCATATGCCCGTGTTCTCTGCTTCAATGGCCAGGGCACGATACGAGCAGATTTTGCGGTTCATGCACTTCAACGACAATGAACTCTGTCGTCCTCGTGGAGACCCTGCATACGATCGGCTCTACAAAATTCGGCCCCTCGTAAACCACTTCAACCAACCTTTTGCAGACTTGTTTACTCCCCATCAAGTTGTCTGCGTTGATGAGTCCCTGATTAAGTTTTCTGGCCGCTTGTCCTTCAAACAGTACCTTCCCAGCAAGCGTGCCAGATACGGGATCAGGATGTATAAGCTCTGTGACAGGGCCACAGGCTATACATGTAGATTTATGGTTTACGAGGGCAAAGATAGTCACGTAGAGCCGATAAACTGCCCTGACTACATAGGAAGCACTGGCAAGATAGTGTGGGACTTGGTGTCACCCTTATTCGGAAAGGGGTACCACTTGTACGTGGACAATTATTATACGAGCGTGCCACTTTTTAGTCACTTGTTTGATCAGCAGATTGGAGCATGTGACAACGTGCGACCTAATCGCCGGGGCTTTCCCCAGCGGCTTGTAGAGTCCCGTCTTAGGCTGGGGGAGAGAGCCTGCTTGAAGTATAATAATTTGCTCGCTATGAAGTGGAGGGATAAGAAGAATGTTTTCGTTCTCACCTCCCCTCATGCAGACACGGCGACCCAAATTACTACGGCGACTGGTGTTGTGGAGAAACCCCTCTGTGTCCACGAATATAACCTTAATATGGGAGGGGTGGACCTCAACGACCAGTTGTTGGCGCCGTACCTAATTGCCCGTAAGGCCAGACGCTGGTACAAAAAAGTGTCTGTTTATTTATTTCAATTGGCTTTGCTGAACGCTCATGTGCTATACAGAGCTTCAGGACGGACTGGAACCTTCCTTAAATTCCAGGAAGAGATCGTCAGAGCCCTTCTGTTTCCAGACGGTGCTCCACCTCACCTTCCCAATCCAAATGCAGTAGGCCGGCTGCATGAGAGGCATTTTCCTTATGTCCTCCAGAGTACCCCTACCCAACGAGCCCCCCAAAGAAAATGTCGTGTCTGCAGAAAGCGCGGATTTAGGCGTGACACTCGGTATTATTGTCCCTCCTGTCCTGGCAATCCTGGTCTTTGCATTGGTGAATGTTTTGAACGCTACCATACACTAGTTGAGTATTAGCGTAGGGTACAGCACTGCACAGACTAGGACACACTTCCACAGGGTCTCCCAAGATGCCATCGCATTTTGAGAGACCCAAACCTGGAACCGTTACAGTTTTAAAAGTTACAGTTATAAAAAAAAAAAGTAAAAAAAAAAAAAAATACACAAAAAAAATATAAAATAAAAAAAACAAAAATAGTTGTCATTTTATTGTTCTCTCTCTCTCTATTTTCTCTCTATTGTTCTGCTCTTTTTTACTGTATTCTATTCTGCAATGTTTTATTGTTATGTTTTATCATGTTTGCTTTTCAGGTATGTAATTTTTTTATAGTTTACTGTGTTTTAAACATTTTTTTGTTTTCAGGTACGCCATTCAGCTGCAGCGCGGATTTATTTATCTTGACAGCAACAGCGTTTGCGTTAAATGTTTTATTTTTTACTATGTTTTTTTTTTGTATTTGCTTTGCAGGTATGGTAAGTATTACTGTTATACTGTAATGTTACTTTGTTTTTTGTTAACCATCATTTGCTTAGCAGGTACGCCATTCAGTTGCAGCGCGGATTTATTTATCTTGACAGCAACAGCGTTTGCTCCCACGATACATAAAGCCGTGACTCCAGTGCTGTCGGAGGTGATTTCACCACCACAGTTACATACTTCAGCATATATGCCGAAGCGTGGGGGCAGCAGTGGGTGGAGGAGCAATTTGCTCCTGCCTTTTGCGGGAGGATGCCCCCATGCTTCGGCATATATAAATGGTGCATGTATGCCCATCATTAGAAGTGGGTGGATTAAGGGAGGTATTCTAATGGTGGGCATACCCACCGATCAATATCTTTTTTTCGTTCAGCCCACAGGCTGCATGAAAAAAAATTTTACAACATATGCCCAACAAGGACCAGCAACGTACTGGTATGTTGCTGGACTTTGAGTGGTTATACCAGAATGATGCCTGCAGGTTTAGGTATCATCTTGGTATCATTCTTTTCAGCCAGCGGTCGGCTTTCATGTAAAAGCAATCCTAGCGGCTAATTAGCCTCTAGACTGCTTTTACAAGCAGTGGGAGGAAATGCCCCCCCCACCGTCTTCCATGTTTTTCTCTGGCTCTCCTGTCCCAACAGGGAACCTGAGAATGCAGCCGGTGATTCGGCCAGCTGACCATAGAGCTGATCAGAGACCAGAATGGCTCCAAACATCTCTATGGCCTAAGAATCTGGAAGCTATGAGCATTTCATGACTTAGATTTCGCCGGATGTAAACAGCGCCATTGGGAAATTGGGAAAGCATTTTATCACACCTATCTTGGTGTGGTCAGATGCTTTGAGGGCAGAGGAGAGATCTAGGGTCTAATAGACCCCAATTTTTTCAAAAAAGAGTACCTGTCACTACATATTGCTATCATAGGGGATATTTACATTCCCTGAGATAACAATAAAAATGATTTAAAAAAAATAAAAATGAAAGGAACAGTTTAAAAATAAGATAAAAAATCAAAAAATTAATAAAAAAAAAAAAAAAAAAAAAAAGCACCCCTGTCCCCCCCTGCTCTCGCGCAAAGGCGAACGCAAGCATCGGTCTGGCGTCAAATGTAAACAGCAATTGCACCATGCATGTGAGGTATCACCGCGAAGGTCAGATCGAGGGCAGTCATTTTAGCAGTAGACCTCCTCTGTAAATCTAAAGTGGTAACCTGTAAAGGCTTTTAAAGGCTTTTAAAAATGTATTCAGTTTGTCACCACTGCACGTTTGTGCGCAATTTTAAAACATGTCATGTTTGGTATCCATGTACTCGGCCTAGGATCATCTTTTTTATTTCATCAAACATTTGGGCAATATAGTGTGTTTTAGTGCATTAAAATTTTAAAAAGTGTGTTTTTTCCCCAAAAAATGCGTTTGAAAAATCGCTGCGCAAATACTGTGTGAAAAAAAAAAATGAAACACCCACCATTTTAATCTGTAGGGCATATGCTTTAAAAAAATATATAATGTTTGGGGGTTCAAAGTAATTTTCTTGCAAAAATAAATAATTTTTTCATGTAAACAAAAAGTGTCAGAAAGGGCTTTGTCTTCAAGTGGTTAGAAGAGTGGGTGATGTGTGACATAAGCTTCTAAATGTTGTGCATAAAATACCAGGACAGTTCAAACCCCCCCCAAATGACCCCATTTTGGAAAGTAGACACCCCAAGCTATTTGCTGAGAGGCATGTCGAGTCCATGGAATATTTTATATTGTGACACAAGTTGCGGGGAAAAGACAAATTTTTTTTTTTTTTGCACAAAGTTGTCACTAAATGATATATTGCTCAAACATGCCATGGGAATATGTGAAATTACACCCCAAAATACATTCTGTTGCCTCTCCTGAGTACGGGGATACCACATGTGTGAGACTTTTTGGGAGCCTAGCCGCGTACGGGACCCCGAAAACCAAGCACCACCTTCAGGCTTTCTAAGGGCGTAAATTTTTGATTTCACTCTTCACTGCCTATCACATTTTCGGAGGCCATGTAATGCCCAGATGGCACAAACCCCCCCCAAATGACCCCATTTTGGAAAATAGACACCCAAAGCTATTTGCTGAGAGGTATAGTGAGTATTTTGCAGACCTCATTTTTTGTCACAAACTTTTGAAAATTGAAAAAAGAAAAAAAAATACGTTTTTCTTGTCTTTCTTCATTTTCAAAAACAAATGAGAGCTGCAAAATACTCACCATGCCTCTCAGCAAATAGCTTGGGGTGTCTACTTTCCAAAATGGGGTCATTTTGGGGCGGTTTTGTGCTATCTTGGCATTTTATGGCCTTCAAAACTGTGATGGGTAGTAAGGAGTGGAATCAAAAATTAACGCTCTTAGAAATCCTGAAGGCGGTGATTGGATTTCGGGGCCCCGTATGAAGCTAGGCTCCCAAAAAGTGCCACTCATGTGGTATCCCCGTACTCAGGAGAAGCAGCAGAATGTATTTTGGGGTGTAATTCCACATATGCCCATGGCATGTTTGAGCAATATATCATTTAGTGACAACTTTGTGCAAAAAAAAAAAAAATTGTCACTTTCCCGCAACTTGTGTCAAAATATAAAATATTCCATGTACTCATCATGCCTCTCAGCAAATAGCTTTGGGTGTCCTCTTTCCAAAATGGGGTCATTTGGGGGGGTTTTGTGCCATCTGGACATTTTATGGCCTTCAAAAATGTGATAGGTAGTGAGGAGTGAAATCACAACTTTACGCCCTTAGAAATCCTGAAGGCGGTGCTGGGTTTTCGGGGCCCCGTACGCGGCTAGGCTCCCAAAAAGTCCCACACATGTGGTATCCCCATACTCAGGAGAATCAGCAGAATGTATTTTGGGGTGCAATTCCACATAAGCCCATGGCCTGTGTGAGCAATATATCATTTAGTGACAACTTTGTGCAAAAAAAAAAAAAAATTGTCACTTTCCCGCAACTTGTGTCAAAAAATAAAATATTCCATGGACTCAACATGCCTCTCAGCAAATAGCTTGGGGTGTCTACTTTCCAAAATGGGGTCATTTGGGGGGGTTTTGTGCCATCTTGGCATTTTATGGCCTTCAAAACTGTGATAGGTAGTGAGGAGTGAAATCAAAAATGTATGCCCTTAGAAATCCTGAAGGCGGTGCTTGGTTTTCGGGGCCCCGTACGCGGCTAGGCTCCCAAAAAGTCCCACACATGTGGTATCCCCGTACTCAGGAGAAGCAGCAGAATGTATTTTGGGGTGTAATTCCACATATGCCCATGGCATGTTTGAGCAATATATCATTTAGTGACAACTTTGTGCAAAAAAAAAAAAAAAAAATTGTCACTTTCCCGCAACTTGTGTCCAAATATAAAATATTCCATGGACTCAACATGCCTCTCAGCAAATAGCTTGGGGTGTCTACTTTCCAAAATGGGGTAATTTGGGGGGGGTTTGTGCCATCTTGGCATTTTATGACCTTCAAAACTGTGATAGGTAGTGAGGAGTAAAATCAAAAATGTATGCCCTTTGAAATCCTGAAGGCGGTGCTTGGTTTTCGGGGCCCCGTACGCGGCTAGGCTCCCAAAAAGTCCCACACATGTGGTATCCTCGTACTCAGGAGAAGCAGCAGAATGTATTTTGGGGTGTAATTCCACATATGCCCATGGCATGTTTGAGCAATATATCATTTAGTGACAACTTTGTGCAAAAAAAAAAAAAAAATTGTCACTTTCCCGCAACTTGTGTCCAAATATAAAATATTCCATGGACTCAACATGCCTCTCAGCAAATAGCTTGGGGTGTCTACTTTCCAAAATGGGGGGGGGGGGTTTGTGCCATCTTGGCATTTTATGGCCTTCAAAACTGTGATAGGTAGTGAGGAGTAAAATCAAAAATGTATGCCCTTTGAAATCCTGAAGGCGGTGCTTGGTTTTCGGGGCCCTGTACGCGGCTAGGCTCCCAAAAAGTCCCACACATTTGGTATCCCCGTACTCAGGAGAAGCAGCTGAATGTATTTTGGGGTGCAATTCCACATATGCCCATGGCCTGTGTGAGCAATATATCATTTAGTGACAACTTTTTGTAATTTTTTTTTTTTTTTTTTTGTCATTATTCAATCACTTGGGACAAAAAAAATAAATATTCAATGGGTTCAACATGCCTCTCAGCAATTTCCTTGGGGTGTCTACTTTCCAAAATGGGGTCATTTGGGGGGGTTTTGTACTGCCCTGCCATTTTAGCACCTCATGAAATGACATAGACAGTCATAAACTAAAAGCTGTGTAAATTCCAGAAAATGTACCCTGGTTTGTAGGCGCTATAACTTTTGCGCAAACCAATAAATATACGCTTATTGACATTTTTTTTACCAAAGACATTGATTTTAATGGATTTTTTTTATAACAAAAAGTAGAAAATATCATTTTTTTCAAAATTTTCGGTCTTTTTCCGTTTATAGCGCAAAAAATAAAAGCGGCAGAGGTGATCAAATACCATCAAAATAAAGCTCTATTTGTGGGAAGAAAAGGACGCAAATTTCGTTTGGGTACAGCATTGCATGACCGCGCAATTAGCAGTTAAAGCGACGCAATGCCAAATTGTAAAAAGTGCTCTGGTCAGGAAGGGGGTAAATCCTTCCGGGGCTGAAGTGGTTAAATGGAATCTTAGGCCCATGGAATAAATACTAAGTAAAGTGTATGTCAAGTTACAAGTATCAAACTAATTAAAATTTGGTCTTTGTAGCTACAATTTGCAGACTTGAAAAGGCAATTATTGTGCATTGTCTAGCAGCAGACATGTATAATTATGCATAATCTACTTCCATGTTTTCAGAAGGCATGAGAAAATAAAGCCAAATGGCAAAATTACCACAATCTTTCAAATGATGCTACACAAAAATTCAAATCAAGTTGTGTTTACAATGTAAGTTTTATGTAGAAGGCTGCCCAAAACTAAAAGTGAAAACAGATTGACAAGAGGAATGCAAAACAATGGAAAACAAATGACTGCCCCAAGGTTACAGTTTGACTTGTTTGCTACGCCACCTCTTTTATTTACCTTCCACATTATAGTACTTTAATTTCAACTGTTATATGTGTAAACAAGATTGGTTTACAGAAGACACAATTATTGTGATATGATTAAAGAGTGTTTTTATTAAGCCTTCGTGTCTTCGATATAATTAAGAGAGCAGGAATCTCAAATGTTTGGCCTTCTAAACAGTACAAGATATATTTTTATTTTCAAAGAGGTGTAATAAAAATGTAAACCCATATTTACAGTAATGCCCCGTACACACGGTCGGATTTTCCGATGGAAAATGTCCGATCGGAGCGTGTTGTCGGAAATTCCGACCGTGTGTGGGCTCCATCGGACATTTTCCATCGGATTTTCCAACACAGAAAGTTGGAGAGCAGGAGATAAAATTTTCCGACAACAAAATCCGTTGTCGGAAATTCCTATCGTGTGTACACAAATCCGACGGACAAAGTGTCACGCATGCTCAGAATAAATAAAGAGATGAAAGCTATTGGCCACTGCCCCGTTTATAGTCCCGACGTACGTGTTTTACGTCACTGCGTATAGAACGATCGGATTTTCCGACAACTTTGTGTGACCGTGTGTATGCAAGACAAGTTTAAGCCAACATCCGTCGGAAAAAAATCCTAGGATTTTGTTGTCGGAATGTCCGAACAAAGTCCGACCGTGTGTACGGGGCATTAGTCTAGCAATAGATGAAGCTAAAGATAACTAGATAGATAGTAGATGATAATTATTGCCCTTTACTTGCATCTTAGGAAAAATCACTTGCACAGACCAAAAGGCCAGGCTAGGTGTTTTTGTAAGTCATAATAACCTTCCACAAAGGAAAAAAAAAAGCTTTTGTTTTTTAACCAATGACTTAAATATACTGTATGACTCATCACTATAATCTGGCTCATGCCAGGTTCGTGTAAGACAGGTAATAGCTGGGATAAAAGATCCCTACCCAGTGAATAAATGTGTTGTGTAGTGTAAGTGGAGGCATCAACAAAAATAGGATTTTTTCGTCATACTTACCTGTAAAATCCTTTTCTTTGAGTATATCATGGGACACAGAGTCAGGCTAATGTTCATTACCTGCTGGGTTATACTTCATCTCCAGGTGAATGGACACTGGTAGACCAAAGGTCTTTAGACAGGAAGTGATCCCCTATATAACCCCTCCCATACAGGAAGTACTTCAGTTTTGTAGCAAGCACTGAATCCTCAAAAAAGAGGGGAGGGATCTCACAGGTAAGTATGACAAAAAATCCTATTTTCTTTTTCATACATCATGGGACACAGAGTCAGACTAATATTCGTTACCTGCTGGGACATCCCAGAGCAATAGCCTTGAGGGGAGGGAGACACCCCGCCAAACAATAGCCATCAGAACTTATACGGCAGCCCGCAGTACACCGCGCCAAAAGCTGAATCCTCGGCTGCTTGAACATCCACTTGATAACATTTTGTGAACGTATCCACTGAAGACTAGTAAGCAGCCTCACAAATCTGAGCCCCAGATACCTGATCGGTGAAAATACCAGGAGGTTCCTACATCCCTGGTAGAATGAGCTCTCACCCTAAAGGGAGGAGCTTTATGTTTCAGACTGTAGTCCTGAATGATCAATTGACGGACCCAATTTGCAATGGAAGTCTTGGAAGCTTGCCTCTTCTTGGGTCCTTTTAGTAAAACAAAAAAGGAGTCTGATACTCGGATCTCTGCAGATCTAGACAAATAAACCTTGACTGCCCGGACAACTTCCAATAAATGCAGTCATCTCTCTTCTGCTGAGCGAGGCTGAGAGAAAAAAGAAGGCAAAATAATGTCCTTATTTAAATGAAAGGCCAACGCTGTCCTACCCATTCCCAGGCCTTCCTCAGGCATTTTCGCAAATCGCTGCAGAATAACTTTCTCATAGACACATATGGAGAGAACTTCGTGCATCAGACAGAGACTACAGCTACTACTCAGGGGTGCATGATGTATATACGAGCATCAATCTCATGTGTGTAGATCATGATACCCTAGAACTATTGCAGTCAGCTGAAATAGGGAATATCACTATATCTGACCATGCCCCTGTGTTGGCCGTGATCAAGGTCCTTGATGGGTCACCGAAGGCTTGGTCTTGGAGACTCAACGAAAACCTCCTAGACAATGCCTCTGTGGTAGCTAAGGTTTCCGAAAACCATTACGCACTATTTTGCAGAAAATGTGTCCAAGGACATAGCTGAGGGAGTTGTATGGGAAAGCCACAAGGCGGTACTCAGGGGTGAGCTGATCTCTTTGGGTTCCAGACTCAAAAGAGAAAGACAGATAGACTTCCAGAGGGTGCTGTCAGCTTTACAACAGGAAGAACTTAGACATAAACGCCAGGGGGATGCTAAGGCTCGTGAGCGGCTGACCGAGCTGAGGGAGCTGTTCTCACGCCTCCTTGACCGTCGCGCCCGTAGACAACTGCGCTACCTATCTCATAAGTATTACGAACACGGTAATAAGTGCAGCAGAATGCTAACCAGAGCACTTCAAAAGTGACGAATAACTTCCCATATACACACGCTTCGATCCCCCGATGGTAAGGCAACTCTGCACTCCTCTGGGATTGCTTCAATATTTAGAAACTATTGCACAGACCTCTACCATTTAGACAAAGATATTTCCCAGATGGAATGGACAGCTAAACTAAGAGCTATTGGCGACTATCTTGCCTCGGCCGGACTCCCCTCTCTGACACCACAACAACGGCTGGACCTCGACTCACCCATCTCCCCTCAGGAGGTTATTGCGACAGTGAAGGCCCTACCTAATGGGAAGAGCCCTGGCCCGGATGGATATACCAAAGCTTATTACGCAAAATTTCTCCCCCTGCTACAAAATCACATGTGTAGGTATTTTAATTCACTCGCCACAAGCCACCCAATCCCACCTGAAGCCTTGTTGGCCCATATCACAGTACTTCCTAAGGAAGGCAAGGATCCCACCCTCCCACAAAGCTATCGACTGATATCGCTACTTAATGTCAATATAAACATTTTTCAAAAATTATGGCAAACCAATTAAACATATCATACCATCCTTTATTCACCCCAATCAAACAGGATTTATATCAGGTAGAGAAGCTAGAGATAATTCCATTCGGGCCATGCAGTTCATTCAGTGGGCCCGTTCCCACAGTGACTCCACCCCTACCTCATTATGTCCACAGACGCCGAAAAGGCTTTTGAGAGAATAGACTGGTCATACCTCAAGCCGGTTCTGGAAACTCTAGGGCTAGGCCCCCACATGCTCCAATGGATTATGGCACTTTACACGACCCCCAGTGCGAAGGTCAAGGTAAATGGCCATTTGTCCTCGGAGTTCCCCATATGGAATGGCATGAGGCAGGGGTGCCCCCTCTCCCCCCTCCTGTTCGCTCTAGCTATGGAGCCTCTGCTTAGAACAATACGGGTGAGCAATGACATCAGAGGGGTGACGGTGTGGTCTACGGAACACAAACTTTCGGCTTATGCTGATGACGTGCTCTTCCACCTAACCCACCCTCTTGTCTTGCTTCCAAACCTTATGAGGAAACTCAAAATTTTTGGACAAATATCAAATTTTAAGATTAATTACACCAAATCCGAAATTTTGCCAATCACTATCCCCGTGAGGATGGCCACTGATCTACAGCAAGCTTTCCCATTCAGTTGTTCCAAAACCTCTATTAAATTCCTGGGAATCCAACTCACAGACCAGTTTGACACCATATACTCTGCTAATTTCCCTACTCTTTTGAACACGGTACGTAGGGATCTGCAAAATTGGGCCAAGACCTCCTTCACATGGCGAGGCAAAATCAACATACTTAAAATGAACATCCTCCCTAGGGTGCTTTTCTATCTGCAGATGGTGCCTATCCCCCTCCCCAAAAGCTTCTTCACACAGCTTCAAAGCCTAATGATCAGTTTCATTTGGCACGGTAAAAAACCTAGACTAGCCGTGTCCCTACTGCAGAAACCTAAAGAGTTGGGTGGTTTAGGCCTTCCAGACGTACAACGTTACTACAGAGCTATTGCAATCCAACACATCCTAAACTGGCGCCACCATGCTAGCTCAAAAATGTGGGTCTCCCTGGAGAAAAGCCTAGCCGGTCGCAACTTGTTATACGCCCCTTGGTTACCCCGCGAATATAGAGGACTCTCACAGACGTCTGCCCCGCTGACCACCCACACCTGCGGGTCTGGGACCGCACTAACGCCCTATATACCCTGGCACACCCTGGCTCCCCACTTGCACCGCTGGGGGGATTCAGGTGGTTCCTTCCTGGGGAACAGATAGCCTTTTTTGGGTCCTGGGTTAACGACGGTAATTATAGCTGTGGCAGTTTTTTGGATAAAGGCAAGTTGATACCCCTAGACACCTTGAGAGATAGACACGGAAGATTCCCAATGGATTGGTGGAGACACAAACAGCTCCGACACTTCATTGCGACCCAGGGTTAGACACTATCACTTCACTGGAACGATTGTTCATTGAAGAAGAGCCCACTCCCCATCTGATCTCTGAACTATATCGGCTTCTGGGATCCATCTCTGCTGTCAGCAAGCCGGCTTTTGTACGGGAATAGGAGGGTGATCTAGAGGTTGAGTTCCCACCAGACCAATGTTCGCACATGTATAGACTAGCACACTCCAGCTCCATTGAGTCCAGGACACAAGAAACTAACTACAAGCTTCTGACTCGCTGGTATCGCGTACCAGCAGCTATATCACGCATTTATCCCTCGGTCATGGATCGCTGCTGGCGGGGCTGTGGTCAGAAAGGCACTCTCCTCCATATTTGGTGGGATTGTCCAGCAATTAACCCATTCTGGGTAGAAATACACACTTTTATAAAAAATGCCTTGCAGATCGAAATCCCGTTCTCCCAAGCACATTTCCTCTTGCACCTCCCTGCCCTTCCTTTGAGCCATTATAAGAAAAGCGCCCTCCCTCATTTAATAAATGCTGCTAAACGGCTTATACCTCTCTACTGGAAACATCTGCAGATCCCTACTATAACAAAATGGCTCAAAAAGGTGGACGATATTAGAGAGGTGGAGGAGTGGGTGGCGAGGTGCAAAGACAGAAGCGAGCGTTTCAATGGTGTTTGGGCCCAGTGGCGGAAATATACTGCTGACACAGATCCTGTGTCATCTAGCCTGGATGTTGCGCTGCTGGAGTTAGCAGAGCCCTCCCTGAAGCTAGGGAGGCCTGTGAATGGTGATGTGCGTGCCTGATTATCCTGTCTCACCCTAATGCCCTATACACACGGTCGGATTTTCAGACGGAAAATATGCGATCAGAGCTTGTTGTCGGAAATTCCGACCGTGTGTGGGCTCCTTCGGAATTTTTCCATCAGAATTTCCAACACACAAAGTTTGAGAGCAGGCTATGAAATTTTCCGACAACAAAATCCGTTTATGTCAATTCCGACCGCGTGTGGACAATTCCAACGCACAAAGTGCCATGCATGCTCAGAATAAATTCCAAGACGGAACTGCTCGGTCTGGTAAAATTAGCGTTCGTAATGGATATAGCTCTTTCGTCACGCTGCAATGTTTTAAATTGTTTAATGCAGCGCACTCTCTTTTTCTTATAATGCTAGAAGAATGAAGTTGTTTTGCTGCTCATATTCACACAGACTTCTCACAAACTTCTTTCTTTATTATTTATCGTGATTTCATCAATATAATATTTTCATTAGTCACATCTCCTGAAAATAATTAAATTTTTGAAAGTTTTTATTTAAGTTTTTTTTTTTTTTTTTGGAAATCCTGATCTCCTGTTATTTTTAGTCAAATTTTTTTTTTTACTCCAGAATATTTTTGGGTGTGTTTTGTGTGTCAAGTTACCACAACACCATTATTATCTTGTATTATTTAATCTTAAGGAGATTGTTTGGTGTTGGTGTCTCTTGTTAATTTGACATTCTGTTTTTGAAATGTACCTGCTTCCTCACAAACAAACTGTCCTTTTTGAATGAAAACACATAGGCGAGTATAATAGAAAAAAAAATACCTTTATTAAGGGGTCATAACCAAACAAAGAGGGAGGCAACCAAGGATAAACAGCAGAAATTGGCGAAGCCTTTGGCCCCCAGGGCACACATCAACTATTTTAATGCCAAATTGGTGGCCTGAGGAGTCCATATTTAAGGGCGTACAATCTGGTCCAGAAGTCCAAGAGATCATGAACGGCAGCAGATGACATGTATGTCCCCAGGCTGTGGTCATACAAGAGCCTGCATCTTTTGTCAGGCTGAACACAGGTCATCACTCTCTGGTCTTCCTTAGACGCTTCCTTCCAGGCTGTGTCTGTGGTGTTGGAGGTGTGGCAGGAGGAGGAGGAGGACCTGGAGGAGGAGGAGGACCATGGTTGAACTCACAAACCTGGCTTTGGCTTGTGAGTAGGCCCCTCAACCCTTTATTTAGGGCTTGGAAGATGAGATACTCACATATTAGGCTTTGGCCCTCCTCCATTTCCAGCATTTTGCAGGCTGTTATGTATGCAAAGTCCTCTTGAACACTGTGGGGGGTTCTGAGGGCTGCAGTAGCCTTCCAAAATAGGCCAATTGCAGCCTCCTCCAGGTTACTCCTCTTCCTACCACTTTTTGGTTGAAGGCAGAGGGGAGGGACCTGGGTATCGGGCAGGCTACTGGGCCTGGCCACCTCCTGGCTGAGACTTTCCTGTGTAAGGGACATTGTTTTAGTTTTTGGTTCATCAATCACAATCAGAAATTAGTAATCCAAACTAACATAGATTTAACATAATTAATTTGACCAACAGAAATATTTTGAAGAATGCTATACCTGGCTCAAGCTGGGCTCCTCCACATGTTGCTGCCTGGAAGGCCCAGGTTGGGCATCTGAAGCCTCAGCTAAGGTGGAAGGAAGTGTTAAAGGAAGACTGGAGAATGCTGGCCTGGGTTCAGTCTGGCTGTCTATGGGTGGCTATGTCCCCAGGCTGTGGGGGTACCACAGCCTGGGGACATAAATGGCATCTGCAGCTCCTGATGTCAGGGAATCCTAGACCTTCTTGTGCTCCCTTAGATAAGTGCTCTTCATGCCACCAATTAGGGCCTTCAAATAGGTGATGTCTGCTGTTGGGATCACCGGCTTCACAAATTCCGGCAATTTATCCAGCGCTGACTTCCTCTTTGTTTGATTCTTATAATGTGGGTGGTTTACCAGCCACAGACAGGGCAGCTCCCTGAACATATCAATGAATATAGGAATAAAGTTCTGATCATTCCATATATCCATTCTCTCTGCAAGACACAACCGAAAACAAACCCTAATGTCAGGCTAAAGTTTCCTGATCTTGTCCCAATATAGGCCTCAATCTCTAAGCAGTATAGGCCCAAGTTTAAATGTTACCTTCGTTATCATGATCGGCGCTTCCTATACTAATTCCTCCGCTCACAGATCGTACGTACTACGCACACGTGTTACGCTTTATATACACTGCGCATGCATGAAACTCCGCCCGCCCCTGATGTTCTTTCTAGTCTATTCCCCGCCCCTACTCGTTCGGCACAGTGGGGAAGAGCACGTGGCAGAGAGTAGGTGTGTGCTAATTACAGCAACGAGGAGAAGGAGGTAAGCCCGGAGCCAGAAACGTCACGATCCCGGAGGAGATGATTTAAGGCATCAAATATGTCCTTTGTGGAGATGGTGGAGATGGTCGACATACTGAAGAGGGCCGACTATGACGGGAAATATGGACCTTACCCCAAACCCAATGTCAGAAAGGCCAAGATCATGGCGAAAGCTGTGAAGAGTCTGCACCAAAATTTTGGGGTACGGCGATCCAAGGATCAACTCAGGAAGCGGTGTTTGGACCTCAAAATCAGGGAGCATGATCAGTATAGAAGGATCAGGAGAGTGCTGCAAAAAAGTAAGTAGTTGTCCTGTGTTCCTATTCGTTATTTTTAGGACATTCGTGCTGCTCCATGTGCTTTTCTTTACTGTTGTACAGTTTAAAATGGCAACTTTCATGGTCATGGACACATTATTAGTTCGTAGGAAACATTGTTCGTTCGGCCAATAAAACACCATGTTTTGTCCAGGTGCATTTCAGTACATTTTTTCTGACCTACTTCTCTTAAAATAATTTTGTTGTCTAGATGGGTTTGTAACTAGAATGAAATGCAAACTAGATTCTGAGGACACTCAGCAGCTGTTTACACATCTGGATGCTGGAGCACTAGTGTGGGACACAAGAACATCCTTTTTATTAGGGGGCCCACACATGTGCTCCAGTGTATACCATAGGGGTGTCTCTATCTGTGAAGCTTGCACAAAACAGGTAAGTATTCAAGCTTGACAAAGGACAAAAATATTTCTTCATCTTGGAACTCTGACAAAATAGACAATTGTACCCCATTCCAAGCAATGTTTCATATTCCTATTTCTGCCATCAAATATCTATGTGCTAAGTATACCTATTTTTTTTAACAGGGGAGAAAAGACTCAGAGGACACCACTCATCAGAGGAGACAACAGACCCCCCACCTCAGGAAGAAGTGGAAATCCCCCAAATAAAACCAGAGGAGGGAGACGTGGTGGAAATAGTCACCACAACAGGTAAGTGTCTGCGACCACAGGCTCAGGTAAGAGATGGATGCCTGCATATTTATAATACATGGTGTTTTTTTTTTAATATATCTTTAGGTGATCGTGATGTTGTGGAAGAAGGTCATTTCACCAGTGAAAGTGCCCAGATCCTGATCAGAGAGATAATGGGGCATAATAGGGACTTGGAAAACATCAAGCAAAACATCAATGATGTTCAAAACAAAATGAAGAACATCATTGATGTTTTAGGGAGAATTTAAAACCCCTAGAAATCCCTAACTTATTGTGCTTTTTTTTGTTTTTATGACAATTTTGTGAAAATTTTGTGACATATTATAGAAAAGCCAAATTTTGAAGATGCACACAGTGTGTCAACATGTGCTATCTGCCATCATGGGAGATCAATGTACGCGTTTTGTGGGTGCAAGCCCTTCCTCAATAATAAAGTAGCTGAGAGGAAGGGGCTGGACCCACAAAACATGTCCATTGATCCCCCATGATGGCAGCTAGTACATGTTGACATTCGTCAATTTGTGTGCATCTTCAAAATTTGGCTTTTCCAGGGGTGACTTCACCCCATCTGCTGAACGCAATATCAAACTCAGTTTATAAATACTCATGTTTGATATTGCCTTCACTTTCTATAAAATTTCAACTTTGTAAGTTCCAGAGTTGTGTATTTCTTGTTGGTTTTAAACATGCCTGTTTTACCTTAAAAGGCAATTTAAACTTTTTAATGTGATCTAAAAAATTGTTATACAACAAACATGTTCGTTTGTTTTAAAAACCTTTCATAAATGCACATGTGATTGTGCTTGGATTAAAAAGATTGAGAATCAACAATGTGTGGCTTCTTCTTTTAATGCTCAAAAGCATTTTTTGTTGTAAAGTTGGTGTTTTCAGTGACAATGGGGTTTTTTTTAGTAAAGGCAAATCCACT